>NC_069503.1:510432428-510804928 GCF_027579735.1 Bombina bombina | reverse complement strand
CTGCTGATTGGTGGCTGTGCATATATGTCTCTTGTCATTGACTCACCTGATTTGTTCAGCTAGCTCCTAGTAGTGCATTGCTGCTCCTTTAACAAATGATACCAAGAGAATGAAGCAAATTTCCTAATTGTACACAGTCTGCCCATGGCTATGTATAGACTGGCTGCTATTGGTCCTGGTGCCACTGCACCTGCTTCACCATGCCCCTGTATTTAATTGTATTCATATTTGTCTTTAATGTTTTATTTACAATTAGGATTTGATATATAAGTGACCGAGATTTGAGGACTGTTTTTTAATCCATTGCAGTGCAAAACGCTTATTCTCTAATTTGTTAGTGTGTCATTTTAGCATTACTGATCCTGCAAGTCAATGTGTTTAACCACTGCAAAGGGATAAAACACATGGTTAAAGTACTACTTGGGGGCCGCAGGGAACAGCTGGGACGTATGACTACTGCTGCTGATTGGCTCACCTGCCATGACCCATTAGCAATAGCAGTTTCTTGCATCTCATAAAGGAAAACTTTAACTATGTGTTTAACCTATTTATGTTAAACACATAGACTTGTAGCGTCAGTAAAGCTAATATTATATGCTCTTAGAATTAGAGCATGAATTAGAGCATGTCATTTTTGAACTACAATGCCCCTTTAATTAATTAATTGATAAGGCAGTTCTGTAATACCGTTTTTTCGAGACAACGCATCTGACTTTCATCAGCACATACAGGTGTTACAAACTTATTTTCAAAGGCAATAAAAACTAAACGTGACCTGATCCTGTAGTTTTTGGCTCATTTGGTCAGTTTGCTTCTTGCTACACACTTGCTCCCTTATGGAGTTCACGGATAACAACTGCAATACAATGTACTTTATACTAACTTTATAACTGTGAGAGTAGCCTTGTTGTCTGCAGACTAAAGCCCAGATTGGCTCCTCTAAATAAGGCAAATAGTGGGTGGAGTTTGTCTATTGAAAAACTATAAAAGGCAGATCCTCAAACTGATCTTGGCTCTAGCGCTCTCTTTGTTTCTACCTCCTGTGTCTGTTCTGTTGGTTACATGGATTGACCTTAGCTTTCTTCCTTTGATCTACACCCCAGACTGCCTTCTCACCACACCTCTGCCTTAGGCCCTCTGGTACCTCACTTGGTTTTGTTACCCGTTCCTGCATACTGCTGTGCTCCAGTGTGGGCTCGGCACAGCCTAGACTTGAGTGAGCTTCCCAACCCAGTCATAAGTCACTGTCCTGCTCATCTGGTCCCTGTATTGCTGTGCATCTATTTCCTGCATTCTTCTGTACTGCACAGTGGGCTCTGCCCAGCCTAGACGTAGGTGAGCTACCCAACCCATAGTTTCACCATCCTGCACAGCTGTATTCCTGTATTGCTATATTCATTTAGTGCTAACAACCCTGACACCACCTATGCCCCTGGTCCCCCAGCGCTATGCTACAAGCATGATAATTAATTCAAGAGACAGTAAATATCTTGCAAATGGCAAGCTACTTTGTTGTCTTGCTATAGAAGTCTAAATAGTTTTTAGATAAAATAACATATTGTTACTGCAATTGTTTTTCAATAGTCACCACTTGTCTCATTTAGAGGAGCCAGTCCGGCTTGAGTCTGCAGACAACAAGGTTAGCCCTTGTCACTCTGCTAGTTTAAAGTGCATAAATACCATAAAGTGTGTAAACAGTTATTATTGAGCTGCTGTAAAGCTGCAAGTTAAAAACAAAAGCCAATCAGCACCAGCAGTGCTGAGGTAATGCTTTGCCTTTGCTGTCATCTTATGAGATTTTACTAAAATCTCATGGGATTTCATAGAACTAACAAACTGAATAGGAAAATAACATGACTGTGCCTGCACATGATAGCCACACACTCCCTAGCTTGTCCTGGGACAAGCATCCTGAATGGCTGCTTAAAGTTTCTTTACAGTGAACTTTACAGTGAATATACTTAGGAAATTTGAGGTAAAATATCTTCCTTTTTTTACATAGAGTTGTTTACGTGATATTTTCTAGTCGACTTTTTACAGGTATGCTGCATCACTTTCATGAACTTCAACATTTGTGTATCATGTCCCTTTAACACACGTTTATACCGGTTTTTAATACTGTATAGCTTACCATTGCTTTTATAACTCAAACTAATTGTTTTTCTCATTAACATATTATTACACATATATTATTACACATATAAATGCATATACAAAATTAATAACACATTTGCTAATAATACAATGCCCTAAGTTGCATTGAACACTTCTGTTGGTCTGCGGCTTGCAATTGAAAAGAGGTTTCCGAGTACAGCTTTAAAGCAAGCCTGAGTATTTCTCTGTTTGCATTAGCACATGTACTTTGTTATAGTTTTTCACTCATTGATGCTAGAGGCAGAAGAGCAACACAAATGCATACTGCTGTTCATAAAAATTACAGATTTAAAAAGTATTTTGCTTGTAGCCTTTAAACAGGTCAAGCTAAATCAGCCTATTCTGTGGCACATAATTCCAAAGCATTTAGATGCTGACATTTCCCAGCTTACAAAGCACTCTACATTTCTCCTGTGTTATCCTTTCAGTCCTGACGCACTACCAAGTGCCTGGCTGTCTCGTTTCTAAAAATGGGCTCCGCTGACAACACAGCATGACTGCAATTTCATTATTTGTCAAAGTACTCCAAAGAAGGCTTTATGAAGGTGGGAAGTTAAAGGCCAGCTAACTTCCTTTAAAAGAAGAATTAAAGGTTATAGGTGCAATAAAAATTGTATGCTTAAAGGTGTAATGCACCCTACTAATTTTCCAATTGCTTTCTATACTAAAGTTGATTCTCACACTATATATATATACACAGACACACACACAAGCACACGCATATATATATATAGATAGATAGATAGATAGATAGATAGATCGATAGAAGGTTTTATATAAGCCTTGTGAGTGGATTTACATAATATACTGTATG
This sequence comes from Bombina bombina, assembly GCF_027579735.1. Lineage (NCBI taxonomy): Eukaryota > Metazoa > Chordata > Amphibia > Anura > Bombinatoridae > Bombina > Bombina bombina. The sequence goes on along the minus strand of NC_069503.1, from coordinate 510,801,960 downwards.
TATGTATATATATATATATATATATATATATATATATATATTATAAAGACACTCGCAAGACTAAAAAAAATATTTAAACCTTAATCCCTTCTCCAGGGTGCAAAATCACGACACTGATTCTTAAGGAGACGCAATCAATTACTACTAATCGAAATGATCACATTCTTTATAAAGAGGAATAGTCCTCAAAACCCTATCTTATATAGCACTTTACCCCTATTTTTCTAGTGTAACTCAATATACAATCTGCTCAATGCCTTATTTACGGATCTGTGACGATCAATGCACATTACGGTGTTGCAACTCCAAATCAAGCATTGTGTACTTTCCACAAGTTCTATAAAGGAGCCAATAGCGCTCATGTAGTAGTACTTATCTTTTACTTAGAATTAAAGATAACTTAAATAAATAACTCAGCTGAGGTGGTGTGTCTAATATCAAGGATATATGTGATTGAACAGTGCCCAATAATAAAGCAGTACACTGAATCTACCATCTCTACATCTGATTGGACCTATATGTTAATAAGTTGTAATTGCTAAATAGAAAATATCATTGGTACATCTACTTCCATCACAGGGCTTATATATTATGTTAATACATACAACCTATCCTCAATCTGTAAAAGATCAGTACCGTTAGTGCATACTATTTTAGTCATTACATATACCCCTAATCGAGTGATCTCTTCTGGATGCTGGATCATGTCCCAATAAATCACCTTAGTAATACTTCACCAATCTCTAACAAGTCGAGGAAGACAATCGCCTGAGAGTGACCTGAGTACAGCAGTGGACCCTTCTCAGCATGCACTTAGTAGTCTTTAGAAAGATTGGAGTTTAGTCATTTTAGCGCAATGTAACCTTGCGGATAAGCCAAGTTTCCCTCTACCCATGAGTTATCAGTTTATATATACTGTATATATTTGTGTCTAAACTAACCGCACCACATAGTTAGTGGAAAGATTTAACAAATAGCTTGCTACCTTTACGTATTCTGTAGCAATTACTGGTGCAAGGGGACTATAATGAATAATTATGTATTAATAAAAGTTAGAAAAAGAAGAAAGCCAATGAGATATAGTAAACATGAGGATAAGGAATGGGAAAAGATAGCCCTATCCAGCACTAAATCATTTACCCTTTAATAAACTATACACTTTAAGGTTTATGAATTGTATCGCAAATGATAGTACACAGAGGATTGCTACAAACTAAACATCAGTTTAATGCTGAATGCAATAATGTTACAACAACCAGCAGCAATAATCGTGTTTAACAAACAAACAACAAATTTTGTTATTTTGTTGCAAGGGGCCCCTTGAATAAATACCATCTGAGAATTGAAGCAAAAAGTCCCAGACTAATTAAAGTTCAAAATGAATTGGAAACCAAATAGAACTGTAATTTTATTGGGGATCCCCTTTCTGAAGCAGTGGACATCAATTTAAATACAGTCCTTGTAACATGCAATCTATTTGTATATCCTTTTGAAAATGCAAGTATAATATTGCTTGAAAACCCAGTCACACTAATAATTGCAACATTAGAATTGCTGTGTTTCCTCCATACAGCCACTTTAAAACGGAGCTCAAATATAGTACTCACTCAGGTTGTATATCAAGCAGCTTGATGTAGGGATCAGTGGAGCACATACAATATCTCCCTTGAGGACTTGGAGCTTGCTTCCAATCCACACCTCCTTAAAATACAGCTCCTTGCTTGTCAACCGCACCTTGCGAGAGTTGCTCCTGTGGCTGCAGAGTTCCTGGGTACTCGTCTTTTTCTTCTCTGTTCACTGCTGCTTGGTCACACTGCTGTTTGGTAAGTGCTTAACGGTTTTAGGATATTTGAATTACCGCTGCACCGAACGCCTAGCTACACGTGTTTCACCCTTTAGGCTTAGGGCTTCTTCCGGCAAATCAAACTGTTTGATTAATTTTGGCACTAGCTGGTGACATCTAAATAACAATGGCAAAATACGGATTTGTTTGAGTAAATGTTTGAACGTTTTTCATTAGTATGAATATGAAGCCTTTTTTTGTCACTGTTATTTAAATTGCCCCATCTAGTGCCAAAATTATGGACATACCAGTTCTGTAATATTTGCAGACTGCGGCAATAAGCGCATGCGTGCACAACTGCCTTTGCAAGTTTTTTTAAGGTGTGGCCGTAGGTATGGAAACGTAACGCAGTAGGAGAATATTACAGAACAGGCCACAGAAAAGAAAATAACATAAATGTACAAAAGGTATGTCAGACTGTTAAACAACGCAAAATGCTTCCAAAACATCTATATTGTATAGTTATTTTATAATGTGGTGATTTATTGTAGATATGAAGCAAATTTGATAATAGAAGTAAATTGTAAAGTTATAGAAAATTGTAGGCTCTGAAGCATGAAAGAAAAAAACATAATTTATGTAAGAACTTACCTGATAAATTCATTTCTTTCATATTGGCAAGAGTCCATGAGCTAGTGACGTATGGGATATACATTCCTACCAGGAGGGGCAAAGTTTCCCAAACCTCAAAATGCCTATAAATACACCCCTCATCACACCCACAATTCAGTTTAACGAATAGCCAAGAAGTGAGGTGATAAAAAAGGAGCGAAAGCATAAAAAAAAAATAAGGAATTGGAATAATTGTGCTTTATACAAAAAAATCATAACCACCACAAAAAGGGTAGGCCTCATGGACTCTTGCTAATATGAAAGAAATGAATTTATCAGGTAAGTTCTTACATAAATTATGTTTTTTTTCATGTAAGTAGCAAGAGTCCATGAGCTAGTGACGTATGGGATAGCAGATACCCAAGATGTGGAACTTCCACGCAAGAGTCACTAGAGAGGGAGGGATAAAATAAAGACAGCCATTTCCGCTGAAACAATAATCCACAACCCAAATCAAAAAGTTTTAATCTTATAATGAAAAAAAACCCTGAAATTATAAGCAGAAGAATCAAACTGAAACGGCTGCCTGAAGTACTTTTCTACCAAAAACTGCTTCAGAAGAAGAGAAAACATCAAAATGGTAGAATTTAGTAAAAGTATGCAAAGAAGACCAAGTTGCTGCTTTGCAAATCTGATCAACAGAAGCTTCATTCCTAAAAGCCCAGGAAGTAGAAACTGACCTAGTAGAATGAGCCGTAATCCTTTGAGGCGGAGATTTACCCGACTCCACATAAGCATGATGAATCAAAGACTTTAACCAAGACGCCAAAGAAATGGCAGAAGCCTTTTGACCTTTCCTAGAACCAGAAAAGATAACAAATAGACTAGAAGTCTTCCTGAAATCTTTAGTTGCTTCAACATAATATTTCAAAGCTCTAACTACATCCAAAGAATGTAAAGATTTCTTAGGATTAGGACACAATGAAGGGACAACAATTTCTCTACTAATGTTAGAATTCACAACTTTAGGTAAAAATTTAAATGAAGTCTGCAACACTGCCTTATCCTGATGAAAAATCAGAAAAGGAGATTCACAAGAAAGAGCAGATAATTCAGAAACTCTTCTAGCAGAAGAGATGGCCAAAAGGAACAAAACTTTCCAGGAAAGTAATTTAATATCCAGAGAATACATAGGTTCAAACGGAGGAGCCTGTAAAGCCCTCAGAACCAAATTGAGACTCCAAGGAGGAGAAATTGACTTAATGACAGGCTTGATTCGAACTAAAGCCTGTACAAAACAATGAATATCAGGATGATTAGCAATTTTTCTGTGAAAAAGAACCGAAAGAACAGAGATTTGTCCTTTCAAGGAACTTGCAGACAAACCTTTATCCAAACCATCTTGAAGAAATTATAAAGTTCTAGGAATTCTAAAAGAATGCAAAGAGAATTTATGTGAAGAACACCAAGAAATATAAGTCTTCCAGACTCGGTAATAGATCTTCCTAGACACAGATTTACGAGCCTGTAACATAGTATTAATCACTGAATCAGAGAAACCTCTATGACTAAGTATTAAGCGTTCAATCTCCATACCTTCAGATTTAATGATTTGAGATCCTGATGGAAAAATGGGCCTTGAGATAGAAGGTCTAGCCTTAACGGAAGTGTCCAAAGTTGGCAACTTGCCATCCGAACGAGATCCGCATACCAAAACCTGTGCGGCCATGCTTGAGCCACCAGCAGTACAAACGAACGCTCCATTAGGATTTTGGAAATCACTCTTGGAAGAAGAACTAGAGGTGGAAAAATATAAGCAGGTTGATAATTCCAAGGAAGTGACAACGCGTCCACTGCTTCCGCCTGAGGATCCCTGGATCTGGACAGATACCTGGGAAGTTTCTTGTTTAGATGAGAGGCCATCAGATCTATTTCTGGAAGCCCCCAGATTTGAACAATCTGAAGAAATACCTCTGGGTGAAGAGACCATTCGCCCGGATGTAACGTCTGGTGACTGAGATAATCCGCTTCCCAATTGTCTATACCTGGGATGTGAACCGCAGAAATTAGACAGGAGCTGGATTCCGCCCATACAAGTATCCGAGATACTTCTTTCATAGCCTGAGGACTGTGAGTCCCCCCTTGATGATTGACATATGCCACAGTTGTGACATTGTCTGTCTGAAAACAAATAAACGATTCTCTCTTCAAAAGAGGCCAGAACTGAAGAGCTCTGAAAATTGCACGGAGTTCCAAAATATTGATTGGTAATCTCGCCTCCTGAGATTCCCAAACCCCCTGCGCTGTCAGAGATCCCCATACAGCTCCCCAACCTAAAAGACTCGCATCTGTTGAGATCACAGTCCAGGTTGGACGAACAAAAGAGGCCCCTTGAACTAAACGATGGTGATCCAACCAACAAGTCAGAGAAGAACGAACATTGGGATTTAAGGATATTAATTGTGATATCTTTGTATAATCCCTGCACCATTGATTCAGCATACAAAGCTGGAGAGGTCTCATGTGAAAACGAGCAAAAGGGATTGCGTCCGATGCAGCAGTCATGAGACCTAAAATTTCCATGCATAAAGCTACCGAAGGGAAAGATTGAGACTGAAGGTTTCGACAAGCAGAAACCAATTTCAGACGTCTCTTTTCTGTAAGAGACAAAGTCATAGACACTGAATCTATTTGGAAACCTAAAAAGGTTACCCTTGTCTGAGGAATCAAGGAACTCTTTGGTAAATTGATCCTCCAACCATGTCTTTGAAGAAACAACACAAGTTGATTCGTGTGAGATTCTGCAGAATGTAAAGACTGAGCAAGTACCAAGATATCGTCCAAATAAGGAAATACCGCAATACCCTGCTCCCTCATTACAGAGAGAAGGGCACCGAGAACCTTCAAAAAGATCCTTGGGGCTGTAGCTAGACCAAAAGAAAGAGTAACAAACTGGTAATACTTGTCTAGAAAAAAGAATCTCAGGAACTGATAGTGATCCGGATGAATTGGAATATGAAGATATGCATCCTGTAAGTCTATTGTGGACATATAATGCCCTTTCTGAACAAAAGGCAGAATAGTCCTTATAGTCACCTTGACTATAGTCACCTTGAATGTTGGTATCCTTACATAACGATTCAATATTTTTAGATCCAGAACTGGTCTGAAAGAATTCTCTTTCTTTGGAACAATGAACAGATTTGAATAAAACCCCAGGCCCCGTTCCAGAACTGGAACTGGCATAATTACCCCAGCTGACTCCAGATCTGAAACACATTACAAAAATGCTTGAGCCGTCACTGGGTTTACTGGAATGCGTGAAAGAAAAAATCTTCTCACAGGCGGTCTTACCTTGAAACCTATTCTGTACCCTTGTGAAACAATGTTCTGAATCCAAAGACTTTGAATCGAATTGATCCAAACATCTTGAAAAATCGTAACCTGCCCCCTACCAGCTGAGCTGGAATGAGGGCCGCACCTTCATGCGGATTTGGGAGCTGGTTTTGACTTTCTAAAAGGCTTGGATTTATTTCAGACTGGAGAAGGTTTCCAAACGGAAACTGTTCCTTTAGAGGAAGGGTCAGGATTTTGTTCCTTATTCTGACGAAAGGAACGAAAACGATTAGCAGCCCTATATTTACCTTTAGATTTTTTATCCTGAGGTAAAAAGGCTCCCTTCCCCCCAGTAACAGTTGAAATTATTGAGTCTAACTGAGAACCAAACAATTTATTACCTTGGAAAGAAAGAGAAAGCAATGTTGACTTAGAACTCATATATGCATTCCAAGACTTAAGCCATAAAGCTCTTCTAGCTAAAATAGCTAAAGACATATACCTGATATCAATTCTAATGATATCGAAAATGGCATCACACATAAAGTTATTAGCATGTTGAAGGAGTTTAATAATGCTATAAACATTATGGTCTGACACTTGTTGGGCTAAATCCTCCAACCAGAAAGTTGAAGCTGCAGCAACATCAGCCAAAGAAATAGCAGGTCTAAGAAGATTACCTGAACATAAATAAGCCTTCCTTAGAAAGGATTCAAGCTTTCTATCTAAAGGATCTTTAAACAAAGTACTATCTGCCGTAGGAATAGTAGTATGTTTAGCAAGAGTAGAAATAGCCCCATCAACTTTGGGGATTTTATCCCAAAACTCTAATCTGTCAGAAGGGCACCGAGAACCTTCAAAAAGATCCTTGGGGCTGTAGCTAGACCAAAAGAAAGAGTAACAAACTGGTAATACTTGTCTAGAAAAAAGAATCTCAGGAACTGATAGTGATCCGGATGAATTGGAATATGAAGATATGCATCCTGTAAGTCTATTGTGGACATATAATGCCCTTTCTGAACAAAAGGCAGAATAGTCCTTATAGTCACCTTGACTATAGTCACCTTGAATGTTGGTATCCTTACATAACGATTCAATATTTTTAGATCCAGAACTGGTCTGAAAGAATTCTCTTTCTTTGGAACAATGAACAGATTTGAATAAAACCCCAGGCCCCGTTCCAGAACTGGAACTGGCATAATTACCCCAGCTGACTCCAGATCTGAAACACATTACAAAAATGCTTGAGCCGTCACTGGGTTTACTGGAATGCGTGAAAGAAAAAATCTTCTCACAGGCGGTCTTACCTTGAAACCTATTCTGTACCCTTGTGAAACAATGTTCTGAATCCAAAGACTTTGAATCGAATTGATCCAAACATCTTGAAAAATCGTAACCTGCCCCCTACCAGCTGAGCTGGAATGAGGGCCGCACCTTCATGCGGATTTGGGAGCTGGTTTTGACTTTCTAAAAGGCTTGGATTTATTTCAGACTGGAGAAGGTTTCCAAACGGAAACTGTTCCTTTAGAGGAAGGGTCAGGATTTTGTTCCTTATTCTGACGAAAGGAACGAAAACGATTAGCAGCCCTATATTTACCTTTAGATTTTTTATCCTGAGGTAAAAAGGCTCCCTTCCCCCCAGTAACAGTTGAAATTATTGAGTCTAACTGAGAACCAAACAATTTATTACCTTGGAAAGAAAGAGAAAGCAATGTTGACTTAGAACTCATATATGCATTCCAAGACTTAAGCCATAAAGCTCTTCTAGCTAAAATAGCTAAAGACATATACCTGATATCAATTCTAATGATATCGAAAATGGCATCACACATAAAGTTATTAGCATGTTGAAGGAGTTTAATAATGCTATAAACATTATGGTCTGACACTTGTTGGGCTAAAGCCTCCAACCAGAAAGTTGAAGCTGCAGCAACATCAGCCAAAGAAATAGCAGGTCTAAGAAGATTACCTGAACATAAATAAGCCTTCCTTAGAAAGGATTCAAGCTTTCTATCTAAAGGATCTTTAAACAAAGTACTATCTGCCGTAGGAATAGTAGTATGTTTAGCAAGAGTAGAAATAGCCCCATCAACTTTGGGGATTTTATCCCAAAACTCTAATCTGTCAGATGGCAAAGGGTACAATATCTTAAACCTTGGAGAAGGAGTAAATGAAGTACCCAGACTATTCTATTCCCTAGAAATTACTTCTGAAATAGCACCAGGAACTGGAAAAACTTCTGGAATAACCACAGGAGGTTTAAAAACTGCATTTAAACGCTTAGTAGTTTTAATATCAAGAGGACTAGACTCCTCCATATCTAAAGCAATCAACACTTCCTTAAGTAAAGAACGAATAAACTCCATCTTAAATAAATATGAAGATTTATCAGTGTCAATATCTGAGGTAGAATCTTCTGAATCAGATAGATCCACATCAGAAATAGATAAGTCAGAATGATGGCGGTCATCTAAAAATTCATCTGAAATATGTGAAGTTTTAAAAGACCTCTTACGTTTAGCAGAAGGAGGAATAACAGACAGAGCCTTCCGAATAGATTTAGAAACAAATTCTTTAACATTAACAGGAACATCCTGAACATTAGATGTTGAAGGAACAACAACAGTTAATGGATTATTACTAATGGAAATACTATCTGCGTTTGAAAGCTAATCATGACAAGTATCACAAACAACAGCCGGAGGAACAGTTACCAAAAGTTTACAACAAATGAACTTAGCTTTGGTAGAACCGACATCAGGCAGCGTCTTTCCAGAAGTAGATTCTGATCCAGGGTTAGGTAATGACATCTTGCAATATGTAAAAGAAAAAACAACATATAAAGCAAAATTATCAAATTCCTTAAATGGCAGTTTCAGGAATGGGAAAAAATGCAAAATGAAACAAGCTTCTAGAAAACCAGAAGCAACTGAATAGTGAGATTGAAATAGTGTGAAAAAAACTGGTGCCAGGAATGACGCCAATATTTTTGGCGCCAAGATAACGCCCACACATTTTGGTGCCAAGAATGACGCCCATATTTTTTGGCGCCAAAAAACGTCCGCAATACACATACGTCAAAAATGACGCAATTACGTAAAAACTTCCGGCGCCAACTATGACGCCGGAAATGACAACATTTTTGCGCCAAAAAAGTCTCGTGACAAAAATGACGCAATAAATAGAAGCATTTTCTGCACCCGCGAGCCTAACAGCCCGCAATTTTTGAAAAAAAGTCAATTGAAAATTTAAGGTAAGAAAAATGAAATTTATATGCATTTTCCCAAAAAATTAAACTGACAGTCTGAATGAAGGAATACTGATTATCCTGAATCATGGCAAATATAAGTTTAAACACATGTATTTAGAACTTTACATATAAAGTGCCCAACCATAGTTTTGAGTGTCATAAATAGAAATAAGACTTACTTACCCAAAGACACTCATCTACATAAAGTAGATAGCCAAACCAGTATTGAAACGAGAATCAGTAGAGGTAATGGTATATATAAGAGTATATTGTCGATCTGAAAAGGGAGGTGGGAGAAGAAATCTCTACGACCGATAACAGAGAACCTATGAAATAGATCCCCTAGAGGAAGACCATTGTATTCAAATAGGCAGTACTCTCTTCACATCCCTCTGACATTCACTGCACTCTGAGAGGAAAACCGGGCTTCAGCCTGCTGCGAAGCACATATCAACGTAGAATCAAGCACAAACTTACTTCACCACCTCCATGGGAGGCAAAGTTTGTAAAACTGAATTGTGGGTGTGGTGAGGGGTGTATTTATAGGCATTTTGAGGTTTGGGAAACTTTGACCCTCCTGGTAGGATTGTATATCCCATACGTCACTAGCTCATGGACTCTTGCTAATTACATGAAAGAAATGTAGGTTTCATGTATATTTAACACAATCATAGTTGTCAACTGTATAATTTTGTCCTGGGACAGACATTTTTTGGCTTCCTGTTCCTACCTTTTAAGTCTGTCCCTAGTTCAATTTAGTCTGTATTAAATGTAATAATATTGTGGGCAGTGCTCCCGCCACTATCAGTACTATTGGCAGCTAAACACATCTGGTGAGCCAGTGACAAAAGATAAATGGCTGTAGCCACCAATCAACAGCTAGGTCCCAGTAGTGTATTGCTGCTGATGAGGATCTGAATTTTATAATAGAAGTGAATTTAAAAATTACATGCTCTATCTGAATCCCTTTAAGCAATCAGTATAGGTAAATCATACTACTAGTATTTAATGTGCTTGTTTTGGGGTTAATTGGAGTGGGCGGAGCTATGCAAATCATACATGGGTGTGGCTGCCAATAGTGCCTTGAATATTTTTTTTCAAATGTTGGCAACTATGCGTAATTTCAGCAGATAATGTCATACTATATATTTTTCTCTTTTCACGTGTTAGGATAGAAGATTGAGGCTATAATGAGAAGACTTTTATGCAGACCAGGGACACAACTACTTAAACTTTATTTTATGTTCTAACTCTTATCTCCTTTGCTGTGGCCAGTTAGGGACAGATATAACTGGGCTCCTGCACATATTAAACCAATATGTGTCATATAGGAAATCCTCAGAATGTACTCCAGCCCCTATGGGGAGTGCAAAATCTACAATATTCATTTAAATTACAGAAAAAGAGGGCACAATTCTCTTTTACTATGCATAATCAAACAGTTTATGGGGAAATGCATTTTGAGCTTAATGTCCCTTTAAGTAACCAAATGCATTAGCAGCTTATTAAAGGGAAATTAAACACTAAACAAATGCCAGATAGAGCAATGCATTTAAAGAAAAGATTAGCCTGAGAATAATGTTGATGTATTTTTTTTTTGTTTAAATATTGACAAAATAAGTGTAAAGTGCTGTGGCCAATTAGGGGCAGTTATAAATAGGTCACTAGAGTGTGCAGCCAATGGCTGTGTGGAATATAGCATTGTTCTGCACTTCCATTTCTAATAGGAACTGAACAGTTCACAATTTCAGAATGAGATTACAGGAAAAGGGGACAAAATAAATAATGAACGTATATTGCAGACTTTTTTTGATATATATATATATATATATATATATATATATATATATATATTCACTGGCCACTTTATTAGGTACACCTTGCTAGTACCGGGTTGAACCTCATTTTGCCTTCAGAACTGCCTTAATTCTTTGTGGCATAGATTAAACAAGGTGTTGGAAACATTCCTCAGACATTTTGGTCCATATTGACATGATAGTATCACGCAGTTGCTGCAGATTTGTGAGCTGCACATCCATGATGCAAATCTCCTGTTCCATCAAATCCCAAAGGTGCTCTATTGGATTTAGATCTGGTGACTGTGGAGGGCATTGGAGTACAGTGAACTCATTGTTATGTTCAAGAAACCAGTTTGAGATGATTTGAGCTTTGTGACATGGTGCATTATCCTGCTGGAAATAGCCATCAGAAGATGGGTAAACTGTAGTCATAAAGGGATGGACATGGTCAGCAACAATACTCAGGTAGGCCGTGGTGTTTAGACGATGCTCAATTACAAGACCACCATCAGCCTGAACCGTTGATACAAGGAAGGATGGATCCATGCTTTCATGTTGCTTACGCCAAATTCTGACCCTACCATCAGAATGTTGCAGCTGAAATCGAGACTCATCAGACCAGGCAACATTTTTCCAAAGAGATATATAGAGCAACAAGTCTCTAATGAAGTGCGCAAATAGAAATGGAGTATAAGTCCAGGGGTAATTAAGACCACAACGGATCAGGCAGCACTCTTGAAGGCGATGAGTATGAGAAGAAACCTGTGGAGACAGACGAGAGAGGCGCCTCATGGGGCAAGTATCGTCTTAAAACAAATACGGAGTTAAACAACAACACGTCCCGCAGCCGAGGGTACTCACAAGAGAGGCGGCACGGACGTGTGCCAGAAAGCGCAGGACGGAACCTAAAGTCGCCCGTCAGACAGTGAGACTGGAGTTGGTACGTGAGGACGGATGGCCAATCAGCGGAGCTCCAAAGGCAACGTCACAAAGGGAACCGGCAGTGAGGAGACCAATCGGCAGAGCAGATCAAATCTTCTATTGTCCAATTTTCTTGAGCCTGTGCGAATTGTAGCCTCAGTTTCCTGTTCTTAGCTGACAGGAGTTGCACCTGGTGTGGTCTTCTGCTGCTGTAGCCCATCTGCTTCAAGGTTCGACATGTTGTGCGTTCAGAGATGATATCCTGCATACCATGGTTGTAACGAGTGGTTATTGGAGTTACTGTTGCCTTTCTATCATCTCAAACCAGTCTGCCCATTCTCCTCTGATCTCTGACATCAATAAGTTATTGCCGTCCACACAACTGCTGCTCACTGGATATTTTCTTTTTTTGACCATTCTCTGTAACCCTAGAGATGGTTGTGAGTGAAAATCCCAGTAGATCAGCAGTTTTTTAAATACTCAGACCAGCCCATCTGGCACCAACAACCATGCCACGTTCAAAGTCACTTAAATCCCCATTCTGCTGCTCGGTTTGAACTTCAGCAAGTCGTCTTCACCACATCTAGATGCCTTAATGCATTGAGTTGCTGCCATGTGATTGGCTGATAAGCAATTTGTGTTACCAAGCAATTAAACAGGTGTACCTAATAAAGTGGCCGGTGAGTATATATATATATATATATATATATATATATATATATATATATATATATATGTGTGGATCGAAAGAGAATATTCTCAAAAGTAAATAGGCGCACTGCTAAACAATTATGAATAATGTAATAATAATAAACAAAGTTCAAAAACCAATCAGTTGGTACAGTTTAGTTCTTTCCCAGTAAAGTTCTGGTATAGGGTAAGTGATAGCGCTTACCAGAGCCAACCTCAATCCTATGAGGTAAGTGATCAGCAATGGAGTATAGATGATCCCTTTGGAACTGTGTGCTCTCGTGGAAATCTTTTGGTATCTGTTGCTCCTTGTCAATGGAGATCCTGGACTCTCTTGTGTTTGCAAGAATGATTCTTTGGTTCTCTCTATGGTATTTGCTGAAGTACTGCAGGTTATTCCAGGAACTTGTTGATGAAATGGAAATCTTGGACTCTCAATGGATTCCTTCTTCTTTCAGAAGCCTGGATGTCCAATATTCAATGTGTCAGTAGGTCTCCTCTGATTCTGTAGCCTCCGGCTACTCTTACCACACTTTGTTAGTGCACGCCTCTGGATCCTTGTGCTGCAGTCGGCTATGCCTGCCGTTCACCAAAAATCTTGGATGCTGCTTGATGCTGCTGGCGTTTCAAAGTAGATGTGACTGGGCGGGATTCTGTGTTCAGCGGTTAGTATATCCCATACACTTTGCAACAAAGTTACCAAGCTTGGTAACTTTGTTGCAAAGTGTATGGGATATACTAACCGCTGAACACAGAATCCCGCCCAGTCACATCTACTTTGAAACGCCAGCAGCATCAAGCAGCATCCAAGATTTTTGGTGAACGGCAGGCATAGCCGACTGCAGCACAAGGATCCAGAGGCGTGCACTAACAAAGTGTGGTAAGAGTAGCCGGAGGCTACAGAATCAGAGGAGACCTACTGACACATTGAATATTGGACATCCAGGCTTCTGAAAGAAGAAGGAATCCATTGAGAGTCCAAGATTTCCATTTCATCAACAAGTTCCTGGAATAACCTGCAGTACTTCAGCAAATACCATAGAGAGAACCAAAGAATCATTCTTGCAAACACAAGAGAGTCCAGGATCTCCATTGACAAGGAGCAACAGATACCAAAAGATTTCCACGAGAGCACACAGTTCCAAAGGGATCATCTATACTCCATTGCTGATCACTTACCTCATAGGATTGAGGTTGGCTCTGGTAAGCGCTATCACTTACCCTATACCAGAACTTTACTGGGAAAGAACTAAACTGTACCAACTGATTGGTTTTTGAACTTTGTTTATTATTATTACATTATTCATAATTGTTTAGCAGTGCGCCTATTTACTTTTGAGAATATTCTCTTTCGATCCACACTCCATTCAGTGACACGGGTACACTGACTCACACTTTAGGCTGCACGCTTAGTTCCTATACTTATTTTTACATACAAGTTTAGTTGCATTTCTGACCAACCAAGTGAGTGCAGTCTAACAATAACAAAATCACCACATCTTTAATTACTGAAATATTTTGTTTACATAATCTATAACTTACTAGGTATTTCTCCTACCTTAGTTTTAGCGCTGGTGACCCCCTCCCTTCCACACATATATATATATATATATATATATATATATATATATATATATGTGTGTGTGTGTGTGAATTATTATTTTATATTACCATCTCAAAGTGTTTAATGTCCCTTTAAGCATATACATCAAACCTCCCTAATAAAGGACCAATGTGCATCCCTGTGGTTTAAGACATAGAAACCAACTGCATAAAATATCTGTCATCAAGAAAAAAGGTGTAATTTTCCTCTGAAGGACGCCAAACTATTAAAGGGACAGTAAACACCAAAAAACAGAATTTATGTTTACCTGATAAATTACTTTCTCCAACGGTGTGTCCGGTCCACGGCGTCATCCTTACTTGTGGGATATTCTCTTCCCCAACAGGAAATGGCAAAGAGCCCAGCAAAGCTGGTCACATGATCCCTCCTAGGCTCCGCCTTCCCCAGTCATTCGACCGACGTAAAGGAGGAATATTTGCATAGGAGAAATCATATGATACCGTGGTGACTGTAGTTAAAGAAAATAAATCATCAGCCCTGATTAAAAAACCAGGGCGGGCCGTGGACCGGACACACCGTTGGAGAAAGTAATTTATCAGGTAAACATAAATTCTGTTTTCTCCAACATAGGTGTGTCCGGTCCACGGCGTCATCCTTACTTGTGGGAACCAATACCAAAGCTTTAGGACACGGATGATGGGAGGGAGCAAATCAGGTCACCTAGATGGAAGGCACCACGGTTTGCAAAACCTTTCTCCCAAAAATAGCCTCAGAAGAAGCAAAAGTATCAAATTTGTAAAATTTGGTAAAAGTGTGCAGTGAAGACCAAGTCGCTGCCTTACATATCTGATCAACAGAAGCCTCGTTCTTAAAGGCCCATGTGGAAGCCACGGCCCTAGTGGAATGAGCTGTGATTCTTTCAGGAGGCTGCCGTCCGGCAGTCTCATAAGCCAATCTGATGATGCTTTTAAGCCAAAAAGATAGAGAGGTAGAAGTTGCTTTTTGACCTCTCCTTTTACCAGAATAAACAACAAACAAGGAAGATGTTTGTCTGAAATCCTTTGTAGCATCTAAATAGAATTTTAGAGCACGGACAACGTCCAAATTGAGTAACAAACGTTCCTTCTATGAAACTGGATTCGGACACAAAGAAGGTACAACTATCTCCTGGTTAATATTTTTGTTGGAAACAACCTTCGGAAGAAAACCAGGCTCAGTACGTAAAACCACCTTATCTGCATGGACCAGATAGGGCGGAGAACACTGCAGAGCAGATAACTCAGAAACTCTTCTAGCGGAAGAAATTGCAACCTAAAACAAAACTTTCCAAGATAATAACTTAATATCTACGGAATGTAAGGGTTCAAACGGAACCCCTTGAAGAACTGAAAGAACTAGATTAAGACTCCAGGGAAGAGTCAAAGGTCTGTAAACAGGCTTGATTCTAACCAGAGCCTGAACAAACGCTTAAACGTCTGGCACAGCTGCCAGCCTTTTGTGAAGTAAAACAGATAAAGCAGAGATCTGTCCCTTCAGAGAACTCGCAGAAAATCCTTTCTACAAACCTTCTTGTAGAAAGGAAAGAATCTTAGGAATTTTTATCTTGTTCCATGGGAATCCTTTAGATTCACACCAACAGATATATTTTTTCCATATATTATGGTAAATTTTTCTAGTTACAGGCTTTCTAGCCTGAATAAGAGTATCTATTACAGAATCTGAAAACCCACGCTTTGATAAAATCAAGTGTTCAAACTCCAAGCAGTCAGTTGGAGGAAAACCAGATTCGGATGTTCGAATGGACCCTGAATAAGAAGGTCCTGTCTCAAAGGTAGCTTCCATGGTGGAGCCGATGACACATTCACCAGGTCTGCATACCAAGTCCTGCGTGGCCACACAGGAACTATCAAGGTCACCGAAGCCCTCTCCAGATTGATCCTGGCTACCAGCCTGGGAATGAGAGGAAACGGTGGGAATACATAAGCTAGGTTGAAGATCCAAGGTGCTACTATTGTATCCAATAGAGTCGCCTTGGGATCCCTGGATTTGGACCCGTAACCAGGGACCATGAAGTTCTGACGAGAGGCCATCAGAACCATGTCTGGAATGCCCCATAATTGAGTTATTTGGGTAAAGATTTCCAGATGGAGTTCCCACTCCCCCGGATGCTCCTCCGTCGCCAGGGAACTCCTTGTTATCCCCTGATGGTTGATATATGTAACAGTCGTCATGATGTCTGATTGAAACCTTATGAATTTGGCCTTTGCTAGTCGAGGCCAAGCCTTGAGAGCATTGAATATCGCTCTCAGTTCCATTATGTTTATCGGGAGAAGAGAGTCTTACCGAAACCATAGACCCTGAGTTTTCAGGGGTTCCCAGACCGCGCCCCAGCCCACCAGACTGGCGTCGGTCGTGACAATGACCTATTCTGGTCTGCGGAAGCTCATTCCCTGTGACAGGTTGTCCAGGGTCAGCCACCAACGGAGTGAATCTCTGGTTATTTGATCTACTTGTATCGTCGGAGACAAGTCTGTATAAACCCCATTCCACTGTCTGAGCATGCACAGGTGCAATGGTCTTAGATGAATTCGTGCAAAAGGAACTATGTCCATTGCCGCAACCATCAAACCTATTACTTCCATGGACTGCGCTATGGAAGGAAGAAGAACAGAATGAAGTACCTGACAAGAGCTTAGAAGTTTTGATTTTCTGGCCTCTGTCAGAAAAACCTTCATTTCTAAGGAAACTATTATTGTTCCCAAGAAGGGAACTCTTGTTGACGGGGACAGAGAACTTCTTTTCTATGTTCACTTTCCACCAGTGAGATCTGAGAAAGGCTAGGACAATGTCCGTATGAGCCCTTGCTTTTGACAGAGACGACACTTGAATCAGGATGTCGTCCAAGTAAGGTACTACTGCAATGCCCCTTGGTCTTAGCACCGCTAGAAGGGACCCTAGTACCCTTGTGAAAATCCTTGGAGCAGTGGCTAATCCGAATGGAAGTGCCACAGGTAATGCTTGTCCAGAAAGGCGAACCTTAGGAACTGAAAATGTTCCTTGTGGATAGGAATACGTAGGTACGCATCCTTTAAGTCCACCGTGGTCATGAATTGACCTTCCTGGATGGTAGGAAGGATCGTTCGAATGGTTTCCATTTTGAATGATGAAACCCTTAGAAACTTGTTTAGAATCTTGAGATCTAAAATAGGTCTGAATGTTCCCTCTTTTTTGGGAATTATGAACAGGTTGGAGTAAAAACCCATCCCTTGTTCTCCTAATGGAACAGGATGAATCACTCCCATGCTTAACAGGTCTTCTACACAGTGTAAGAATGCCTGTTCGAAGATAATTGAGACCCGTGGAACCTTCCCCTTGGGGGTAGTTCCCTGAATTCCAGGAGATAACCTTGAGAAACTATTTCTAGCGCCCAAGGATCCTGAACATCTCTTGCCCCAGCCTGAGCAAAGAGAGAAAGTCTGCCCCCCACCAGATCCTTCCCAGATCGGGGGCCAACACTTCATGCTGTTTTGGTAGCAGTGGCAGGTGACTTGGCCTGCTTACCCTTGTTCCAGCCTTGCATCGGCCTCCAGGCTGGCTTGGTTTGAGAAGTATTACCCTCTTGCTTAGAGGGTGTAGAATTTGAGGCTGGTCTGTTTCTGCGAAAGGGACGAAAATTTGGCTTCTTTTTAGCCTTAAAAGACCTATCCAGAGGAAGGGCGTGGCCCTTTCCCCCAGTGATGTCTGAAATAATCTCTTTCAAGTCAGAGCCAAACAGTGTTTTACCCTTGAAAGGGATGTTAAGCAAAAGCGCTCTGCGCGCCACGATAGCAAACCCTGAATTATTCGCCGCTAATCTAGCTAATTGCAAAGCGGCATCTAAAATAAAAAAGAGTTAGCCAATTTAAGAGCTTGAACTCTGTCCAAAACCTCCTCTACGAAGATTCTTTATTGAGCGACTTTCCTAGTTCTTCGAACCAGAAACACGCTGCTGTAGTGACAGGAACAATGCATGAAATTGGTTGTAGAAGGTAACCTTGCTGAACAAACATCTTTTTAAGCAAACCCTCTAACCTTTAATCCATAGGATCTTGAAAGCACAACTATCTTCTATAGGAATAGAAGTGCGTTTGTTTAGAGTAGAAACCGCCCCCTCGACCTTGGGGACTGTATGCTATAAGTCCTTTCTGGGGTCGACTATAGGAACTAATTTCTTAAATATAGGGGGAGGACAAAAGGTATGCCGGGCCTTTCCCACTCCTTATTTACTATGTCCGCCACCCGCTTGGGTATAGGAAAAACATTGGGGGGCACCGGAACCTCTAGGAACTTGTCCATCTTACCTAATTTCTCTGGAATGACCAAATTGTCACAATCATCCAGAGTAGATAATACCTCCTTAAGTAATGCGTGGAGATGTTGAAATTTAAATTTAAAAGTTACAATATCAGGTTCTGCTTGTTGAGAAATTTTCCCTGAATCTGAAATTTCTCCCTCAGACAAAACCTCCCTCCTGGCCCCTTCAGATAGGTGTGAGGGTATGTCAGAACAGATATCATCAGCGTCCTCTTGCTCTTCAGTGTTTAAAACAGAGCAATCACGCTTTCTCTGATAAGTAGGCATTTTGGAAAAAATGCATGCAATAGAATTATCCATTACAGCCATTAATTGTTGTATGGTAATAAGTATTGGCGCACTAGATGTACTAGGGGTCTCTTGTGTGGGCAAAACTGGTGTAGACACAGAAGGGGATGATGCAGTACCATGCTTACTCCCCTCATTAGAGGAATCATCTTGGGCAATATCATATCTATGGCATTATTATCCCTACTTTGTTTGGACATTATGACACAAATATATCACATATATTTAAATGGGGAGACACATTGGCTTTCATACATATAGAACATCGTTATCTGATGGTTCAGACATGTTAAACAGGCTTAAACTTGTGAACAAAGCACAAAAAACGTTTTACAATAAAACCGTTACTGTCCCTTTAAATTTCAAACTGAACACACTTTATTACTGAATATGTGAAAAAGTATGAAGGAATTGTTCAAATTTCACCACAGTAACTTAAAGCCTTAAAAGTATTGCACACCAATTTTGAAAGCTTTAACCCTTAAAATAACGGAACCGGAGCCGTTTTTACATTTAACCCCTATACAGTCCCAGGTATCTGCTTTGCTGAGACCCAACCAAGCCCAGAGGGGAATACGATACCAAATGATGCCTTCTATAAGCTTTTTCAGTGGTTCTTAGCTCCTCACACATGCATCTGCATGCCATGCTTTCCAAAAACAACTGCGCATTAGAGGCGCGAAAATGAGGCTCTGTCTATGACTAGAAAAGGCCCCCAGTGAAAAAGGTGTCCAATACAGTGCCTGCCGTTTTTATTAAAACAATCCCCAAGATTTAACAACTATTAAAAGTAATAATCTGCCAAATATACTTAGTAAAGTAATCGTTTTAGCCCAGAAAAATGTCTACCAGTTTTTTAAGCCCTAATGAAGCCCTTTATTCTTTTACTTAAACTAAGAAAATGGCTTACCGGTTCCCATAGGGAAAATGACAGCTTCCAGCATTACCGAGTCTTGTTAGAAATGTGTCATACCTCAAGCAGCAAAAGTCTGCTCACTGTTTCCCCCAACTGAAGTTAATTCCTCTCAACAGTCCTGTGTGGAAACAGCCATCGATTTTAGTAACGGTTGCTAAAATCATTTTCCTCTTACAAACAGAAATCTTCATCTCTTTCCTGTTTCAGAGTAAATAGTACATACCAGCACTATTTTAAAATAACAAACTCTTGATTGAAGAATAAAAACTACATTTAAACACCAAAAAACTCTAAGCCATCTCCGTGGAGATGTTGCCTGTACAACGGCAAAGAGAATGACTGGGGAAGGCGGAGCCTAGGAGGGATCATGTGACCAGCTTTGCTGGGCTCTTTGCCATTTCCTGTTGGGGAAGAGAATATCCCACAAGTAAGGATGACGCCGTGGACCGGACACACCTATGTTGGAGAAATGGTATTGTTTAAAAAGGCAGATAATCCCTTTACTGCCCATTCCCCAGTTTTGCATAACCAACACTGTAATATAAATATACTTTTTTTCCTCTGTGATTACCTTGTATCTAAGCTTCTGCAGACTTCCTCCTTATCTCAGATCTTTTGACAAACTTGCATTTCAGGCAATTAGTGCTGACTCTTAAATAACTCCACGTGCGTTAGCATAATGTTATTTATATGACACACATGAAATAACACCCTCTAGCTGTGACAAACTATCAAATGCACTCAGGTAAGAGGTGGCCTTCAAGGGCTTAGAAATTAGCATATGAGTTTACCTAGGTTTAGCTTTCAACTAAGAATACCAAGAGAACAAAGCAAATTTGATGATAAAGTAAATTGGAAAGTTGTTTAAAAAACACATGCCCTATGTGAATTATGAAAGTTTAATTTGGACTTTACTGTCCCTTTAAAGGAGCATTTTATTCAAATATTTTCTCTCTTACAGCAAACAAAGAGTATTTTGGAATGTACTACAGTGCTTTGTTTTGTGAAAAATGGATGTTCATATACTAAATAAACCAACTTTTCTGAAGGGAACCATTGCTATTTAATATAAATGACAAATCCTCTGTTGATATTTCATATAAATGACAGGCAAATTCTAAGCATCATGTCCCTTTGTTATCATGCTTTTTATTTTGTATTTCTTTAATAATAAAATATTTAAAAAGAAAAAAAAAAGAAATATTGTCAATATTACAAATAAATTCTTTTTAAACAACACTGCATATGTAGAGGACCTGAATGCTTTAAAAAAAATAATCTAAAATAAGTAAAATATTTTATAATATATTAAATATTTTTTTTGCTTGGTGCTAAACATAAAGAAAGCCATCAAGTTTATAAAAAAACAAAACAAAAACAAAACCTGTATTTCAATGCTTAAGTTACCTAATGCTGAATTCTTAAAACTAAATGCCCTTGCGGAAGGTCGCTTGCTGATTTAGGAACCTACTTATCCTGTCATCTTCATTTTTATGCCACATTGATACTCTACACAAAAAGCTGTATTTTATCTCCTCCTCGTGCTTCCTTTGTTTTTTAACATATTTTTGCTTTTCTAAGATTTAAGTTCTATTTCAAAAAAAAAAGAAAATTTAAGACTTTCTGGGAAGGTTGTTCTATTCTTTCCTTCTCAGATGCCAGACATATGTTAAATTTCAACATCTTTATCAAAGTTACGTATAAAGTGGAGATATATCATGAGGTGGTTTGATTTCCACTGGCAATGAAAAAAGGCCATTATATTTTAAAGGAAAACCAATTTTGCACATACTATGCAGATGAACGACAGATGGTTGAATAATATATTACACAGATAGCACAATGGAATATTTTATCCAATGCATAATAATATTATTGAGACAAAATGTATAATTTGATGTCTCTATGGAATAACTTAGCATACACACCTTCATATTTTCATAGGGTCTGTAGCAAATCATGTCTTAAAAAGAGGACAAATATACTAACTGTCTCTCAAGTTCCTATGTTACTCTATGGAGCTGATTCACTAAAGCTCACTTTTCTCTCCATTCTGTAAGTGACTGGGAAAAAAAACAGCCAAAAAATAAAAAAAAGACTTTACACTACCCCCAGAAATCTACTCAAGGTTCCTGAAGTCCGGACAATAATCTTCATCCAGGCGGCGAGAAGTCTTCATCCAGGTGGAGACATCTTCCTCCATCACGGGGGCATCTTCTATCTTCATCCAGGTGGTGCGAAGCTGACCAGGACCGGCAACAACAACGACTATTGTTCAAATAAGCCAATAGATTAAGCAGCACTCTTCCTATTGGCTGATTTGAATTTTTCAGCCAATAGGAATGCAACGGTACCTCAATATAAAAGGGGTACCATGCATTCAAGCTTCAGTGTGCGGCGGTGATCGCATTAAGAGGTGGCTACGCGCTGGATGGGCCACAACAGCTCTGCACCACTAGGATGAAGATAGAAGATGCCCCAGCGATGGAGGGAGATGTCGCCGCCTGGATGAAGATGGATGTCCGGACTTCAGGAACTGTGAGTAGATTTTCTGAGGTTAGTGTTAGGTCTTTTTAAGGGCTATTGGTAGTTTATTGATAGATTAGGGGGTGTTTTTATTTTGGGGTGGCTTTTGTTTTTATAGGGCTATTAGATTAGGTTTAAATTTGATTATTTCGGATAATTTCATTTATAATTTTTTGTAATCTTAGTGTTTCTTATTTTTCGTAATTTAAGTGTTTTTTATAATGTTAGATTATTTTTAATTTTCGTAATTTAGTGTTTTTGTTTTGTAATGTTAGGTTGTTTTTTAATATTGTAATTTATTTTATTTTTTTATTTTTTTTTTAAATACCAATAATGTTAGGTTAATTTATAGTTTAATCTTAGTTTTTTTTTAATTTCACAAGTACCGTAAGTTTTTATTTATTTTAAGGTAGTTATATTGTAATTATAATTTAAAGTTAGGGGGGTTTAATTTAGTGTTCTGTGATGTTTTAGTTTAGTATTATCGATGTGGGGGGCCGGCAGTTTAGGGGTTAATAGATTTATTTTAGTAGTAGAGATGTTGAGGGCCGGCGATTTAGGGGTTAATTCTTTATTTTAGTGTTGGCGATGTGGGGGGGCGGCAGTTTAGGAGTTAATATGTTTATTTAGTGTCAGCGATGTCAGAGGTCGGCGGTTTAGGGGGTTAATCACTTTATTTGGTGTCGGCGATGTCTGGGGCGGCGGATTAGGGGTATTTAGACTAGGGTTTTATGTTAGGGTGTTAGGTTTTTATATAACTTTCTAGACATCAATGGGGATTGCGTTACAGTGATCGCCATTCCGCGATCGCAGGTGTAAGTTTTTTTTAACACTTTCTCTCCATTGATGTCTATAGGGGAAAACGTGCATGAGCACGTCAAGTCAGGCCTTGGCTTTTGTGCGGTATGGAGCTTATCGCACCATATCGCACAACAAAATAAGGTTTTTCAGTAACTTGTAATGGCAGCGGTATGGGGAGTGCGATATCGCTCATTTTTTTTGTTTTATTTACGCACCCGGTTTAGCGCATAACTTGTAATCTTGGTGTTTGTTGGTTGTGCAAAGCTGGGGAATGGGAAGCAAATGCGTTATCTTTTTAAAACAATAAAAATGTCCCTTTAAGTATTAGCTATAGAAAAGCTGTGTAAACATAGCCGGCAGAAGAAATTACACTCCCAGTGGAAGGTAGGAGAGATTAGTAATAAAATGTTAATTTTTAATTGTTCTCTCTAATTATTGGGCTTTGGTATACAGACGGAGATAATATAAAGAAGCATATGTACGATAAAATAAGCTGATTTCCTGCAAGCTCAACCCACTTGAATGGGTTGTCGTAAAAAAAAACAGAAACCCAAGAATGACTATTTCATAAACAAAAATAATCTAAAGCATCAATATCTCATACTTTTTATTGTTTGTGAACACATTAAGGGACAAACAATTTTACAGCACAGTATTCCTTTAATCATGCACAGTTAAACACATTTACACTACACGTTCATTATTTATCTTTCCTGCTTTTCCTGTCTTTTCCATTAAAAAAATAGTTTTTTTTATGACCTCTGAATTGTATTCCTTAGTATTTAAAACCCTGACCCTCCTCAAAGCAGCACAGTAATATGTGCCTAACCCCATGTATATCTATACATGATTGGAGACAGGCGATAAGGTAAACAAAACTGAAAGCTTGTGTTACTGGACTGCAAAACAATGCAAATTTTTCTACAAATTACAGATAACACAGATATTTTGCTATACAGTGATTCATTTCTGATGCACATGTAAAAAATGTCATTATTATAATGGTATATATAAGCCCTCCAAACTGCACCGTATTGAAGATAACTTATTTCTATTACCTAATTCTAAAACTTTCTATAATGAACACGAGAAGAAATGTCAAACACTAAAATAAGAAAAATCGAAAAACTCGGTAAACCGGAGGTGCATATCTACCCCTAAATTTAAAGGTTGATTCATGTGATGTCTTTACTAAATTATACAACATTGTAATACACACTCAGTGCTTATTATATGCGCATTAAACTTGGCTATCCAAGGAAGCCAATCAGAGGCTGATCTGAAGTATCATCAGCTGCTCATATTAGCCAGTTATAGTAAAGTCACATGCTAGCGATAGCATCACTGTGTCAAGTGAATGGTGAAACCTGTGTCTGTGGATGCCAGAAAAGAGAATCCAGTCCTGATGCTGGATAATGTGAAAATGAATAGAACATAGACATACCTTGTTTCCTCCTGTTACAAACTGCTTACAGTTTGATCTTCCAAACTGAGGATGAACTGCAACAATCTATAGTAAGAAGAAGTGAGAAAAACTAATATGAAAATCTGAATACATTTACAACCACTGAAAATTACATTTATTTTAAAGGGCCTTTCAATATAGAATCATTGTATAATCAACAAATGCATAGTAAAAATGTAATGCAATAGCATCTACTCTGAATTTCAAATGAGCAGTAGATTTTTTTCTGAATATTTTGTAATTGTTTCCATTTACAGGCTTATAAACTCATACTCATACACTGTAAAATCTTGCGAATGCTCAGTAGGAGCTGGTGTCTCAGAAAGGGTTAATATAAAAAGACTGAACTATTTGATAAGCAAATTGGAAAGTTTTTAAAATTTCTCTATCTTAATCATGAATAAAAAAATTGACTTGAGCATCTCTTTAAATGAACTCTTAAAAACATAAACAGTATTCTCTTCTGTCAGTAAATATAAAAACATAATTTATGTAAGAACTTACCTGATAAATTTATTTCTTTCATATTGGCAAGAGTCCATGAGCTAGTGACGTATGGGATATACAATCCTACCAGGAGGGGCAAAGTTTCTCAAACCTCAAAATGCCTATAAATACACCCCTCACCACACCCACAATCCAGTTTAAGAAATAGCCAAGTAGTGGGGTGATAAAATAAGGAGTAAAAAAGCATACAAAAAGAGGAACTGGAAATAAAATTGTACTTTTTATAATAAAGCATAACCACCATAAAAAAGGGTGGGCCTCATGGACTCTTGCCAATATGAAAGAAATGAATTTATCAGGTAAGTTCTTACATAAATTATGTAATTGGCAAGAGTCCATGAGCTAGTGATGTATGGGATAGACATACCCAAGATGTGGGAGACCACAGAAGAGTAACTAGAAAGGGAGGGATAAAATAAAAACAGCTATTTCCGCTAAAAAAATTAAATTCACAAAAAAATAAGTCTTTCTTATAAATTTCACATAAATTTCAAGAAAAAAAAATTAAATCATAATCAGAAGAATCAAACTGAAACAGCTGTCTGGAGAACTTTTCTACCAAAGACTGCTTCAGAAGTAGCAAATACATAAAAATGGTAAAATTTAGTAAATGAATGCAAATAAGACCAAGAGGCCTATTTAACAAAGCTCTGTCGGACCTGATCCGACAGTGCGTATCAGGTCCGACAGACCTCTCTGAATGCGGAGAGCTGCTGGTGCAATGCCGCCGCCTGCCGCCAGCAGGGGGTTGTCAATCAACCCGATCGTACTCGATCTAGTTGAATTGTGGAGATCTCTGTCCGCCTCCTCAGAGCAGGCGGACAGGTTATGGAGCAGCGGTCTTGAGACCGCTGCTCCATAACTTGTGTTTCTGGCGAGTCTGAAGGCTCCCCAGAAACACGGGCGTCAAGCTCCATACGGAGCTTGATAGAAATGCCCCCAAGTTGCTGCTTTGCAAATCTGATCAACCGAAGCTTCATTATTAAAAGCCTAAGAAGTGGCAACTAATCTAGTAGAATGAGCTGTAATTCTATGAGGAGGATACTGTCCCGAATGTAAATAAGCCTTGTGAATTAAACGCTTTAACCAAGATGCCAAAAAAATGACAGAGGCTTTCTGACGTTTCCTAGGACCAGAAAAAACAACAAATAGACTAGAAGTCTTCATGAAATCTTTAGTAGCTTCGACATAATATTTCAAAGCTCTTACAACATCCAAACAATGTAAAGATCTTTCAAGATTATTCTTGGGATTAGGACACAAGGAAGGAACAACTATTTCCTTACTAATGTTGTTAGAATTCACAATCTTAAGAAGAAATTTAAATGAAGTCCGCAAAACAGTCTTATCCTGATGGAAAATCAGAAAAGGAGACTCACAAGAGAGAGCAGACAATTCAGAAACTCTTCTAGCTGAAGAGATAGCCAAAAGAAACAACACTTTCCAAGAACGTAGATTAATATCCAAAGAATGCTCAGGGTGGAGCCTGCAAAACCAAATTAAGACTCCAAGGAGGAGAGATTGATTTAACAACAGGCTTGAACAAAACAGTGAATATCAGGAATTTTAGCAATCTTTCTATGAAATAAAACAGAAAAAGCAGAGATTTGTCCCTTCAAGGTACTTGCAGACAAACCTTTATCCAAACCATCCTGAAGAAACTGTAAAATTCAAGGAATCCTAAAAGAATGCCAAGAGAATTTATGAGAAAAACACCATGAAAGGTTTTCCAAACCCGATAATAAATCATCCTTGAAACAGACTTACGAGCCTGTAGCATAGCATTAATCACTGAGTCAGAGAAACCTCTATGACTAAGTACTAAGCATTCAATTTACATACCTCCAAATTTAGTGATTTGAGATCCTGATGCAAAAACGGCCCTTGAGACAGAAGGTCCGGTCTTAAAGGAAGTGGCCAAGGCTGGCAACTGGACATCCGGAAAAGATCTGCATCCCAAAACCTGTGAGGCCATGCTGGTGCTTCAGAAACTTGAAGAGCCCTGAAAATTGCACAGAGTTCTGAAATATTGATTGGTAACCTCGCCTCTTGAGGATTCCAAACTGCTTGTGCTGTCAGAGACCCCCAGACAGCTCCCCAACCTGTGAGACTTGCATCTGCTGAAATCACAGTCAAGGCAGGACGAACAAAAGAAGCTCCTTGAATAATATGATGATGAACTAACCACCAGGACAGAGAGAGTTGAATGTTGGGATTTAAGTATATCAATTGTGATATCCGAGTATAATCCCTGCACCACTGATTCAGCATGCAAAGCTGCAGAGGTCTCATATGAAAACGAGCAAAGGGGATCGCGTCCGATGCTGCAGTCAAGAGACCTAAAACTTCCATACACATAGCCACTGAAGGGAATGATCGAGACTGAAGGTTTCGACAGGCAGAAACCAATTTCATTAGTCTCTTGTCTGTTAAAGACAAAGTCATGGACACTGAATCTATCTGGAAACCTAAAAAGGTGACCCTTGACTGAGGAATCAAGGAACTCTTTGTTAAATTGATCCTCCAAACATGTCTTTGAAGAAACAACACAAGTTTATTTGTGTGAGATTCTGCTAAATGAAAAGATTGAGCCATTACCATGATATCGTCCAAATAAGGAAACACTGCAATACCCTGCTCTCTGATTAGAGATAGAAGGTCACCGAGAACCTTCAAAAAGATTCTTGGAGCTGTTGCTAGGCCAAATGGAAGAGCAACAAACTGGTAATGCTTGTCTAGAAAAGAGAATCTCAGAAACTGATAGTGGCCTGGATGAATCGGAATATAAAGATGCGCATCCTGAAAGTCTATTGAGGACATGTAATGACCTTGCTGAACAAAAGGCAGGATAGTCCTAATAGTCACCATCTTGAAAGTTCAGATCCAGAACTGGTCTGAAAGAATTTTCCTTCTTCGGACAATGAATAGATTTGAATAAAAACCCAGACCCTGTTCCAGAATTGGAACTGGTACAATCACTTCTGAAAGCTCTAGATCTGAAACACACTTCAGAAAAGCCAGAGCTTTCACAGGATTTGTTGGAGCCTGAGAGAGAAAAAATCTTCTCACAAGAGGTCTTATTCTGAAACCTATTCGATACCCCTGGGAGACAATATTCTCAATCCAATGATTCTGAATGGAACCTGCCCAAACATCTTGAAAAAAATTCAATCTGCCCCCCCCCCCCCCCCACCAGCAGAACTGGATTGAGGGCCGCACCTTCATGCAATCTTGGGGGCTGGCTTTGGTTTCTTGTAAGGCTTGGAATTATTCCAACTCGAGGATGGCTTCCAATTGGTGCCAGAGTCTTTATGGGAAGGAGTGGTTTTCTGTTCTCTATTCTAACGAAAGGAATGAAAGCGTATTGCTCGACGTATTCAGCGAGGTCTGGCAGACCTGATCCGACACTGCAGATCAGGTCCGCCAGACCTCGCTGAATACGGCGAGCAATACGCTTGCTGTATTCAGCATTGCACCAGCAGCTCACAAAAGCTGCTGGTGCAACGCCGCCCCCTGCAGACTCGCGGCCAATAGGCCGCTAGCAGGGGGGTGTCAATCAACCCGATCGTACTCGATCGGGTTCATTTCCGGCGATGACTGTCCGCCAGCTCAGAGCAGGCGGACAGGTTATGGAGCAGCGGTCTTTGTGAAACTGTTGTTTCTGGCGAGTCTGAAGACTCGCCAGACTCGCCAGAAACAGAGGCCATCAAGCTCCTTATGGAAATTGATAACTAGAGGCCATAATCTCCACTAGCTTACAACAGATACACTTAGATTTGGTAGAACTGTGTTCAGACAGCATGGTTCCTACAGCAGCTTCTGAAACAGGATCAGATTGAGACATCTTGCAAAATGTAAAAAAGAAAAAATATCATTAAACAGAAATATCTTATTTCCACATATAGCAGTTTCAGGAATGGGAAAAAAAGCAAATGCTAAAATTGGCAAAAAAAGCAAATAGCATAGCCCTCTGATGATAAAGAAGGAAAGGAGCATATAGGAAGTGAGGTAAAATAAAACTAAATTGTTTGGCGCCAAGTATGACGCACAATGCAAAAGGAAGTTGAGAAATTTTTTGGCAACAACAAACATCTGGAAATGACGCAACTCGCGTCATAACAAACACAATTTCTCGCTAAACAACCTAGCATTAACAAAGATGTATGAAATGACGAACTTGCGTCATGACAGATGCACATTCGCGCCCAAAAAGTTTCTTGCGCCAAGAATGGTGAACCTAATGTGCCCACAAGTTTCCAAAGAAAAAACAAGTCAAATTGAAAAAAAGACTATACCCCAGGTAAGACAAACTTCCTAAAACATGATTCCAATAACGAAAACTGCTGGACTGCAAAGGGAAATACACATAGACCTGACTCATGGCAAATATAAGTAAAATACATATATTTAAAACTTTATATTAATACATAAAGCGCCAAACCATAGCTGAGAGTGTCTTACATAATGGTACATACTTACCGAAAGATACCCATCTACATATAGCAGATAGCCAAACCAGTACTGAAATCTATCAGCAGAGGTAATGGTATATAAGAGTATATTGTCGATCTAAAAAGGGAGGTAGGAGATGAATCCCTACGACCGATAACAGAGAACCCTTGAAAAGATTTCCCTCGATGAAAACCATAAAATCAAATAGGCGATACTCTCTTCACATCCCTCTGACAAACACTGTACTCTGAGAGGAATTGAGCTTCAGAATGCTTAGAAGTGCTTAACACAGAAGAAATCATAAATACGTCATACGTCACTAACTCATGGACTCTTGCCAATTACATAAAAGAAATAAAGACATTTATTAAATCAATTGACATACTAAGTATTAATGTGAGCTTACATTTTATATTTCCATTTTATAATTATTAAAGGGACAGTAAACTCTTTGGGATTGCAATATAATATATTTAGTTATATGTAGTTACAAAAATAACTGCAGTACACATTCATTTTTTCCCGCTTTCCATGCAATTCTGAAAATGTGGGCTTTCTAAATTTTGTTAGAAGTGCAAGTGCAAGCTCAAGACATAACTGCTTTATTCCACACAGCCATTGGTTGCATACTATAATGACCTATTTATAACTGTCCCTGATTGGCCACAGCAGAGAAGGAAACCTAGGTTACAACATGGCAGTGACCACTGCTTAATACAAGCTAACATTTTATATTTATTTTCCTATATTTTTTTTTTTTATTTTTTTTAAAACAAATGTAAAAAAATACATCTGCATAGTATTCCCAGCCTTATCTTTGCTTTGAATACATCACTTACAAATTGTTTAATGCCCCTTAAAGGTGGTTTCATTTTGTACAAGTTTCACACTATTTAAAAAAACAAACAACAAAAAACACCAAAAAACCCAACCTTTTTTAGTATTTTAACTCAATCTTATGCTTTTAAAGCATGGTTGCCAATTGTCCCATTTGTACCAGGACAGTCCCGCTTATTCAACTTCCTGTCCTTGCCTTTTAAGTGTCTTCCTTGTTCTATTTAGTCTTTAGTTAAAGGGATATGAAACCCACATTTTTTTATTATTCAGATAGAGCAATTTCAATCAACTTTCTAATCCACTCCTATTATACATTTTCTTCGTTCTCTTGGTATATTTATGTGATAAAGCAGGAATGTAAGCTTAGGAGCCAGCCCATTTTGGGTTCAGCACCCTGGGTAGGGCTTGCTGATTGGTGGCTACATTAAGTATATTGGTGCTGCTGAGTATACAGGGAGTGCAGAATTATTAGGCAAGTTGTATTTTTGAGGATTAATTTTATTATTGAACAACAACCATGTTCTCAATGAACCCAAAAAACTCATTAATATCAAAGCTGAATAGTTTTGGAAGTAGTTTTTAGTTTGTTTTTAGTTATAGCTATTTTAGGGGGATATCTGTGTGTGCAGGTGACTATTACTGTGCATAATTATTAGGCAACTTAACAAAAAACAAATATATACCCATTTCAATTATAGCAAGTGGCATCTTGGCAGCTGCACGCTCGACTTTTCTCAGTTCATGGGCAGTTATTTTGCGCCTTGGTTTTTCCACACGCTTCTTGTGACCCTGTTGACTATTTTGAATGAAACGCTTGATTGTTCGATGATCACGCTTCAGAAGCTTTGCAATTTTAAGAGTGCTGCATCCCTCTGCAAGATATCTCACTATTTTTGACTTTTCTGAGCCTGTCAAGTCCTTCTTTTGACCCATTTTGCCAAAGGAAAGGAAGTTGCCTAATAATTATGCACACCTGATATAGGGTGTTGATGTCATTAGACCACACCCCTTCTCATTACAGAGATGCACATCACTTAATATGCTTAATTGGTAGTAGGCTTTCGAGCCTATACAGCTTGGAGTAAGACAACATGCATAAAGAGGATGATGTGGTCAAAATACTCATTTGCCTAATAATTCTGCACTCCCTGTATGTACATATTCTTTTCAACAAAGGTACCCAAGAAAACAAAGCAAATTTGATAATAAAATTGAATTTAAAATTACATTCTCTGTCTGAATCATGAAAGTGTAATTTTTATTCCCCATACCTTTTAACAATCAGTATGGCTAAATTACACTACTAGTATTTTAAATGCTTGTTTTGAGGTGGATTGGAGTGGACGAGGCTATGCAATACATTAATGGGTGTGGCTATGCTCCCTGGATTTTTTTTCAAAATGTGGAAACTATGTTAAAGAAATAATAGGCGAATTTAACAACGTGCAGACAGAAATGATCCGATATAGCGGATCATGTCTGCCCCACATCGATAAATGCCGACAGCGTATGCTGTCAGCATATATCATTGCACAAGCATTCCTTGTGAAATGCTTGTGCAATACCGCCCCCTGCAGATTCGTGGCCAATCAGCTGCTAGCAGGTATCTGATCGGGATAATTGCTGTTCGCCACCTCAGAGGTGGCGGATGAGTTAAGGAGCAGCGTCTTAACTTTTGTTTCCGGCGAGCCTGAAGGTTCGTACAGAAACGGCTGCATTCGCAGCTTAATAATTCGGCCTCATGGTGTTTACTTGTGGTCCTCTTGGAAAAACATTGGACACCTCTGCTCTACCATGACAATAGAAACTACAGGTTGAGGACAGCATTGATTGATGCTATCACCATTTTAGAAACAGCATCAAAGGACAGACAGAACTTTAGTACTCTAACTAAATATGAATACTGCTACTTGAAAATTGTTATTGTTGCATAACTAACACTGTTATATTAATATACTTTTTACCTCTGTGATTATCTTGTATCTAAGCCTCTGTAGACAACCCCCTTATCTCAGTTCTTTTGACGGACTTGCATTTTAGCCAATCAGTGCTGACTCATTAATAACTCAACGGGAGTTATCTATATGACACACATAAACTAGCACTGTCTAGCTGTCAAAAGCTAATAAAATGCCCTGAGATAAGAGACAGCCTTCAAGGGCTTAGAAATTAGCATATGAGCCTACCTAGGTTTAAACTTTAACAAAGAATACAAAGAGAACAAAACAAATCTGATGATAAAAGTAAATTGGAAATGATTTAAAATTGCATGCCCTATCTGGATAATGTAAGTTTAATTTTGACTTGACTGTCCCTTTAAGTAAATGGACATAAAAGTGCAAAGAAAATACTTAAGTACTATCATTTCGCAAGGCTGTAATTTCTCACATCGGAAGGCAAAAACTTTGAGGAACATGTTACAACATAATAGGTCGAACACTAGGCTTACCAAAAGAGTGAGTTGCAACAAATGCAAAGGGAGAACATGCAAAACTTGTCATCATATCATGCAAGGAGATTCATTTACTTAAACTATGACAGAACATGAATATAATATTATATTTAACATTACATGCAATACCACACATGTCATATACTTGCTAACATGACATGGATGTGACAAACAATATGTCAGCAGCACTAAATGTGCCCTACAGGATAGGGGCCTTGAACATCTTAGGGGCATAGGAAATCCGGACAGTAACACCCCCCATAGCTAGACACTTTAGACATAAACATAATTCAAACGTTACTTTTTTTGAAAGTACAAGGTATAAATCATGTCCCCAGACATAAAAGAGGTGGAGACAGAGAGAGGCTTCTCTGTCAGCGGGAGGTCTTTTGGATATTAAAATTACAGACTAAACAAACATATGGACTTAATTCGATTATGTATGTTAATATGTTCTATTAAGATTTATGAGACAAGTCTATGAGACAATGGTAAAATATTTTTTTTTATAAACACAACATTTAAATATAATGATCAGTTGGATAACAGAGTTATGATAATTACAAAAAGAGAGGGGGTCTTTCATACTTTACACATATACATTTCCTTACAATTACATACACACATATACATTTCCTTACAATTACATACACACATATACATTTCCTTACAATTATATACACACATATACATTTCATTACAATTACATACACACATATACATTTCACTACAATTACATACACACATATACATTTCATTACAATTACATACACACATATACATTTCCTTACAATTATATACACACATACATTTCATTACAATTACATACACACATATACATTTCATTACAATTACATACACACATATATATTTTGCTTTTTTATGCTTTATTATTTTCTGTTTATTCCCCCTGTTTACAATATATTTTATCATTTTTGTATATAAAAGCCATGCATGTATATCTTTACATTATACCAAATTGTATAAATTTCTTTAGGAAACACCTGTTCAGGTGCTTATGATTAATATGAAGGTCTATAAACGCAGTCTAGTCAGAGCACTAATGCCATTAAACAAGGGCTAAGAGGAAGCCCAAAACATGTTTGGCATACAGGGAGTGCAGAATTATTAGGCAAGTTGTATTTTTGAGGATTAATTTTATTATTGAACAACAACCATGTTCTCAATGAACCCAAAAAACTCATTAATATCAAAGCTGAATATTTTTGGAAGTAGTTTTTAGTTTGTTTTTAGTTACAGCTATTTTAGGGGGATATCTGTGTGTGCAGGTGACTATTACTGTGCATAATTATTAGGCAACTTAACAAAAAACAAATATATACCCATTTCAATTATTTATTTTTACCAGTGAAACCAATATAACATCTCAACATTCACAAATATACATTTCTGACATTCAAAAACAAAACAAAAACAAATCAGTGACCAATATAGCCACCTTTCTTTGCAAGGACACTCAAAAGCCTGCCATCCATGGATTCTGTCAGTGTTTTGATCTGTTCACTATCAACATTGCGTGCAGCAGCAACCACAGCCTCCCAGACACTGTTCAGAGAGGTGTACTGTTTTCCCTCCTTGTAAATCTCACATTTGATGATGGACCACAGGTTCTCAATGGGGTTCAGATCAGGTGAACAAGGAGGCCATGTCATTAGATTTTCTTCTTTTATACCCTTTCTTGCCAGCCACGCTGTGGAGTACTTGGACGCGTGTGATGGAGCATTGTCCTGCATGAAAATCATGTTTTTCTTGAAGGATGCAGACTTCTTCCTGTACCACTGCTTGAAGAAGGTGTCTTCCAGAAACTGGCAGTAGGACTGGGAGTTGAGCTTGACTCCATCCTCAACCCGAAAAGGCCCCACAAGCTCATCTTTGATGATACCAGCCCAAACCAGTACTCCACCTCCACCTTGCTGGCGTCTGAGTCGGACTGGAGCTCTCTGCCCTTTACCAATCCAGCCACGGGCCCATCCATCTGGCCCATCAAGACTCACTCTCATTTCATCAGTCCATAAAACCTTAGAAAAATCAGTATTGAG
Organism: Bombina bombina; assembly: GCF_027579735.1. Lineage (NCBI taxonomy): Eukaryota > Metazoa > Chordata > Amphibia > Anura > Bombinatoridae > Bombina > Bombina bombina. The sequence continues at coordinate 510,767,348 of NC_069503.1, read as the reverse complement.
ATATTTCTTGGCCCAGTCTTGACGTTTCAGCTTGTGTGTCTTGTTCAGTGGTGGTCGTCTTTCAGCCTTTCTTACCTTGGCCATGTCTCTGAGTATTACACACCTTGTGCTTTTGGGCACTCCAGTGATGTTGCAGCTCTGAAATATGGCCAAACTGGTGGCAAGTGGCATCTTGGCAGCTGCACGCTTGACTTTTCTCAGTTCATGGGCAGTTATTTTGCGCCTTGGTTTTTCCACACGCTTCTTGCGACCCTGTTGACTATTTTGAATGAAACGCTTGATTGTTCGATGATCACGCTTCAGAAGCTTTGCAATTTTAAGAGTGCTGCATCCCTCTGCAAGATATCTCACTATTTTTGACTTTTCTGAGCCTGTCAAGTCCTTCTTTTGACCCATTTTGCCAAAGGAAAGGAAGTTGCCTAATAATTATGCACACCTGATATAGGGTGTTGATGTCATTAGACCACACCCCTTCTCATTACAGAGATGCACATCACCTAATATGCTTAATTGGTAGTAGGCTTTCGAGCCTATACAGCTTGGAGTAAGACAACATGCATAAAGAGGATGATGTGGTCAAAATACTCATTTGCCTAATAATTCTGCACTCCCTGTATAGTGATGACCAGAACCACGGACTCTTTGCTGGAGTAACATTTGATTTTATGGCTTTTTCCTTTCTTTAAAGACGAATTGTGATAATAATGGATCGTTCTACTTTTATCATGGATTTGTGCTAAATTGAAACTGGAAGTGCAAGATTACACAGTATACACATTTTATTATTGCACTGTTGCTTGTGAAACAGCAATATACTACTGAGAGTTACCTGAACACATCTTGTGAGCCAATGAGAAGGTGCATAAGTGTGTAGCCACCAATCACCAGCTAGCTCACAATTAGAGCTGCAAAAACTAATTGATAAAATTGCTAATTATTAAAATAATCAAAAAAACGGATTCACTCCGATGAACTCCTGCACATGGTATTGTATTTCATGGTGATATCCTTTAGCCTTATAGATGTCTACAGATGTTTACTTTTCAGGACAGTGGATTTGTTCACCTTTGCAACCCCAAAATATTACAATCCATCATTTGGATTGTTTATTTTAAATCAACAGACCTGCCAACTTAGGGCAAGATTATGAGTGGTCAGAGGCAGATTTGCGGTTTTGTGCTACCCTAGGTGCTCAAAATTCTGCTGCTCCCGCCCAAGGTTTTACTTCTCCAAACACATTACTGAGTGCTGAAAGCCAACAGAACTAAAGGCAATAGCCAGCTACATAATTCAAAGGTTCAGAGTTACCTCTAAACTGTAAGCTCCACTGGCATTTTCTTATTATACTCCCTAAAAGGTAAGCTCCTTGGGAAAAATCTCTCATTATATACCTGTATAATACTTCTAAAATAACTGTAAGCTTCTTATAAATATAGCCATACGAATGTGCTGCCCCCTCTAATTTGCTGCCCTAGGCAAAATACGCCCCTGCGACTCTGCTTTTTGTGCACATTGGATAAGCGCAAGAGCGAAAATAAATACTTTCAACTTGTAATACACACGGTTTCCAACATGTGCAAAAAGCTGAAGTTGAGCATAGCTAGAGCACGAGTGATAAATAGCACTTCACTTGTAATCTAGCCCTTACACAGTCTAGCCGTGTGACATACAATTTGCTGTGTTTTCTCACTTTGCATAAATGACACAGTGTGCTGGGGACCAGTTAAAAAAGCTAGGTGTCTGCAGCTGTTAATCCCTTCCCTGTTGCATTTAATTTAGAGATTGGACAGAGCCCTCCCCTTTACAGAGCCAGATAGCAGTCTGCTTTAGTCAGTGATGTTTTGTTGACAGAGGAAGAGGAGGGTGGAGTCCCCTCCCACCGGCTGCTGGCATTGCAAGATACAGGAGTAGAGAGACCAGTGAATAGTTGTAAGGAGCCCACTTCAGTCTTTGTCCTTCTGCCCGATAGTAGCTCTACTTGCCTTCTGGCATACAGTCAGTCTATCACTGAACTGATTTAATAGTACACTTGGAAATTATGTGAAATACATAGCAAAAAGGTTAAGCATCTGATCATTATATGAACAAAATGGCTGCTGTGAAAGTAATCATTTAATGCAATTTCATTCTTTATTCTTTAAAACAAAATTAAAGCTGTAGTGAGTTTTTTTCATCAGTAAAAAATATATTAATATGGCACTGTATTAAAATAGTATTGCATATTCACAATATAAAACATATATTGTAAAAACGTATCCCATAGCTTACAAATCTTCACAAGCTAGCTAAAATAGAGTGAGACTGCGCTATTGAAAATGGCACCCCCAGGGTACGTTGCTAGTCATTAAGGGGTTAACTAATTGTAAATATTACTACTCTGCACTCAGTGGTTTAATAAGAGAATGTGTAAAATATTGCAGAGGAAAATTTATTTATGTGGAAGAAAATGAGGTGATTTGGGACTATGCTTTGCATGATAAAGTTTCACTTAGTAATATAGTAGATGAGGTTGAAAACCTATACAAATCTAATATACTTACAAAAAAGCTCCAGTTGAGCTTAAATGAATCACATTAAAAGGTGCCACATTTAACACAAGCAATCATATCCATGAATTTTGTTTCTAGCCAGAAATATATCCAAACCATTTTTAAATGTAGCTAAGGTATTGGCATTCACTACCTCCTTTAGCAATGAGTTCCACAATTCTATTTCTCTTACAGTGGAAATACGTTTTCATTGTAGGAGATTAAATCTCTTTTCCTCCAGCCTTAAATTGTGACCTCTTGTCACAAAAAAAATATTGGAATAAACAGAGTTCTACCATCTCTGTATATGGACTTTGAATATATTTATATAAAGTTATCATGTCATCTCTCAAGCGCCTTTTTTCTAGAGAAAACATACTCAATTTGGCTAACCTCTCCTCATAGCTTAAATTTTCCATTCCCCTTATTAGCTTTGTGGCCCTTTTTTGAACTTTTTCAAGAACTGCAATGTCTTTTTTTGAGATTGGTCCCCAGAACTGCACTCCATTAAGGTGAGGTCTTACCAGGGATTTATATAGTGACAGAATTATGCTTTCCACCCTTGCATCAATCCCTCTTTTAATACATGCCAGTATCTCGTTAGTCTTAGAAGCCGCTGCCCTGCATTGTGCACCCATCTTTAGCTTGTTATCTATTACTATTCCCAAATCCCTTTTCTCCTCTGTTTGGCTAAATCTAGTCCCATTTAAATAATAGATTGCCTGCTTATTTTTACTTCCAAAATGTAGAACCTTGCATTTTCCTGTATTAAATCTCATTTTCCATTTACCTGCCCATACTGCAAATTTTTGCAAATCCCCTTGTAACGCTAGTTCATCCTGCTCTGACCTAATGACCTTACACAACTTTGTATCATCTGCAAAAGTAGAGATGTTGCTATTTAATCCTTGTTCCAAGTCATTAATAATCTTTAATGACTTGGAGCAATTGTTATTTGAATTGATGTGCACTATTATCTGTTTGCACAATTATTATCTAATTGCTTGCTATTGCCAATTAGACCCTCTCGTCTGAGCAGAGAGCTTTAGATCATTGGTCGTTTGTCTGAAGTTTAGATTTGTAACACTAAGTTTGTGAAATTTATTTTAAATATTTGAAAAAATAATAGACATTTTTTATCCGATTAAAGGGACATTCAACACCAAAAATGCTATTGTTTAAAAAGTATAGATAATCCCTTTATCTACCATCCCCTAGTTTTACATAACCACCACTGTTATATTAATATACATTTTACCTCTATGATAACCTTGTAGCTTATTATTATTATTCTTTATTTATAAAGTGCCCACAGATTCTGCAGCGCTGCCCATGGGTACAAGGATAGAAGTACAACGGAGAAACAATACAATAAAAGACAACATTTTTCAGACAGATACATGGGGAATTGAGGGCCCTATTCCTGTGGGAATTTACAATCTAGATGGGTAGGAGGATGGGAAATAGGAGGTGGGGACTGCAAAGGTGGGAATGATATTAGTGTGGAGATGAGGACAACTGTTGGTTTAGTGAAGTTCATTTGTTAACTAATCTTCTGCTGACAGCCTCCTTATCTCAGATCTTTTGACAGACTTACATTTCAGGCAATTAGTGCTGACTCTTGAAGTGATGGTAAATCTTAGCATTTAACATACGTTAAGATTTACGATCACTAAAAATCAAGTGGAGTTTAAGTGATCATGTATTTAAAAAATGGTGCTAAACTTAACCTGAATTTGCCATTGCCCATTGCTAAACTCAGTGGCTCCGGCCGCCCACCGCACATCGCTCTTCTATCAATGAGGCGACGTTTGCACCCCTAAACCAATAGCCGTGCGTGCATGAAGGACACTTTCAGTTGACACGCACATCTATTGGTTTAGAGGTGCAAACGTCACCTCATTGAAGTAGAGCGATGTGCTGTGGGTGACCGGAGCCGCTGAGTTTAGTGATGTGGAACGGCACATTCAGGGTGAGTTTAGCACCCTTTTTTACATATATAATCACTTAAACTCCACTTCATTTTTAGTGATGGGAAATCCTAGTGTTTGCTATACGCCTGGAATTACCATCACTAAATAACTCCACGGGAGTGAGCTCAATGTTATCTATATGGCACACATGAACAAAAAACACAATTTATGCTTACCTGATAAATTTATTTCTCTTGTGGTGTATCCAGTCCACGGATCATCCATTACTTGTGGGATATTCTCATTCCCAACAGGAAGTTGCAAGAGGACACCCACAGCAGAGCTGTAATATAGCTCCTCCCCTAACTGTCATAGCCAGTCATTCGACCGAAAACAAGCCGAGAAAGGAGGAACCATAGGGTGTAGTGGTTACCTGCCTTAAAATGACAGGGCGGGCCTTGGACTGGATACACCACAAGAGAAATAAATTTATCAGGTAAGCATAAATTGTGTTTTCTCTTGTAAGGTGTATCCAGTCCACGGATCATCCATTACTTGTGGGATACCAATACCAAAGCTAAAGTACACGGATGAAGGGAGGGACAAGGCAGGAACTTAAATGAAAGGAACCACTGCCTGTAAAACCTCTCTCCCAAATATAGCCTCCGAAGAAGCAAAAGTATCAAATTTGTAAAATTTTGAAAAAGTATGAAGCGAAGACCAAGTCGCCGCCTTGCAAATCTGTTCAACAGAAGCCTCATTTTTAAAGGCCCAAGTGGAAGCCACAGCTCTAGTGGAATGAGCTGTAATCCTTTCAGGAGGCTGCTGTCCAGCAGTCTCATAGGCTAAGCGGATTAAGCTTCTTAGCCAAAAAGAAAAAGAGGTTGCCAAAGCCTTTTGACCTCTCCTCTGTCCAGAGTAGACAACAAACAAAGCAGATGTTTGACAAAAATCTTTAGTAGCTTGTAAGTAAAACTTTAAAGCACAGACCACGTCCAGATTGTGTAACACAAGGATGGAACCACAATCTCTTGATTGATATTCTTGTTAGATACCACCTTAGGTAAGAACCCAGGTTTGGTACGCAGGACTACCTTATCCGTATGAAAAATCAGATAAGGAGAATCACATTGTAAGGCAGATAGCTCAGAGACTCTACGAGCCGAGGAAATAGCTACCAAAAAAAAAAAAAAAAAAAAAGAACTTTCCAAGATAAAAGTTTGATATCTATGGAATGAAGAGGTTCAAACGGAACTCCTTGAAGAACCTTAAGAACCAAGTTTAAGCTCCATGGTGGAGCAACAGGTTTAAACACAGGCTTGATTCAAACTAAAGCCTGACAAAATGCCTGAACGTCTGGAACATCTGCCAGACGCTAGTGCAAAAGAATAGACAGAGCAAAAATCTGTCCCTTTAAGAAACTAGCTGACAATCCTTTTTCCAAACCTTCTTGGAGAAAAGATAAAATCCTAGGAATCCTGACCTTACTCCATGAGTAACCCTTGGATTCACACCAATAAAGATATCTACACCATACCTTATGGTAAATTTTCCTGGTGACAGGCTTTCGTGCCTGTATTAAGGTATCAATAACTGACTCGGAGAAGCCATGCTTTGATAAAATCAAGCATTCAATCTCCAGGCAGTCAGCCTCAGAGAAATTAGATTTGGATGGTTGAATGGACCCTGAAGTAGAAGGTCCTGTCTCAGAGGCAGAGACCATGGTGGAAAGGATGACATGTCCACTAGATCTGCATACCAGGTCCTGCGTGGCCACGCAGGTGCTATCAGAATCACCGATGCTCTCTCCTGCTTGATCTTGGCAATCAGTCGAGGGAGCAGAGGAAACGGTGGAAACACATAAGCCAGGTTGAAAGACCAGGGCGCTGCTAGAGTATCTATCAGTGTCGCCTTGGGATCCCTGGACCTGGATCCGTAACACGGAAGCTTGGCGTTCTGGCGAGATGCCATGAGATCCAGTTCTGGTTTGCCCCAACGGAGAATCAGTTGTGCAAATACCTCCGGATGGAGTTCCCACTCTCCCGGATGAAAAGTCTGATGACTTAGAAAATCCGCCTCCCAGTGCTCTACACCTGGGATATGGATAGCGGATAGGTGGCAAGAGTGAATCTCTGCCCAGTGAATTATTTTTGAAACTTCTAACATCTCTAGGGAACTTCTTGTTCCCCCTCGATGGTTGATGTAAGCTACAGTCGTGATGTTGACCGACTGAAATCTGATGTACCTCAGAGTTGCTAACTGAGGCCAAACCTGAAGAGCCTTGAATATCGCTTTTAGTTCCAGAATATTTATTGGAAGGAGAGACTCCTCCTGAGTCCACGATCCCTGAGCCTTCAGGGAGTTCCAGACTGCACCCCAACCTAGAAGGCTGGCATTTGTTGTTACAATAGTCCAATCTGGCCTGCGAAGGTCATACCTTTGGACAGATGGACCCGAGATAGCCACCAGGGAAGAGGATCCCTGGTCTCTTGATCCAGATTCAGTTGAGGGGCCAAATCTGTGTAATCCCCGCTCCACTGACTGAGCCTGCATAGTTGCAGCGGTCTGAGATGTAAGCGTGCAAACGGCACTATGTCCATTGCTGCTACCATTAAGCCGATTACTTCCATACACTGAGCCACCAAAGGGCGCGGAATGGAATGAAGAACCCGACAGGAATTTAGAAGCTTTGATAACCTGGACTCCGTCAAGGTACATTTACATTTCTACAGAATCTATCAGAGTCCCTAGAAAGGAAACTCTTGTGAGTGGGGATAGAGAACTTTCCACCCATGCGACCTCAGAAATGCCAGTACTACGTCCGTATGAGACTTGGCAATTTGGAAGTTTGACGCCTGTATCAGGATGTCGTCTAAATAAGGGGCTACTGCTATGCCCTGCGGCCTTAGGACCGCCAAAAGCGACCCTAGAACCTTTGTAAAGATTCTTGGGGCTGTAGCTAATCCCAAGGGAAGAGCTACAACTGGTAATGCCTGTCTTGAAAGGCAAACCTGAGAAACCGATGATGATCTTTGTGTATCGGAATGTGAAGATAAGCATCCTTTATATCCACTGTAGTCATATATTGACCCTCCTGGATCAGTGGTAGGATGGAACGAATAGTTTCCATCTTGAACGACAGAACTTTGAGGAATTTGTTTAAGATCTTTAGATCCAAAATCGGTCTGAAGGTTCCCTCTTTTTTGGGAACCACAAACAGATTTGAGTAAAAACCCTGTTCCTGTTCCTCCTTTGGAACTGGATGGATCACTCCCATAACTAGGAGGTCTCGTACACAGTATAAGAATGCCTCACTCCTTTATCTGGTTTGCAGATAATTGTGAAAGGTGAAATCTCCCTTTTGGGGGGGAAGCTTTGAAGTCCAGAAGATATCCCTGGGATATAATTTCCAACGCCCAGGGATCCTGAACATCTCTTGCCCATGCCTGGGCGAAGAGTGAAAGTCTGCCCCCTACTAGATCCGTTACCGGATAGGGGGTCGTTCCTTCATGCTGTCTTAGAGGCAGCAGCAGGCTTTTTGACCTGCTTACCTTTTTTCCAGGTCTGGTTTGGTCTCCAGACCGTCTTGGATTGAGCAAAAGTTCCCTCTTGTTTATTATTAGAGGAAGTTGATGCTGCACCTGCCTTGAAGTTTCAAAAGGCACGAAAATTAGACTGTTTGGCCCTAGATTTGGACCTGTCCTGAGGAAGGGCACAACCTTTTCCTCCCTTTTCCTCTCCTTCAAACCAGGCCCGAATAGGGTCTGCCCCTTGAAGGGAATGTTAAGTAGCTTAGATTTTAAAGTCACGTCAGCTGACCATGATTTAAGCCATAGCGCTCTGCGCGCCTGTATAGCAAAACCAGAATTTTTAGCCGTTAGTTTATTCAAATGAACAATGGCATCAAAAATAAAATAATTGGCTAGCTTAAGTGCTCTAAGTTTGCCAAGTATGTCATCCAATGGAGTCTCTACCTGCAAAGCCTCTCCCAGAGACTCAAACCAGTACGCCGCAGCAGCAGTGACAGGGGCAATGCATGTAATTGGCTATTGGATTAAACCATGTTGAATAAATATTTTCTTAAGGTAACCTTCTAATTTTTTATCCATTGGCTCTAAAAAAGCACAACTGTCCTCGACAAGGATAGTAGTACGCTTTGCTAGAGTAGAAACTGCTCCCTCCACCTTAGGGACTGTCTGCCATAAGTCCCGTGTGGTGGTGTCTATTGGAAAACATTTTTCTAAAAATAGGAGGGGAAGAGAACGGCACACCTGGTCTATCCCATTCCTTATTAATAATTTCTGTAAACCTTTTAGGTATTGGAAAAACATCAGTACACACCGGCACTGCAAAGCATTTATCCAGTCTACAAAATTTCTCTGGCACTGCAATTGTATCACAGTCATTCAGAGCAGCTAAAACCTCCCTAAGTAACACGCGGAGGTGTTCAAGCTTAAATTTAAATGTAGAAATATTAGAAACAGGTATCTTTCCTGAGTCATTAACATCACCCACTGACTGAAGCTCTCCTTCCTCAGCTTCTGCATATTGTGAGGCAGTATCAGACATGGTTCTTAAAGCGTCAGTAAGCTCTGCATTTTGTCTCACCCCAAAGCTATCTCGCTAACCTCTAAGTTCAGGTAGTCTGGCTAATACCGCTGACAGTGTATTATCCATGACTGCCGCCATATCTTGTAAAGTAAACGCTATGGGCGCCCTAGATGTACTTGGCGCCATTTGAGAGTGAGTCCCTTGGGTGGGAGTCAAAGGGTCTGACACGTGGGGAGAGTTAGTCGGCATAACTTTCCCCTCGTCAGATTCCTCTGGTGATAATTTTTTTAAAAACAGAATATGATCTTTATTGCATAAAATGAAATCAGTACATTTGGTACACATTCTAAGAGGGGGTTCCACATGGCTTTTAAACATAATGAACAAGGAGTTTCTTCTATGTCAGACATGTTTATACAGACTAGCAATGAGACTAGCAAGCTTGGAAAACACTTTAAATCAAGTTAACAAGCAAATATAAAAAACGGTACTGTGCCTTTAAGAGAAACAAATTTTGTCAGAATTTGAAAAACAGTGAAAAAATGCAGTAAATCAAACGAAATTTTTACAGTGTATGTAATAGGCTAGCGGAGCATTGCATCCACTTGCAAATGGATGATTAACCCTTTAGTTCAAAAAACGGATCAAAAAAACGAAATAGACGGGGTTTTTTTTGTGTTTTTTTTTAACAGTCACAACCAACTGCCACAGCAAGCTGTGGTCCTACCTTCCCCAATAAACAACTTTGGAAAGCCTTTGAGCCCTTTAGAGATGTCCTATAGCATACAGGGGACTCCTGAGGGAAGCTGGATGTCACAGTTTGTAATTTTAACTGCACCAACTGTAACTTTTATACTATAATAGTGGAAAGCCTCAGTAAAACTGTTTCTAGTCAAAATTTAAGCCAGCCATGTGGAAAAAACTAGGCCCCAATAAAGTTTTATCACCAATGCATATATAAAAACGATTAAACATGCCAGCAAACGTTTATATTGCAATATCATAAGGGTATTACCCCTGGGAGTAAGCATGATACCAGTCGTTATTAAATCACTGTATTCAGGCTTAACTTACATTAATCCGGTATCAGCAGCATTTTCTAGTGTTTTCCATCTCTAGAAAAAATTATAACTGCACATACCTGATAGCAGAATAAACTGCACGCCATTCTCTCGCTGAAGTTACCTCATCTGTGTAATCCCCTCAGACATATGTGAGAATAGCAATGGATCTTAGTTACAACCTGCTAAGATCATAGAAACCTCAGGCAGATTCTTCTTCTATTTACTGCCTGAGATAAAATAGCACAACTCCGGTACTATTTAAAAATAACAAACTTTTGATTGAAGAAAATAAACTAACTATATTTAACCACTCTCTCCTACAACATCCTAGCTTGTTGAGAGTTGCAAGAGAATGACTGGCTATGACAGTTAGGGGAGGAGCTATATTACAGCTCTGCTGTGGGTGTCCTCTTGCAACTTCCTGTTGGGAATGAGAATATCCCACAAGTAATGGATGATCCGTGGACTGGATACACCTTACAAGAGAAAGTACATGTTATTAGCTATTCACAGCCATACAGTGAGATAAGAGGTGGACTGCAGAGACATCATGAGCCTACGTAGGTTTAGCCTTTTACAAAAAATACCAAAAGAAAAAAGCAAATTTGATGATAAAAGTACTTTTGAAAGTTGTTTAAAATTACATGCCCTATCTGAATCATGAAAGTTTAATTTGGACGTTACTGTCCCTTTAATCATTAAAATAATCAGCTGATTAATCCATTATGAAAATAATCATTCGCAGCCCTACTCACAATAGTGTTTTGCTGCTTCTGAGCCGATCACAATATGATTTTCAGCAAAGGATACCAAGAAAAAAGAATACAATTGATAAAGGAAGTAAATTAAAAAGTCTCATAAAATCACATGCACCGCAAAAATGTAATTTTTACTTTTATGTCCCTTTAAAGGGACAGTAAATCCTCAGAGCAAAGGAGATTAGAGAAAAATGGTGGGTGGAGGAGTAAGATGTTCTATGGGCAGGGTAAGGGCAGGGGGAGTCACATATATCCAGGTCTTCTGGGGGTGTAGTTTGGCAGTTGTGGGATGTGGCCTGCCTTAAAGGTCAGGGGTAGGAATTAGTATTTTTCTTTACCATATTACCCTCCTCCTCAGGCCAGTGGGGGTAATGCCCCAGAATTGTGAATAAACATTTTTAAATTAAAAAAATAAAATTTATGGTTACCTGATAATTTCATTTCCTTCTTGGCAGTGAGAGTCTACAAAAACATTCATAACCTATGGGAAATACTATTCCTGGCCACCAAGAGGAGGCAAAAACACCTCAAACAAGGCTATAAATATCCCTCCCATTTCCCTTATCCTCCAGTAGTTCACCCGATGATAAGGAAAAGTGAAAAAAGATATACGGGGTAAAGAGGTGCAAAGAAAATAAAATGCCGCCATTACCAAATAGCAATCTGATGGGGTTGTGGACTCTCACTGCCAAGAAGGAAAATAAATTATTAGGTAAGCATAATTTTTATTTTCCTTCAATTGGCAGTAAGAGTTTACGAGAACAATCAGAACCTACGTGAAACCAATACCCAAGCTGTGGAGTTCACAAATCTTCGGGAGGGAAAAATAAGGGAGGCAGTCCTATAAAACAAGGCACCACCGCTTGTAGAACCCTTCTCCCAAAGATGCTTCAGATGAAACAAAAACATCAAATTTTGTGAAAGTGTGGAAAGAAGACCACGTTGCAGCCTTGAGATCTGCTCAACTGATGCCTCATTTTTGAAGGTCCAAGTAGTAGACACTGCACGAGTAGAATGGGCCGTGATTCTCGAAGGAGGCTCCTGGTCCGCTTCCCTGTAGGCTGTACTGATCAGACTTCTCAGCCAAAAGGAAATAGTAACAGCTGATGCCTTTTGCCCCTTACGCTTTCTGGTATACATAATGAACAAAAAAGAAGATTGACGAAACACCTTGTAGCGTAAAGGTAGAAATTCATCGCTCTGACGGCATCCAAATTGTGCAACAGTCCCGAAGACAGGTTGGGATAAAGAGGAACCACGATCTCCTGATTGATGTTTCGAGTATTTACCACTTTAGATAGAAAGCTTGGTTGAGTCCTCAACACAGCCTTGTCCTGATGGATCACCAGATATGGAGGATCACACATCAAAGCTGAAAGCCCTGACACTCTGCGAGCAGAGGAAACAGCCAAAAGAAATACCACCTTCCAAGTGAGCAACTTGATATTAACAGACTGCAGAGGCACAAACGGAGCACTCTGAAGCACCTTAAGAACAAAATTCAAGCTCCACGAAGGAGCAACAGGTTTGAAAAAAAGTCTAATTCGGGCCAAAGCCTGAACGAACTCTTGAACATCCGGCAAACAAGCTAACCTCTTGTGAAACAAAACTGAAAGGGCAGATATTTGACCCTTGATAGAACTGGCCAACAGGCCTTTCTCCTGCTGGAGAAATTAAAGAATATGCAGAGTTTTTACTCTACGTCAAGAAAAACCTTGCTGGTCACACCAGTGAAGATAAGTTCTTCATACCTTGTAGTAGATGTGTCTGGTGACCGGCTGCGAAACGGAATAAGAGTCATCTTAGAGTATTTAGATTTTGGTAAAGGAGCGGTCCTGTTTGAGCTAGGCAACCAACCGAGGCAGAAGAACAATCGGAAGGAACAGATAAAATTGGTTGAAGTTCCATGGAACCGCTAGAGCATCCATCAGCTCTGTCTGAGGATCTCTGAACCAACTGTAGTGGCCTCAGATGAAAACGAGGAAACAGTATAGCATTCGATGCTGCAACCATGAGACCTATCACCTACATGCGTTGTGCTACCAAAGGATGGAAATTGGACCAAAGCAGACACGCTGCTTTGTATGATATTTGCATATACTGACAGAGTCTATGATCATTCCCAGAAAGATTACTCTCATAGCCGGGACGAGAGAGCTCTTTTCTAGGTTGACCTTCCAACCATGCGCCTGAAGACACGAAAGTAACCTCTGCATGTGATCCTGGGCCACTGGAAAGCCTGAACCAGAATATCATCCAGGTACAGGGGCCACCATAATCCCCTTCAGAGGAACTGCAGCCAGTAAAGCTCCCAGCACCATTTTGGGAACCACAAAGAGGTTGGAGTAGAATCTTTCTCCTCTTTCTGCTGGGGGAACTGGGACCACAACTCCCATGGTGAGGAGATTGTCCATGCAACAGAGCAGAACCATTATATTTAAGGGGTTTCCCGATACTCTTGATAGCAAGAGATGGTCCCTTAGCGGATGAGACCGAAAACCTATTCTGTAACCCTGGTGAACAATGCCCACAACCCAAGGGTCCTGGATAGAGTAAGACCATTCCCTCTGAAAGGAGAGTCTGCCCCCTACATGACCTGCTCCCAGGCCGGGGGAGAACCCATCATGTGGACTTGTTGTGCTGAGAAGTCTTCTTGGGCTGCCTGTTCTTATTCCAACCTTGAGTGGGCTTCCAAGTCGCCCTAGGAGATTCAGTCTTAGCTGTCTCTGCGTCCCTCTAATTCCTGTTCAGATGGAAGGAAGGAAAACGCTCCGCCGAGCGATTCTTAGGCTTAGATTTCTTATCCTGTGGTAGGAAAGCTCCCTTGCCACCTGTAACAGTAGCAATAATAGATTTTGTGTTTTCTTTGTTTTGATTTGTATAGTCCTATGAATATAAGAACACTCCAACAATGGGTACATATGGAATGTTGGTTCATTTTTGATCCGGGTGTAGAATATTTCATCCACAATTAACATTTTGGTTCAACATTAGTGCAGCCTATAGATCTTATTTGTATTTTTTTTTTGGTCCTTGACTGCAATCTGTTATAATATGAATTATGTGCGGTTTTATTTTTTAATTCTGTACTAATGTGCCCGTTGTCGATTATAAATTATATATATATATATATATATATATATATATATATATATATATATATATATATATATATATATATATGTATATATAATAAAAAAAAAAGCCCAGACCCGGACTAAATAGAGACTTGCCCTTAAAGGACAAGGATAAAAGCTGAGACTTAAGAGACGTTATCCACAGATCACGACTTAAGCCACAGAGCCCTCCTGACCATAACTGCAAAACTGATGTTCTTAGCATTAATATGAATAATTTGGAGAATAGCATCCCTGACAAAGGCATTTGCCAGTATCAGAGATTTAATATGATCCTAAATCTCCTCTAGAGAAGTTTTTACAGCGACCGCAGCAGTGACCACAGCGATTCCCACGACAGGGTGAAACTGAGCGCCAGACTGGAAAAAAGTCGCCTGAGGTGTCCCTCAAGTCTTCTATCTAGGGGATCCATAAAAGATGTGTTGTCCTCAAGCAGTATTGTAGTGCGCTTGGCCAATGTGGAGATCGTGCCATCCAACTAAGGTATGCTGTTCCAGACCTCAAGAAAGGATCTCTTAAAGGCTGCTGAAGGAACAAAAGGGGTCCCTGGCTTTTCCTATTCCTTATGAGATGATCTGTACAATAATCTTGGGTACCGGGAAGATCTTCAGAACCATAGGCCTAGGTCTAAACACCGATTCCAGCTTTTAAAATTGTTCCTCCCCGAGTGGTTTAGCCGCTGGACCCCCCAAAGTCGACAGGAATTTCTTCAGCAAGAGCCAAAGCTGATCTAATTTCCGTCTAATTGTGCCCTACTCAAAGTCATCTTCCGACTCAGCATCACAAGGGTCAGAGGAAGAAATGTCTCCTTTAGAGCTAAATAAAGGATCTTCTTCAGAAGTTTGACCAAAACTATTGGTCGAGGCCACCGCCATCACACCAGGGCTACATATCGGAAAACAATGTTTAACCTTTCTCTTCCTTTTCCCTGATACCTGTCTAGCATTCGGTGCAGCATACACAGCCACTTCAATGCGGGCTGAAAGATCATTGGTAAGATGGCCCACCCCAGCCTGAACTGAACTGCTTTCCGAATTCAATGGCTGTTGAACAGGGATGTCCACATCAGCCGAGGCCTGTGAAGCTGTAGTAGGGCTTCCAGGTACTGGGTCCGAGGGGGCTCCTCCACAATCTGACCACATGGGCCTGCATGAGAAGTCAATACATTTCACAGTTCACTGGTTCACAGTTGATAACTTGCAAAGCATACACTTGTTATTGTCAAAGGAAGTCACTGAAGAAGATTCCACAATGAATTAAAAAGTTTTAATGCGGCCTGTATTAAAACATAGCCTAACATTTTATTATACCCCGTGACAGGGAATATGCAATGCTTGTCACTGTCCTGCAATTAACATGCCAAAGATCAGCCCTCACAGCCCCTGACTTTGGCTGGAGTTCATGTACAACAAACAAATGTCTGACACAAGAAATAGAAATGCGCACAAGACACATATCCTAACGCAGGGTTAAGACCTATCCCACCTCTTTATTAGACATAATGCCATGAAAAAGGTGAAAACTATTGTAAGTCTGTAATTTAGTGTGAAACCATTCGAATTATCAGACAGGGGATTAATCTCTTCCTAACAGGGCACCTCTCTCTGCCTACCTCCATGAAACAAGACAAAGAACTACTGGAGGGTAGTGGAAGTGGCAGGGATATTTCTAGCCTTGTTTGGGGTGTCTTTGCCTCCTCCTGGTGGTCAGGATTGTATTTCCAAAAAGTTATGAATGTTCTCGTGGACTCTCACTGCCAATTGAAGGTAAGGGACTAATACATGTACATATGCAAACACAATTAATTATGTTTTATATATAAGTTTCAAATAAATAAATTATCAAACAAAATATCAAAAAATTCTACACTAGTTGTAATAGTCAAAAAGTGTTTGAAAGTCTATAAATGACTTTGCCTGAACAGGAAAAAAAAATATATCAGTGCTTTACAGAATTTTATTATCATTGAATGTGCCTGTATTTATGGAGCAATATTAAGTTTTATTACCGTTGTTACAGCTGGAAATAAAGCCGAGACGACTGCATAATGTGTAACGATTTTTCATGAGTAAGTTTGCATATGTACTCAGATACTGGTGTTTTTACTTTTTATACCACAGATACAGTATAACAACAGTTCCAAATGTATAATATTTTAAGAATGGATTTACTTAGTAACTATTTTGACCAACTTTAGCAATAATCAGTACAACCTGATCACTCAATTTTCTCTTGCATAGTCAAACTTTATTTCATGTCCAAGTATGATTACTTCATCCCACGTATATCTAAAAATATGTTCGTCAACAAAACAGTTTTTGAAGGTTTCTTGCTTATTTTTCAAAATGTTGTTTTCATTTAACAGCACATTCTAATGCAATTGCAGAGGATAAACACAAAGGTAAAGATCTGTTCATATGCAGCAAGCATTGCAGTTCCTGAGCAGGAAATAGCGGTATTGAGGGAAACATGTGACAGCAGCCTCTGATTGGCTCATCAGCTGTGTTCTCTCTGGGGGCTGTAATGCTTGTGGCTCCTGAACTAGATATTACCTCTTTAAAGGGTTTAAACACGTAATAAACAAGAGTCAATAGAACAAACATAACACGGTCTAACAAATTAGAGCACATCATTTTTGCATAGCATTCTGTTGTGTTGCTATAGAACAACATATCAGAGAAGTCTGAGTTTTTTGGAACAAAGTTAACATCTTCTGACTGCAAATGTTTTTGAATAGCCAAACTCCACCTACCATTTGCCTTATTTTGGAGAGCTAATTTGGGCTGCCGACAACAAGGCTAACCACGGTCATAAATGTTAATATAAATGCAGTTTTGCAGTTGTCAGTGAAACCCAATTAGGGAAAGATTTGTAGCCAGATTTTCTTTGAGAAGTGAGTAGAGTGAATTTCAAGTTCTGAGAATTAGAAAACCTGCAATTTTCAGAGCCAAATTGCATGAAAGGGGGGCAAAATAATTATATGGATAAACTTAATTACGGAATACAGATGAAAAGACATTCTAATGATATTTGTAATACACAGTGGTGATAACGTTTAACAGGTGCATTTTAAACACTGCAAACAATGTTTTTAAAGAGACATACATTGAGACATCTCATTAAAGGGACAGTATACACTAATTTTCATATAACTGCATGTAATAGACACTACTATAAAGAAGAATATGCACAGATACTGATCTAAAAATCCGGTGTAAAACCTTTTAAAAAAGTACTTAAAAGCTCCCAGTTTAGCACCGTTGATGGGGATAGGCTGGGACACCCACTAAAAGGTGCTGACAAAGCAGGAAAAGTCGGCCCTTCCCCCACTCCTCCCCTGCATATGAAAAGGCCCTTTACACAAACAGAAGCCAGCAGGAGTCTGTAGACTTCAGTGTACATCTGATACTTTGGGGTTGGTTCTGGGTCTGAAAATCAGCACAATGTTATTAAAAAATAAGCAGGACTATACATTGTTACAAAAACACCCCAGATGGGCTATATAAATGGCTCATCTACAAAACATGTATGCAAAGAAAAATCTAGTGTACAAAGTTCCTTTAAGATGGAAAGTATACTTCGGTAACTATAATAAAAAGGTTTTTAAGTTTAAAGGGACATGATACCCAAACTTTTTCTTTCACAATTTAGTTAGAGAATACAATTTTAAACAGCTTTCCAATGTAATTCTATTATCACGTTTGTTTAATATGTATTTAAATTGATATGAAAATAAAAAAGGGGGCTGTGGCGGGGGGGGGGACTTCCGGGCAGTGGCCATGATGTTGCACTACTGCTGCTCCAGCTTTAGAGAATTATCTGCATAATATCACCATGTGGGTGACCAACCTGTGGCAGAAAATGGCAGATCGTGTTCATCTATCGGATGAGCCCAATATCATCACACTTGCTCTTGACATCAGTACTCTGGTATTACATCTGTCGTTAGCCTCTGTCGTTATAAAGCACCTGGGGCTTGTTTCCAGTGAACCGTAATCAGGATTTGAACAAGGTTGCAAAATGAAAAAAAATATGCTGAAGCAATTTCGCTTATCGACAGCTTTTGATGGCCGTCGAAAATAATAAAACGTCTCATAGAAAGTATTAGAAGTACTAATGCTCTAAATTACACCCGGTTTTCACTGAAAGTGCAAACCGTTAATACACTGTCAGAGGCTGTCGATAATTTGATCAAATTTACACTCAGCTCAACTAGGTGTAAAAGAGAAAAGATTTGCTTTTTGAGGCCTAGTTCCCAATGAAAACATAATTTATGTAAGAACTTACCTGATAAATTCATTTCTTTCATATTAGCAAGAGTCCATGAGCTAGTGACGTATGGGATATACATTCCTACCAGGAGGGGCAAAGTTTCCCAAACCTCAAAATGCCTATAAATACACCCCTCACCACACCCACAAATCAGTTTAACGAATAGCCAA
This sequence comes from Bombina bombina, assembly GCF_027579735.1. Lineage (NCBI taxonomy): Eukaryota > Metazoa > Chordata > Amphibia > Anura > Bombinatoridae > Bombina > Bombina bombina. Next base: position 510,748,955 of record NC_069503.1, on the reverse strand, counting down.
GAAGTGGGGTGATAAGAAAAAGTGCGAAAGCATAAAAAATAAGGAATTGGAATAATTGTGCTTTATACAAAAAAATCATAACCACCACAAAAAAGGGTGGGCCTCATGGACTCTTACTAATATGAAAGAAATTAATTTATCAGGTAAGTTCTTACATAAATTATGTTTTCTTTCATGTAATTAGCAAGAGTCCATGAGCTAGTGACGTATGGGATAATGACTACCCAAGATGTGGAACTTCCACGCAAGAGTCACTAGAGAGGAATATGAACCGCAGAGATTAGACAGGAGCTGGATTCCGCCCAAACCAGAATTCGAGATACTTCTTTCATAGCCAGAGGACTGTGAGTCCCTCCTTGATGATTGATGTATGCCACAGTTGTGACATTGTCTGTCTGAAAACAAATGAACGATTCTCTCTTCAGAAGAGGCCAAGACTGAAGAGCTCTGAAAATTGCACGGAGTTCCAAAATATTGATCGGTAATCTCACCTCCTGAGATTCCCAAACCCCTTGTGCCGTCAGAGACCCCCACACAGCTCCCCAACCTGTAAGACTTGCATCTGTTGAAATTACAGTCCAGGTCGGAAGAACAAAAGAAGCCCCCTGAACTAAACGATGGTGATCTGTCCACCACGTCAGAGAGTGTCGTACAATCGGTTTTAAAGATATTAATTGAGATATCTTTGTGTAATCCCTGCACCATTGGTTGAGCATACAGAGCTGAAGAGGTCGCATGTGAAAACGAGCAAAGGGGATCGCGTCCGATGCAGCAGTCATAAGACCTAGAATTTCCATGCATAAGGCTACCGAAGGGAATGATTGTGACTGAAGGTTTCGACAAGCTGAAATCAATTTTAGACGTCTCTTGTCTGTCAAAGACAGAGTCATGGACACTGAATCTATCTGGAAACCCAAAAAGGTTACCCTTGTCTGAGGAATCAATGAACTTTTTAGTGAATTGATCCTCCAACCATGATCTTGAAGAAACAACAAAAGTCGATTCGTATGAAATTCTGCTAAATGTGAAGACTGAGCAAGTACCAAGATATCGTCCAAATAAAGGAAATACCACAATACCCTGTTCTCTGATTACAGACAGAAGGGCACCGAGAACCTTTGTAAAAATTCTTGGAGCTGTTGCTAGGCCAAACGGCAGAGCCACAAACTGGTAATGCTTGTCTAGGAACGAGAATCTCAGAAACTGATAGTGAGCTGGATGAATCGGAATATGCAGATATGCATCCTGTAAATCTATTGTAGACATATAATGCCCTTGCTGAACAAAAGGCAGGATAGTCCTTACAGTTACCATTTTGAATGTTGGTATCCTTACATAACGATTCAATATTTTTAGATCCAGAACTGGTCTGAAGGATTTCTCCTTCTTTGGTACAATGAAGAGATTCGAATAAAACCCCAGCCCCTGTTCCAGAACTGGAACTGGCATAATTACTCCAGCCAACTCTAGATCTGAAACACATTTCAGAAATGCTTGAGCTTTCGCTAGGTTTACTGGGACACGGGAAAGAAAAAATCTCTTTGCAGGAGGTCTTATTTTGAAACCAATTCTGTACCCTTCTGAAATAATGTTCTGAATCCAAAGATTGTGAACAGAATTGATCAAAATTTCTTTGAAAAAACGTAATCTGCCCCCTACCAGCTGAGCTGGAATGAGGGCGGCACCTTCATGTGGACTTAGAAGCTGGCTTTGCTTTTCTAGAAGGCTTGGATTTATTCCAGACTGGAGATGGTTTCCAAACTGAAACTGCTCCTGAGGATGAAGGATCAGGCTTTTGTTCTTTGTTGAAACGAAAGGAACGAAAACAATTATTAGCCCTGTTTTTACCCTTAGATTTTTTATCCTGTGGTAAAAAAGTTCCTTTCCCACCAGTAACAGTTGAGATAATAGAATCCAACTGAGAACCAAATAATTTATTACCCTAGAAAGAAAGGGAAAGTAGAGTCGATTTAGAAGACATATCAGCATTCCAAGTTTTAAGCCATAAAGCTCTTCTAGCTAAAATAGCTAGAGACATAAACCTGACATCAACTCTGATAATATCAAAAATGGCATCACAGATAAAATTATTAGCATGTTGAAGAAGAAGAATAATGTTATGAGAATCATGATCTGTTACTTGTTGCGCTAAAGTTTCCAACCAAAAAGTTGAAGCGGCAGCAACATCCGCCAAAGATATAGCAGGTCTAAGAAGATTACCTGAACACAAATAAGCTTTTCTTAGAAAGGATTCAATTTTCCTATCTAAAGGATCCTTAAAGGAAGTACTATCTGCCGTAGGAATAGTAGTACGTTTAGCAAGGGTAGAGATAGCCCCATCAACTTTAGGGATTTTGTCCCAAAATTCTAATCTGTCACACGGCACAGGATATAATTGCTTAAAACGCTTAGAAGGAGTAAATGAATTACCCAAATTATTCCATTCCCTGGAAATTACTTCAGAAATAGCACCAGGAACAGGAAAAACTTCTGGAATAACTACAGGAGATTTAAAGACCTTGTCTAAACGTTTAGATTTAGTATCAAGAGGACCAGAATCCTCAATTTCTAATGCAATTAGGACTTCTTTAAGTAAAGAACGAATAAATTCCATTTTAAATAAATATGAAGATTTATCAGCATCAACCTCTGAAACAGAATCCTCTGAACCAGAAGAATCATTAGAATCAGAATGATGATGTTCATTTAAAAATTCATCTGGATAAAGAGAAGTTTTAAAAGACTTTTTATGTTTACTAGAAGGAGGAATAACAGACATAGCCTTCTTAATGGATTCAGAAACAAAATCTCTTATGTTATCAGGAACACTCTGAACATTAGATGTTGATGGAACTGCAACAGGTAATGGTATTTTACTAAAGGAAATATTTTCTGCATTAACAAGTTTGTCATGACATTTAATACAAAAACAGCTGGAGGAACAGCTACCAAAAGTTTACAGCAGATACACTTAGCTTTGGTAGTTCCAGCACCAGGCAGCGATTTTCCTGAAGTATCTTCTGACTCAGATGCAACATGAGACATCTTGCAATATGTAAGAGAAAAAACAACATATAAAGCAAAATTGATCAAATTCCTTAAATGACAGTTTCAGGAATGGGAAAAAATGCCAAAGAACAAGCTTCTAGCAACCAGAAGCAATGAAAAATGAGACTTAAATAATGTGGAGACAAAAGCGACGCCCATATTTTTTTAGCGCCAAATAAGACGCCCACATTATTTGGCGCCTAAATGCTTTTGGCGCCAAAAATGACGCCACATCCGGAACGCCGACATTTTTGGCGCAAAAGAACGTCAAAAAATGACGCAACTTCCGGCGTACACGCCGGAAACAGAAAAGATTTTTTTTTTGCGCCAAAAAAGTCTGCGCCAAGAATGACGCAATAAAATGAAGCATTTTCAGCCCCCGCGAGCCTAACAGCCCACAGGGAAAAAGTCAAATTTTTTAAGGTAAGAAAAAATGATTGATTCAAATGCATTATCCCAAATATGAAACTGACTGTCTGAAAATAAGGAATGTTGAACATCCTGAGTCAAGGCAAATAAATGTTTGAATACATATATTTAGAACTTTATAAAAAAGCGCCCAACCATAGCTTAGAGTGTCACAGAAAATAAGACTTACTTACCCCAGGACACTCGTCTACATGTTGTAGAAAGCCAAACCAGTACTGAAACGAAAATCAGCAGAGGTAATGGTATATATATATATATATATATAAGAGTATATCGTCGATCTGAAAAGGGAGGTAAGAGATGAATCTCTACGACCGATAACAGAGAACCTATGAAATAGACCCCGTAGAAGGAGATCATTGCATTCAAATAGGCAATATTCTCCTCACATCCCTCTGACATTCACTGCACGCTGAGAGGAAAACCGGGCTCCAACCTGCTGCGGAGCGCATATTAACGTAGAATCTAGCACAAACTTACTTCACCACCTCCATAGGAGGCAAAGTTTGTAAAACTGATTTGTGGGTGTGGTGAGGGGTGTATTTATAGGCATTTTGAGGTTTGGGAAACTTTGCCCCTCCTGGTAGGAATGTATATCCCATACGTCACTAGCTCATGGACTCTTGCTAATTACATGAAAGAAATAGTAATGTCTGCAAACAATGCAAGTGTTTCACTTTAGAAATAGATTGTTCTATATTCTATTTAGTGCTGGCCCATATATAGGAATAGTTGTAGTTATGTTCTTATGTAAATATCAATATGTATTTACATATAAAAAAATAATCAAGCACTAAATATTACATATACTGTATCAATAAATTGAATATTTATTTTTAAAAAACAAAGAAAAAATGATTATTCATTAAATAAAACATTTTTAATTTAATTTAAAGTCAATGTCAAGTTACTGCCCCACAGCAATGGATAGACTTTAAAAAATTAACAAGGGTTTAATTCATGAAATCTTTTATATTTACAGTATATATTTTGCAGAATTTTTACCTATTTACCGCTGCGACAATAAACGCAGATCTCCCGTTCGCCATTTTGTCAAATTAATTGACAGATGACGATTCATAAAAGAACCAATCCTTTTTTTCCCCTGGGCCGTGACGTTCACGCAAAGGGGCTGAACGCCTGGGCGGGGGGGTTGGGGGGAGGGAAACAAGGATTCGTTATTTTACAAATCGTCATCTGTTAATCAATTTGATAATATGGCGTGCGGGAGAGCTGCGTTTATCGTTGCAGCGGTAAATAGGTTAAAATTCTGCAAAATATATACATATAAAAGATTTCATGAATTAAACCCTTGTTAATTTTTAAAAGTCTATCCAATGCCATGGGGCACTATTAGTAACTTGACAGTCACTTTAATTAATTAAATTTGTCTTTGTTTCTCTCTAGAGGTGATCACAGATAAGGAGCGCAGATGCTAAATGTAAATGTTATAGTGTAAGGTTGGGTTACAATAGCAAGGAACTTATTATGGAGCGATTTTCAAAAAATCTGACTTTGGACGGAAGCAAACAGAATGTTAACTTGCACCTACATGAAAAGAGCAACTGCAGACATAGCACAAAAAAAAGGTACTAAAATGGAGCCGTCAACTACATTTAGCTGTCGGCTGTTTCTGTAGCTTATGGCTCCATTTTTAATGGAGCCGCAAGCTACAACTCTCATATCTTTATTTCATTCATGCTCAGTATGGCATCTACTATGTATGTAATCCGTTAAATTAGCGCTCTAATGCATGCGCATCAGATAGCTTTTGAGGAAACGCTGAAGACTGCGCCCAATCCTCCGTCTCCTATAAACCTCACTGAGGATTCCATTGCTGGTTTTGCTAGTGACTAGCAAGCTTGTGGTAGCACTTAGGGGCCCCAGCACAAGCCTCTTAACATTTTAATCAATTGACAGGCTGTGGCGGCAGCACACTTATACAACAGGAGACTGTAAGAAATCTTAACACTTAGGGGCCGATTTAACATGCTGCGAATGCAGCTGTTTCCGCACGAGCCTTTATAAGACGGCTGCTCCTTAACTCGTCCACCACCTCTGAGGTTGCAGATAGCAATCATCCCGATCAGATATGATCGGGATGATTGACACCCCCTGCTAGCGGCCGATTGGCCGCGAATGTACAGGGGGCAAAATTGCAGACAAGATTTCTGATATACGGTAGAGATATGTTAATGAAATTCTATTGATAAAAAGCGTATTTGGGGTAGTTAGTTAGTAACAGGCATAGAAAATATTTACTTACAGTGGCCCTTTAAAGCATACCTTGATATAAGGCATCTATTATGTGGCTAGATTGTAATGCAGGTCGTAGTCCCTTAATTATGGGCTCAACATAGTATCAATTGGTGTGTATCTTATAGGCATGTGTACAATCAGTATTTTAAATGGGAATAAAGCTTATTGGCAGATATACAGAAAATCATACATATGAACTTGCACCAGCATTCACACTGACTGCAGAATGATCTGTGCGCTCAAAGGCGTCCTCCTGCCTGCGTACTGCTCTGATTGAACAGAGTCAGACGATTTCTGGCTTTAATCCCTACAAGGTAAACTGTATACTAGTAATTCATTCACACAGCACATTCATAATCATAGAAACAAACAAGTAGATGTAAATAAAAGTTATGCTCAATAACAGAGTTGTGTCCCACATACGATGTCTGAATGGGTTAACTTATTAAGCATACCCTGATGTAGGGCATCTAATATGTGACTAAGTTGTAATACAGATCGTAAGTGAGCACTATGTATTAGCCCCTAAATGAGGGCTCAACAAAATATCAAGTAATGTGTATCTATAGCGGATATTCTTAAAACAAAACCAATAATAAGTTGCTGTGTTTGTTAATTTATTTTGGACACGCCGAATACCAAACCCCGCCCATCAACACGTTTCCGTCACTAAGACGTGACTTTGTCAGGGTATAGGGCCGGCCCAGCGTTGGACTCCGCTCTTTATACTGTATGGTTGTCAAGTTAACGTGTTTGTTACTCCATTTGATTGGCGGATGTGTAATACCGCATGGCCTCTGTACAGGGCCGCCATCAGGGGGTGACTCCTGTCAGGGGCCCAATGGGCCAGGGGGCCCCATGAGGCAAGAACTAAAAAAAAAAAAAAAAAAAAAAAAATTTACATTTTGCCAGCCACCAGTGGGTACTACAGCAGAGTGCTAATTGAGCATGGGAAATGGTATTACAATGAGTAAAGTATTAGCATTTGAGAGGATTTCTGAATGTGTACTAAACCACTATGCACAGTGTGAGACAGACTTTGTTTGTACAGTGTGTGCCTGAGTCAGACTGCAGATAACTTTCATTTGCAGAGGAGGTATGACTTACTTAGCAAATGTTTTTTATTTCTTTGTGCAATTTCGGATTGTAACTTCAGTGTGGTAGTAGTTGTATGGTGGGGCCAGGGGTCCATAAAAACATTTTTTTTAGCAGCAGTGTATTTTATAAAACATTACACTTTACTGCCCCTTTATGCAAGGACTTTCCAGATGCAAGGAGGCATTTCATCTAAGATTTTTACATCTGCATAAAATGTTATACTCTCAGACTTAGATTGCTCAGTGTTTGAAATGAGTCAGGTTAACTTAAAACTGTTCAGTTTACACTACAGCTGACTTTATTTTGAAATACATACCAACAAGCCTAAATTATGCATTTAAACAGATCTAATGGTATGAGTACCACAGCTTATGGTTCCACCAAGACCATATAGAGTACAGCATTTTCAAAATCCATAAGTACAGCTGACAGATGGGAACATTTGAACACTATATTTGAAGTGGTGCTCTTGGTTGGGGGAAAAACAAACAAACATATGTCAACCTTTTAAAAGTACTTTTCTTCATCTAGCCATCTACCCAGATCATTAATGTACAATTTTGAATTCACAGAATTATTTCTGCTTACACATTTACAAATATGATTCTTTAAAAAGTGATCTCTTAATTTCTGCAATTTGTTTATCATGCATGTCACACACTGTTGATTTAGGGGATGCAAGGTGCATACATGTTTCCTCCTGTGAGTGTTTCTGTGGGTGTCTGTGTTCATGTCTTTGTGCTTTGGTTTGTGTCTCTATGAGTGTGTATGTATTTTTTTCTGTGGGTCTCTCTGTGAGGGTGGGTGTGTATGTCTTTGAGCTTTTTCTATGGGTGTCTCTGCGAGGGTGTGTGTATGTTTGCCTTTGTGTATTTTCTCTGGATGTCTCTGTGAGGGTGGGTGTGTATGTCTGTGTTTTCTGTGGATGTCTCTGTGAGGGTGTGTGTGTGTATATGTATGTATGTCTGTGTTTTCTGTGGATGTCTCTGTGAGGGTGTGTGTTTTCTGTGGGTGTCTCTGTGAGGGTGTGTGTATGTCTTTGTGTGTTTTCTTTTGATGTCTCAGTGAGGGGGTGTGTTTTCTGTGGGTGTCTCTGTGAGGGTGTGTGTATGTCTGTGTGTTTTCTGTGGATGTCTCAGTGAGGGTGTGTGTATGCATGTCTTTCTGTGTTTTATGTGGTTGTCTCTGTGTGTGTGTTTGTATGTCTTTGTGTGTTTTCTGAGTCTGTCTCTGTCAGTGTTTCCTTGGGTGTATGTGCAAGTTTGAGTTTGTGTGTGTGTGTGTTCTTTTTTAGGACATTTTTACCGTACTACTGATTATTCACATCCTTCTACAGACTTTGAGACTAATGAGACCTTTACGGAAGTCACCAATCCACCATTTAACCTTTAAATTATTGTTTAGGCAGTTCAGGGCCCTTCCTTTCAGCCACTGCATGCTGTTGTCATCATTTAGTTGGCATCTTCCTTTACAAAAAGATAATCAGAACTCCATATTTTGTTTTCTAAATCTCCTTTTTTTTACAAAACTGTAGCCTACCTCATTACTTGCAAGGTCAATGTAATCAAGTGCTGTGTGGGTGTCTGTGTCTGAGTGTGTTTGTGTGTTTCTTTGCGTGTCTGCTAGAGTATCTATATGTGAATCCTTATGTGTGAGTGTGTGTTTTAGTGTATGAGTGTGTCTGTGTGTGTATGTTACTACCTTTACAACATTTCCAAGTTTAAATAGACACTTAAGGATAAAGTGCATATACGTTTTAGTCACTTGGTCAAAAATTGCACATGTCAAGGGGGGGGGGGGCCCTGATCAATGGTCAAGTCAGGGGCCCCAAAATTTCTAGTGGCAGCCCTGCCTCTGTAACTCGTCATAACTGATCTTATGGATAACAGCAGAGTGGTCACAATACATTAACAGAAGACGTATTAATTCCTGAGATATTCTAAGGTGTTCTGGAACTGTTCACTTCATAAAAACACATAATTTAGAGGGCTGGTATTGTATAACGATCTGTATAATGAATCACTAGAAAACATACTTTAGGTATATACAAAATCCTATTTGTCATGATCGTATAATACGATTCTCTAAACATTCAGTACTCATGGATTGTTACAGCAAGTGTTCTCATATAATTCATTAAATTTCATAACAGCCCCGCAGGTTTTAATAAGAGGGTATCAGTACATCAAGGGGTAGGGAATTGTGTGAATGCCAGTATGTTTGTCAGATAACATGAATGCCTATTTTAATTAATATTATCCATAAGATTATCATCAAGATGTCAAATGTCCAAATGGTCTCAAGGTCTGACTGTTTATTACAAGTGGTCTACATATCTAAATAGTCATTATTCTAAGGATCAACCGAGAACTTGGCTCAGAGAGACAAAAGGCTTCCATAAGTGTGGTAGATGCCAAGCTTGCAAAAATATGACCCCAACAAAAATCTTTACACATCCCCATACTGATAAACAATATGAAATCAAAGACTTTCTAAACTGTAGATCCAAAAGAGTCATCTACGTTGCAATGTGTAAGTGCCCCAAAATCTATGTGGGTGAAACCTCAAGAGAGCTACGGACTAGAGTCCTAGAACACATGGGCGATATAAAATGGAACAGGAATGTACCGGTGGCACAACATATGAATAGTGCACACCAGGGACATAAATATGATATTTTCTTTTTTGCAATGGAGCAATTAAAAGTAAAAGGTAGACGAGGTGACATAACAAAGATGTTGTTATAGAAAGAGTGCAGATGGATTCACGAATTACAATCTGCTGCACCCAAAGGACTTAATGAGGCAATATCCTACAAATGCTTTTTATAAAATCATATTCTAACCAAGGGGGAACAGGATCATTTACTGTGATGCAACACAAGTAAAGGTTTACTATATAACACTATTGGTGGGAAATATCATCCAATGCTGTATCAAAGAGTCTTGAAATATATACATAATATGTGGGGGTTTTGAAATGTGACATACAACATATATCCATCTTACAATGAAGACACCCCTTCTCTAAATAATATATAGATATGTAGACCACTTGTAATAAACAGTCAGACCTTGAGACCATTTGCACATTTGACATCTTGATGATAATCTTATGGATAATATTAATTAATATAGGCATTCATGTTATCTGACAAACATACTGGCATTCACACAATTCCCTACCCCTTGATGTACTGATACCCTCTTATTAAAACCTGCGGGCCTGCTATGAAATTTAATGAATTATATGAGAACACTTGCTGTAACAATCCATGAGTACTGAATGTTTAGAGAATCGTATTATACGATCATGACAAATAGGATTTTGTATATACCTAAAGGATGTTTTCTAGTGATTCATTATACAGATCGTTATACAATACCAGCCCTCTAAATTATGTGTTTTCATGAAGTGAACAGTTCCAGAACACCTTAGAATATCTCAGGAATGAATACGTCTTCTGTTAATGTATTGTGACCACTCTGCTGTTATCCATATGATCAGTTATGACGAGTTACAGAGGCCATGCGGTATTACACATCCGCCAATCAAATGGAGTAACAAACACGTTACCTTGACAACCATACAGTATAAAGAGCGGAGTCCAATGCTGGGCCGGCCCTATACCCTGACGAAGTCACGTCTTAGTGACGGAAATGCGTCAGTGTGGGCGGAGTTTGGTATTCGGCTGTCCAAAATAAATTAACAAACACAGCAACTTATTATTGGTTTTGTTTTAAGAATATCCGCTATAGATACACATTACTTGATATTTTGTTGAGCCCTCATTTAGGGGCTAATACATAGTGCTCACTTACGATCTGTATTACAACTTAGTCACATATTAGATGCCCTACATCAGGGTATGCTTAATAAGTTAACCCATTCAGACATCGTATGTGGGACACAACTCTGTTATTGAGCATAACTTTTATTTACATCTACTTGTTTGTATCTATGATTATGAATGTGCTGTGTGAATGGATTACTAGTATACAGTTTACCTTGTAGGGATTAAAGCCAGAAATCGGCTGACTCTGTTCAATCAGAGCAGTACGCAGGCAGGAGGACGCCTTTGAGCGCACAGATCATTCTGCAGTCAATGTGAATGCTGGTGCAAGTTCATATGTATGATTTTCTGTATATATGCCAATAAGCTTTATTCCCATTTAAAATACTGATTGTACACATGCCTATAAGATACACACCAATTGATACTATGTTGAGCCCATAATTAAGGGACTACGACCTGCATTACAATCTAGCCACATAATAGATGCCTTATATAAAGGTATGCTTTAATATAACATCTTATGTAGACACCGTATGTGGGATACAACTCTATAATTGAGAGTAATATTATCAATATCCACTTGTTTGTATCTATGATTATGAATGTACTGTGTGTATATATACTAGCACACTGTTTAACTTTGTAGGGATTAAAGCCAGAAATTGGCTGTTTCTGTTTCATCAGAATAATACATAAGGTAGAAGGATTCTCTTGAGCACATAGCTCACCTTGCAATCAGTGTGAATACTGGTGCAAATTTATATGTATGATCTTTTGAATATCAGCCTACAAGCTTTATCCCCAATTGAAATTAGATTGGACACATGCTTACCAGGCCAATCAGCCCTAATATATTTTTTAATAGTGAGATGCTACACATATATGGCTATTGAGCCTTAGAATTTTGGAAGTGACCATTCCCATTGTTCTATCAGCCATTTGTATCATCCCCTTTTTAATAATAGGTGAACTGTGGAACAATAGTCTTTAATTAATTGGAATTTGGAAGTGAATGTACCCCTTCCACTTAGCTATTTACCACACGACACTTATGGTAATGTCTGTTTTGCATATATGTTTAATAAAGTGTAATTGTCCAATTTTTTTCTACTTATAACTCTTAGTGTATAATTCTACACTTGGCTTAAATGCCACAAATCCCCCCACTTTTCCTAATCCTATTATTGTTTGAAAGGTGACTGTATTTGCGAAGATTGTTCTTGGGGACTTGTGTGGCTTACTGTTGTGCCTTTCCTGCTCCTATATACAAAATCTGCAATAGGGCAATGTCTATAACAGAATGGTATGGGGACTGTGGTACTGTGTAGTCAGTGTGCATGGTGGAGCCTCTGATAAACAGTACATAGCCTTGAGAAATAGACCTGGCTCATGTTGTCTTAACTCTTTTATAATAGGACTGCATCTAATAAGATTATTGCAGCATGGTGGTTTACTTTTATTCAGTTCACACTTTGTTTATTACAAAAGGGGTTACTAATGGTGTTTGTGTAGTTTACTTTATGAAGTACTGTTAATAAGGATATCCATGTCTGATATTAGAATATACTGGAACTAAGAACTAGTTTTTGTTATATATGATTTAGTCATTTCACTATTACTTAGATTAGTAAATTGATGTCTAATAGGCTTACAGGTAAGCTAGACAATCAAATGGTTGGGGGGTTGTTCCTTGAATCTGTTCTCAAAAGCTTGATATTTAGTATATCTTTATTTTTATTAGGAACCACACATTTATGTATTTACCTGAATTGCTGGTCTTTGTAGCTATGAGGAGCTTAGACAGACACACAGCGTAGTTAACAATATAATAATTCTGGCTCTTCTTTGAATAACTTTATAGAAACTTGTGCTCAAATAGTTATATATGTATCATTATGGTGCTTTTAGAATTGAAACCTCATACATGAGAGATTTTTTAAGTAATCCACCTGGGAGAGTTGATATTTAGCAAGAGGTTGCACTAAGTAAGTTTATTGAACCATACTCTAGGATTTCTGTTCAAATTATAACAATCTAATATCTAACAGCTCTTTCAAAAATATGGGTAAACTTTAGTTAACTCTAAGAGTCCCACATTTACTAAGGAGAAAATGTATTGTCACTATTTGCTTTTGGCCTATATTTCTCACCCTATAAGAATTCTTACAAGCCAGTAGCTCCTATCTATGCATTTTAAATGTATATCCATCCTTTTAAAAAAGTACTATATACATAAGCACACTAGCAAAGCACTACAGTGTGGACATACTTAACCAGTGCTATTTTACCATGTTATCATCTGATTAGAACCATTTTTGAGCCCCTATAATTTGTCGCCATATTGCCTGACTTCTAGATTACAATGTTAAAATAAAAAATAATTAAAATTGTATTATGCACAATTTTACACACAGTCAGGGCCCTATTTGTTTTGTTTTACCTTTCCCCCTATTCCCCCCCATCCATTCTACACTAGCTTGTTGATTTATCAAAGAGTTGACACTACTTAGCAATTGGGGAACCTATCTTTATCTTTTAAATATTTAACTTTTCATTTGGGATATTTAAAAAAGAAAACAAGATAACACTACTCTTCTTATAATTTAAGTGAATTACAGTTTTAGTTGTATGTTACATATATTAATTCACCTTGATGATGTAACAATTGGTCTTCAATCACTTTAAAGTGAATGTAAATTTAAATGAAGTGCCCGTTTTTTTAAAACACTATTAAAAACAGGGGTACTTTCTTTCATTAAAATTTACATTGAAGCGTTTTCTAAAAAAAAAATACTTACCTTTTTCTTTAGGAAAACCAGACCGATGATCCTCCGCCCGGAGCTCCTCTGTACTTAACACTGCAATGACGAAACCAGCTTTCTCCAAACATTGCGAGCACCCCAAGGCATCCAGCTTGTGAGGCCACGATTAGAGGAAGCCGGTTTCGTCATCGATATGCTAAGTACAGCAGGCGGAGGATGGCCGGTCTGGTTTTCGTAAAGAAAAAGGTATTTAAAAAAAAAAAAACACTTCAATGTAAATTTTAATGAATAAAGTGCTCCTGTTTTTAGTAGTATTTTTAAAAAAACGGGCGCTTATTCATTTAAATTTACATTCACTTTAAGTCTGTTCTAATAGTATTTATTATTGATGGTAAGCATAACATTGTAATTGACCTGTAATTACCTCAATATATAGTCAGGAAGGCTCTACAGAAAGGCAAAGGAGCAGCTTTTCTTTTGATGTCCCCATCTTTCTGTTCAAGCAATAGTGCAATAATAAAATGCTCTAGCACTTAAGAGCATTTTATTTTTGCTCCTTTATGTCTTTTTAAAGGAACACTAAACCCAAATGTTTTCTTTCATGATTTTGATAGAGCATGCAAATTTAAGCAACTTTCTACTTAACTCCTATTATCATTTTTTCTTCATTCTCTTGCTATCTTTATTTAAAAAAGCAGGAATGTGATGCATAGGATCCGGACCATTTTTGGTTGAGAACCTGGGTTATGCTTGCTTATTGGTGGGTAAATGTAAGCCTCCAATAAGCAAGTGCTATCCATGGTGCTGAACCTAAAATGGTCTGGCTGCTAAGATTTACATTCCTGCTTTTAAAATAAAGATAGCAAGAGAACAAAGAAAAATTGATAATAGGAGTAAATTAGAAAGTTGCTTAAAATTCCATGCTCTATCTGAATCATAAAAGGCAAAAATTGGGTTCAGTGTCCTTTTAAAGGGCATGAAAGCCAAACATTTTCTCGCATGATTCAGCTAGAACACCCAATTTTAAACAACTTTCTAATTTACTTCTATTATCAAATTTTTCTTTGTTTTCTTGGTAAGCTCAGGAGCATGCACATATGATGAGCACTATATAGCAGCTGTTTTGCGGGAAAGTTATCCATTCGCAAAAGAACTAGATGGCAGCACTATTTCCTGCTATATAGTGCTCCAGACACCTACCTAGGTAACTCTTCAACAAAGAATACTTTAGAAACAAAGCAAATTTTATAATAAAAAGCAATAGGAAACTAATTGTATGCTCTGTCTGAATCACACAAGAAAAAAATTTGGGTTTCATATCCCTTTAATTTAATGATCACTCTGGTAAAATAAACTGATTGAAATAAATGAAAAACAAAAGGATGGAAAGACTAAAAGATAATTACAAAATGAAAAGATACGCATAATCAATATCAGCTCTTAATTTTACATAATTAACGACCAAGTGATTAAACATAGTAAGAATAAAAATGGTATTTCTGTATATTGTTTAACATTAGTTTGAGAAACAAAAGTTAATAGAAACACTTCACCTGTTTAGCAAAAGCTTATCCATATTAACAACCTTATTGCCAATCAAACTAGAAAACCGATTACCACTGCTTTGTCATAATAGACAAGGTAGCATTACCTGCCACACAATTTCCATTTGTCTTTTTTAAAACCTTGAGGAAATGATGAATCAAGTGAAAACATAAAACAGTAATTGGTAGAGGAAACAAATAACAAAGGATTAGCTATTGTTGTTATTATTATGACTGTCATATCAATATATTTCAAAGTGCTGTGCACAAAGCAATTGCAACATTTATAATAAAGCTGAGCCGCAGAAGAGACGGCCCATGTTCTTATGAGCCTGCCACCCAGGACTGCTTGGCAAATATTGTTCAATAGGGTAGAAATCTAATCTTTTTAGTTTCTCAGGCAAAGAAACATTGTCTAATCGAAATATAAAAGTGGAAAATCTACTCACTTTGATCGGACAGTCAAAGATTTCATGCAATCCTTCTCTTGAGTAAAGTCCAAACACCTGCACCTAAAAAAGAAAAGAATGCACAATTAGATTTCTCTTTATGTCTGTCAGTCTATATCTATCTATCTATCTATCATCTATCTAATTTTTATCTCTATCTATCTGTGACGGATACCCCGGCTACCCCGACTGGGTAGTCCCATCAAGAGGGGTCCTGCTTCCTCCCTGCCGACTGTAGCTGTGTAGCTGGCAAGTGACTACAGCCTGTAGCCCACCCTGATACCTAGACAGCACCAGTATTCAGGGTCCCACCCTGTGGCGGACTCCGGCTACCCCAATTAGATAGCTCTGCCAGAGGGTTCCTTCCGATACCCAGAACAAGCCGCTATGTAGCAGAGAATGTGATTATAGCAATCCCCTCCCAAATAACTAGACAGACTAGCATTCAGGTGAAACAAGAACTGATTTTATTGTGAAACACACTCGCCTTATATACACACACACACACACACACAAAGGGTCTTATCTAAATCTCAAATCTCCCACCAATCCCGCCCCTCCAGATAGGCTGGCACCGGCCATAGCAACCACAGTCCCACAGAATCCCAAGACCCAGAGGTGGTGGTTTTCTGGGTGATCCTGGGGGAGCGGCGGTACTTCCAGGGTGTCGTTTGAAAGTTCTCGGTCCCCAGATGCCATAGTTCAAAAAGCGGCGTGATTCGTTACTGGGGACCGGAGTGAAAGCACGGTAAATATAGGGGGGTAGGGGTGTCCAAAAACCCCAGTTCCCAAAGGAGCTCTTCTCCGGTAATTATCCCACCTCTTGTACTCCCTAGGGGCTATTGATCCCCAAAAGAGCGGAGCTCTGGGGCAAAGGGTCGCTGGAGCGACCAGGGTTAAAGCTAGCGGGTGTTTGACCTTGATGCGGCCGACCGGCAGTTCCAGGAGATCGGCCAGCCTAGGAGGGATTTCCCGGTCAGAGATCAGCTCTTCTCTGACAAGATACAACACAGCAAAACAACACACAGCAAGAGTCAGTGAGATCTTGTAAGCCATTAAATGGCCAAATCTGGTGTAAAAGGAAGTTAGCCAGGTAGTAGGGGGGTGGGGGGAAGCCTGGATGCTCTGGAATCCGTGACACTATCTAACCTATCTTCCTTATGTCTGTCTATCTATCTGTTATATATCCATCTATCTGTCCATCTATCGATCGGTCAGTCTGTCTATCTCTACTCTATCTATCTCTGTCTGTTATATATCTATCTATATGCCTATCTATCGATGCATTGGTCTGTCTGTCTATCTCTACTTTACCTATCGTCGATATCTATCTATCTATACCCATCAATCTTCCTCTATCTATCTTTCTATCTATCTATCTTTTCGCACACAAAATCCTAGAGTATGTTTCTATTATACCCGCATTCATTTTCACACAGATAATATACTTGAATGTTGCTAAATGTAATCCATCAAAAAACACTTTACAAATAACTTTTCACAGCTTTATTTGAATTTTTCCAATAGCTTTAACGCAGGGATGGGGAATCTTGGCCCTCCAGATGTTTCGGAACTACATTTCCCATGATGCTCAACTGGACTTCAGAGTGCCTAAGCATTGTGGATAATGTAGTTCTGAAACATCAGGAAGGCCAAGGTTCCCCATCCCTGCTTTAACAAATTGCAATTATTTTGACAGGAAAGGTGTTTTGAGATAGTGATGCCCCTAATTTCACTTCTGTCAATTGTGCTACAAGGGACACTATAAAAAGCAGTCAGTTCCCCACATATATCACTATTATGGACAACTGTGGCAGAGCCTGTAAGAGATACGTATCACAGGAAGGAGTTAGAGGGTTCTGCCAGTTAGAGGGGCTGAGTCTGCAAGAGGTGCAGACAGAGAGAGATCTAACCTATGGCACAATATGGGTCAGTAAAACAAAGTGGAGTGATAGGCTGCAAAATACGCAGCAAGGCTCAAAAATTCCCACCAATAAGTAACCAATGGACACCTTCTATATCACAGAGGAAATTTCTAGAGAAGGTATTACAGAGGCACTAAGTGGTTTAATGGTGTCAAGCCTGGCTAATAAGTACAAGTTTGGGCTGACAGTGAAATGGTCAACACCCTTGCCGCATTCTTTAAGGATAGTGGGTCCTAACCAGAGATATAAAAACACTGTAATAGGGTTCTTATATATGAGGTCTACTCTGTAATGGAGATTAGCAACATAAACTTACACTGTGCTTTATAGTATAAATTACATGCTCTTATCATTTTCTACCATTCACTGGACACTCTAACAGTTATGTCAGCAAGGTGGGGCTTGTTTGCTGATGATAAAAAAAATTGTAACAGGGTAGATGTTCCAGGAGGAGTTGATCAAATGAACTGTGATATTAATAAACTAGAGGACTGGTCAAATAAATGGGATCTGAAATTTAATATTACCAAGAGCAAAATTATGCATATAGGATCCAAAAACCCAAAGGCCAATTATAGTCTCAATGGTACATTACTGACTGTAACTAAAGAAGAAAGGGATTTGGGAATTATTATTTCAGATGATTTCAAATTTGGTACACAATGCCGCAGTGCAGCCAGCAAGGCCAGTCAAATGCTTGGTTGCATTGGAAAAGGTTTTAGTAGCAGAAATAGCAAGGTTCTTATGCCACTTTACAGATCATTAGTTAGACCAAATCTGGAATACTGTGTACAGTTCTGGAGACCATATCTTCAGAAAGATATAAATAAACTAGAAGCTGTCCAAAGGAGGCTACTAAAATGGTACATGGTCTAAAATATAAAACGTACAAAGAAAGACTCTATGATCTAAATATGTATAGTTTAGAGGATAGAAGGGAAAGAGGTGACATGATAGAAACCTTCAAATATATGAAGGGACTTAATAAAATAGAAGCTGAAAGCATTTTTCACAAATAAATAAATGCCAAAACAAGGGGTCACAATCTAAAGTTAGAGAGTAGCAGATTCAGGAGAAATTTAAGAAAGCATTTTTTTACAGAAAGGGTGGTGGATTCATGGAATGAACTTCCATTTGAGGTGGTAAACACAAAGACTGTAAAGGAATTTAAAAATGCCTGGGACATGCATAAGGCTATCCTAAGGAAAAAGTAACATGTAATATGGTTAGACTTGATGGGCCTTTTTGGTTCTTATCTACCGTCAAATTCTATGTTTCTATGTTTCTATCCCCATAGAGTAATCCAACATGGTCCCCTTGTATACAGACACTTACCCTATCTCTAGTTTGCCCTGCTTCCCAGTGCTTTTTTTTCCTCAATTTTCTGCAGCAGGCAGTAAAGCCAATCAGAAGCTGTGACACTTGCTGCTATTGAAAATAAAGGTGCATGCTCCTGCTGTGTAGTAATTTGTCTTGCACAGGGCCCCGCAAATGCTAAGGGTGTCCCTTGTAAGTATAGTATAATATGCAGTGACCAATCTTGCATGCACAGAAAAACTGGTCACTGAGTATTATACTAAGCCTCATTATAGGCAGAGACAGAATGCGCCATTGTTTTACAGCTTCTGATTGGCTGCTCCATCCTGCCTCAGAAAATTGACAACAAAAAAAGCACTGGGGAATGAGGCAGGCTGGAGATAGGGTTAGTGTGGGTACACATTCGGATGTTATTAAGAAATCTACATTGGATTGTGTTGTGAGAACATGTTTATCATACTTAGAAAGCCATTGTAAAACAAACAAGCAGTTCTGGATTTGTGTCCCCTTTAATTCTTTAGAATTGGTATACATGTTTAAAATTTGAGATTTTATTGTCATTCAAATAGAAGTCGGATAGAAGTGTTTTTTATTACATTTTGCACCTTTGAAAAAAATAAAATCTTATACTCAATATATTTCACATGTGTCTTAATACATAATGATTCATTTTATGTTGAAAAGTTTTTAAAATAGTTGCACATCATTATCTGTCTCTGGGTTATTAACGTAAAATATGGATTATTAATACGTCAGTTTGAGTAAAATCACACAGTGTTTGCAGGTGGTTCTCTATCAAGAGATACTTAAAGGGACAGTATACACTCATTTTCATATAACTCCATGTAATAGACACTACTATAAAGAATAAGATGCACAGATATTGATATAAAAATCCAGTATAAAACTGTTTAAAAACTTACTTAGAAGCTCTCAGTTTAGCTTTGTTGGAAAAAAAAAAACAGAATTTATGTTTACCTGATAAATTTCTTTCTCCAACGGTGTGTCCGGTCCACGGCGTCATCCTTACTTGTGGGATATTCTCTTCCCCAACAGGAAATGGCAAAGAGCCCAGCAAAGCTGGTCACATGATCCCTCCTAGGCTCCGCCTACCCCAGTCATTCGACCGACGTTAAGGAGGAATATTTGCATAGGAGAAACCATATGGTACCGTGGTGACTGTAGTTAAAGAAAATAAATTATCAGACCTGATTAAAAAACCAGGGCGGGCCGTGGACCGGACACACCGTTGGAGAAAGAAATTTATCAGGTAAACATAAATTCTGTTTTCTCCAACATAGGTGTGTCCGGTCCACGGCGTCATCCTTACTTGTGGGAACCAATACCAAAGCTTTAGGACACGGATGAAGGGAGGGAGCAAATCAGGTCACCTAAATGGAAGGCACCACGGCTTGCAAAACCTTTCTCCCAAAAATAGCCTCAGAAGAAGCAAAAGTATCAAACTTGTAAAATTTGGTAAAAGTGTGCAGTGAAGACCAAGTCGCTGCCCTACATATCTGATCAACAGAAGCCTCGTTCTTGAAGGCCCATGTGGAAGCCACAGCCCTAGTGGAATGAGCTGTGATTCTTTCGGGAGGCTGCCGTCCGGCAGTCTCGTAAGCCAATCTGATGATGCTTTTAATCCAAAAAGAGAGAGAGGTAGAAGTTGCTTTTTGACCTCTCCTTTTACCTGAATAAACAACAAACAAGGAAGATGTTTGTCTAAAATCCTTTGTAGCATCTAAATAGAATTTTAGAGCGCGAACAACATCCAAATTGTGCAACAAACGTTCCTTCTTTGAAACTGGTTTCGGACACAGAGAAGGTACGATAATCTCCTGGTTAATGTTTTTGTTAGAAACAACTTTTGGAAGAAAACCAGGTTTAGTACGTAAAACCACCTTATCTGCATGGAACACCAGATAAGGAGGAGAACACTGCAGAGCAGATAATTCTGAAACTCTTCTAGCAGAAGAAATTGCAACTAAAAACAAAACTTTCCAAGATAATAACTTAATATCAACGGAATGTAAGGGTTCAAACGGAACCCCCTGAAGAACTGAAAGAACTAAATTGAGACTCCAAGGAGGAGTCAAAGGTTTGTAAACAGGCTTGATTCTAACCAGAGCCTGAACAAAGGCTTGAACATCTGGCACAGCTGCCAGCTTTTTGTGAAGTAACACCGACAAGGCAGAAATCTGTCCTTTCAGGGAACTTGCCGATAATCCTTTTTCCAATCCTTCTTGAAGGAAGGATAGAATCCTAGGAATCTTAACCTTGTCCCAAGGGAATCCTTTAGATTCACACCAACAGATATATTTTTTCCAAATTTTGTGGTAAATCTTTCTAGTTACAGGCTTTCTGGCCTGAACAAGAGTATCGATAACAGAATCTGAGAAACCTCGCTTCGATAAAATCAAGCGTTCAATCTCCAAGCAGTCAGCTGGAGTGAAACCAGATTCGGATGTTCGAACGGACCCTGAACAAGAAGGTCTCGTCTCAAAGGTAGCTTCCAAGGTGGAGCCGATGACATATTCACCAGATCTGCATACCAAGTCCTGCGTGGCCACGCAGGAGCTATCAAGATCACCGACGCCCTCTCCTGATTGATCCTGGCTACCAGCCTGGGGATGAGAGGAAACGGCGGGAACACATAAGCTAGTTTGAAGGTCCAAGGTGCTACTAGTGCATCCACTAGAGCCGCCTTGGGATCCCTGGATCTGGACCCGTAGGAGGGAACTTTGAAGTTCTGACGAGAGGCCATTAGATCCATGTCTGGAATGCCCCACAGCTGAGTGACTTGGGCAAAGATTTCCGGATGGAGTTCCCACTCCCCCGGATGCAATGTCTGACGACTCAGAAAATCCGCTTCCCAATTTTCCACTCCCGGGATGTGGATAGCAGACAGGTGGCAGGAGTGAGACTCCGCCCATAGAATAATCTTGGTCACTTCTTCCATCGCTAGGGAACTCCTTGTTCCCCCCTGATGGTTGATGTACGCAACAGTCGTCATGTTGTCTGATTGAAACCGTATGAACTTGGTCCTCGCTAGCTGAGGCCAAGCCTTGAGAGCATTGAATATCGCTCTCAGTTCCAGAATATTTATCGGTAGAAGAGATTCTTCCCGAGACCAAAGACCCTGAGCTTTCAGGGATCCCCAGACCGCGCCCCAGCCCATCAGACTGGCGTCGGTCGTGACAATGACCCACTCTGGTCTGCGGAATGTCATCCCTTGTGACAGGTTGTCCAGGGACAGCCACCAACGGAGTGAGTCTCTGGTCCTCTGATTTACTTGTATCTTTGGAGACAAGTCTGTATAGTCCCCATTCCACTGACTGAGCATGCACAGTTGTAATGGTCTTAGATGAATGCGCGCAAAAGGAACTATGTCCATTGCCGCTACCATCAACCCGATCACTTCCATGCACTGAGCTACGGAAGGAAGAGGAACGGAATGAAGTATCCGACAAGAGTCCAGAAGTTTTGTTTTTCTGGCCTCTGTTAGAAAAATCCTCATTTCTGAGGAGTCTATAATTGTTCCCAAGAAGGGAACCCTTGTTGACGGGGATAGTGAACTCTTTTCCTACAGCCGTGAGACCTGAGAAAGGCCAGGACGATGTCCGTGTGAGCCTTTGCTCGAGGGAGGGACGACGCTTGAATCAGAATGTCGTCCAGGTAAGGTACTACTGCAATGCCCCTTGGTCTTAGCACCGCTAGAAGGGACCCTAGTACCTTTGTGAAAATCCTTGGAGCAGTGGCTAATCCGAAAGGAAGCGCCACAAACTGGTAATGTTTGTCCAGGAATGCAAACCTTAGGAACCGATGATGTTCCTTGTGGATAGGAATATGTAGATACGCATCCTTTAAATCCACCGTGGTCATGAATTGACCTTCCTGGATGGAAGGAAGGATAGTTCGAATGGTTTCCATCTTGAACGATGGGACCTTGAGAAATTTGTTTAAGATCTTGAGATCTAAGATTGGTCTGAACGTTCCCTCTTTTTTGGGAACTATGAACAGATTGGAGTAGAACCCCATCCCTTGTTCTCTTAATGGAACAGGATGAATCACTCCCATTTTTAACAGGTCTTCTACACAATGTAAGAACGCCTGTCTTTTTATGTGGTCTGAAGACAACTGAGACCTGTGGAACCTTCCCCTTGGGGGAAGTCCCTTGAATTCCAGAAGATAACCCTGGGAGACTATTTCTAGCGCCCAAGGATCCAGAACATCTCTTGCCCAAGCCTGAGCGAAGAGAGAGAGTCTGCCCCCCACCAGATCCGGTCCCGGATCGGGGGCCAATATTTCATGCTGTCTTGGTAGCAGTGGCAGGTTTCTTGGCCTGCTTTCCCTTGTTCCAGCCTTGCATTGGTCTCCAAGCTGGCTTGGCTTGAGAAGTATTACCCTCTTGCTTAGAGGACGTAGCACTTTGGGCTGGTCCGTTTTTACGAAAGGGACGAAAATTAGGTCTATTTTTTGCCTTGAAAGGCCGATCCTGAGGAAGGGCGTGGCCCTTACCCCCAGTGATATCAGAGATAATCTCTTTCAAGTCAGGGCCAAACAGCGTTTTCCCCTTGAAAGGAATGTTTAGTAGCTTGTTCTTGGAAGACGCATCAGCCGACCAAGATTTCAACCAAAGCGCTCTGCGCGCCACAATAGCAAACCCAGAATTCTTAGCCGCTAACCTAGCCAATTGCAAAGTGGCGTCTAGAGTGAAAGAATTAGCCAATTTGAGAGCATTGATTCTGTCCATAATCTCCTCATAAGGAGGAGAATCACTATCGAGCACCTTTATCAGTTCATCAAACCAGAAATATGCGGCTGTAGTGACAGGGACAATGCATGAAATGGGTTGTAGAAGGTAACCCTGCTGAACAAACATCTTTTTAAGCAAACCTTCTAATTTTTTATCCATAGGATCTTTGAAAGCACAACTATCCTCTATGGGTATAGTGGTGCGTTTGTTTAAAGTAGAAACCGCTCCCTCGACCTTGGGGACTGACTGCCATAAGTCCTTTCTGGGGTCGACCATAGGAAACAATTTTTTAAATATGGGGGGAGGGACGAAAGGAATACCGGGCCTTTCCCATTCTTTATTAACAATGTCCGCCACCCGCTTGGGTATAGGAAAAGCTTCTGGGAGCCCCGGCACCTCTAGGAACTTGTCCATTTTACATAGTTTCTCTGGGATGACCAACTTTTCACAATCATCCAGAGTGGATAATACCTCCTTAAGCAAAATGCGGAGATGTTCCAACTTAAATTTAAATGTAATCACATCAGATTCAGCCTGATGAGAAATGTTCCCTGAATCAGTAATTTCTCCCTCAGACAAAACCTCCCTGGCCCCCTCAGATTGGGTTAGGGGCCCTTCAGAGATATTAATATCAGCGTCGTCATGCTCTTCAGTAACTAAAACAGAGCAGCCACGCTTACGCTGACAAGGGTTCATTTTGGCTAAAATGTTTTTGACAGAATTATCCATTACAGCCGTTAATTGTTGCATAGTAAGGAGTATTGGCGCGCTAGATGTACTAGGGGCCTCCTGAGTGGGCAAGACTCGTGTAGACGAAGGAGGGAATGATGCAGTACCATGCTTACTCCCCTCACTTGAGGAATCATCTTGGGCATCATTGTCATTATCACATAAATCACATTTATTTAAATGAATAGGAATTCTGGCTTCCCCACATTCAGAACACAGTCTATCTGGTAGTTCAGACATGTTAAACAGGCATAAACTTGATAAGAAAGTACAAAAAACGTTTTAAAATAAAACCGTTACTGTCACTTTAAATTTTAAACTGAATACACTTTATTACTGCAATTGCGAAAACACATGAAGGAATTGTTCAAAATTCACCAAATTTTCACCACAGTGTCTTAAAGCCTTAAAAATATTGCACACCAAATTTGGAAGCTTTAACCCTTAAAATAAGCCGTTTTAAGCTTTAACCCCTTTACAGTCCCTGGTATCTGCTTTGCTGAGACCCAACCAAACCCAAAGGGGAATACGATACCAAAGACGCCTTCAGAAAGTCTTTTCTAAGTATCAGAGCTCCTCTCACATGCGACTGCATGCCATGCCTCTCAAAAACAAGTGCGCCACACCGGCGCGAAAATGAGACTCTGCTTATGCTTTGGGAAAGCCCCTAAGAAATAAGGTGTCTAATACAGTGCCTGCCGATATTATTATATCAAAATACCCAGATAAAATGATTCCTCAAGGCTAAATATGTGTTAATAATGAATCGATTTAGCCCAGAAAAGTCTACAGTCTAAATAAGCCCTTGTGAAGCCCTTATTTACGATCGTAATAAACATGGCTTACCGGATCCCATAGGGAAAATGACAGCTTCCAGCATTACATCGTCTTGTTAGAATGTGTCATACCTCAAGCAGCAAGAGACTGCACACTGTTCCCCCAACTGAAGTTAATTGCTCTCAACAGTCCTGTGTGGAACAGCCATGGATTTTAGTTACGGTTGCTAAAATCATTTTCCTCATACAAACAGAAATCTTCATCTCTTTTCTGTTTCTGAGTAAATAGTACATACCAGCACTATTTCAAAATAACAAACTCTTGATTGAATAATAAAAAACTACAGTTAAACACTAAAAAACTCTAAGCCATCTCCGTGGAGATGTTGCCTGTACAACGGCAAAGAGAATGACTGGGGTAGGCGGAGCCTAGGAGGGATCATGTGACCAGCTTTGCTGGGCTCTTTGCCATTTCCTGTTGGGGAAGAGAATATCCCACAAGTAAGGATGACGCCGTGGACCGGACACACCTATGTTGGAGAAAGCAATGTTATTTAAAAATAAGCAAAATGAAACATTTTTTTTTAAGAAAAAACTTAATGGGCTATATAAATAGATCATCTACAAAACATTTATGCAAAGAAAAAATGAGTGTATAATGTCCCTTTAAAGGGTTACTAAACCCAAATGTTTTCTTTCATGATTCAGATAGAGCATGCAATTTTATGCAACTTTCTAATTTGATCCTATTATCAATTTACTCCTATTATCAAATTTTCTTCATTATCTTGGAATCTTTATTTGAAAAGCAAGAATGTAAGTTTAGATGCCAGCCCATTTTTGGTGAACAATCTGGGTTGTTCTTGCTGATTGGTAGCTACATTTAGCCACCAACCAGCAAGCGCTACCCAGGTGCTGAACCAAAGATGGGCCTGCTTGTATGCTTACATTCCTGCTTTTTTAAATAAAGATTCCAATAGAACGAAGAAAATTTGACAATAGGAGTAAATTAGAAAGATGGTTAAAATTGCATGCTCTATCTGAATCATGAAAGAAACAATATATATAAGTTTACAAAATCAGATAGATGTGATGTATTTTATATTAAAAACTGGATAAGAAAAAAAAATAAAAAATCTTCCGTTCTAAACGTCTGTTAATGTTGTACATTAAAATGACACTAAACCCAAATTTTATTTTTTTCAGTATTAAAAAAGAAACAGAAAAAACAACTGATTATAGTTGTGCATTTAAATATGTATTTTATAGTATGGTCCTATTTCACATATATTTCTAGTAAATTTACAAAAAGCAATACTGTAAAAAAAGCATATTACCAGCACAACCTCTACTGCATTTGTGTAACTTAGCTTTCCAGGACATCAGTGACAAGGGGTAAAAGGAAAAGGTGCTGCAAGTGAATCAAAAATAGACTTAACCAAAGAAGGTGTTGTAACAGATACTAGGTCATGGGACAGATTATAATTGGTTTTGTGTCAGACATTGATTTAGTGACGCAATTCATTCAACATATGTTTAACAGGAAATAAAAATCAGAGTAAACTTATATTTAACCCCTTTACTGCTGAGCAATATCACAGCTCTGTGTTTTGCACAAATTGCATTTAAACTTCAACATAGGTGCTTTTCTGTGAGATGGTTTTTTTTTTTTAGAAGACCAAGCAAATACAGTGGAAGAGATGCCCTACTCAGTTAAAGGGACATAAAACACAAAAAAAAATATTTCATAATTCAGATACAGCATGCAGATTTAAACAACTTTACAATTTACTTTTTTTGTTTTTGGCCTCTCAGGAGAAGGTTGCACAGAGATGTTTAGGCTACTTGATTTTGGATTAATGTTTTGGAGCTCAAACCAATGTAAGTCCCTTATCCCTGGGATATATTGTTCCCAAAGTCGACTGAAGATATTTCACAGCAGCTGAATGATACAGGGACATAGGAATACCCTGCTACAGTGGGTATTGAAATTAATCACCCCCCCCCCCTTGAAAATAATCACATTTTGTTGCTTTGCAGCCTGAAATAAAGACAGACACAGTATTTGTTTATCCAGTTATTATAAATCAGTGCAACTTACATCCAACTGAAAGATATAACACCAACATGTCAGGCAAAAATAAAGACAATTCAAAAACAGAATCACTGATTTGGAGAAAGGATCCCCCCCTTGTGTCAGTCTTTTGTTGAACCACGTTTTGCTTTAATTATAGCCTTTAGTCTGTTGGGATATGTCTCTACTAACATTGCACATCTAGACTGTGCAATATTTGCCCACTCTTCTTTGCAGAACTGATCCAGTTCCATTACATTTGATGGTGACCGTTTGACAACTTCTTGGCAGAGGGCAGCAGATTTTCCTCAAGAATTTGGTGGCATTTTGCCCCATCCATTATCCCTTCTATCCTGATAAGTGCTCCAGTGCCTGCTGCAGAGAAACACCCCCATAACAGGATATTACCACCTCCATCCTTTACTTTAGGTATGGTGTTATTTGGATGGTGAGCTGTATTGGATATCCTCCAGAAATATTGTTTGGTGTTTTAGTCTCCTCTGACCATAACACCTTTTTCCATGTGGCCTTAGAATCTCCTAGGTGTGTTATGGCAAAGCTCAGTCATGACTGCATGTGGCATTTCTTGTTGCATGGCTTTTTTCTTGCAACCCTCCCATACAAGGCACATTTGTGGAGAATTTGTGATATTGCTGTCACACAATGACCACTCTTTGTCATAAATTCCTGCAACTGCATTCGAGTTGCTGTGGGCCTCTTGGTAGCTTCTCTGACCAGTTTCCTCCTGGCTCTTTCATCCAGTTTGGAGCGACGTCCAGATCCAGAGAGCATCTATGTTGTACCAGATAACTTCTACTTCCTAATAATAGACTTCTCTGTGCTTCTAGGCATTGATAAAGCCTTTGATATTGTCTTGTATCCATCTTCTGAATTGTGCCTGTCCACAACATTATCCCAGAGATCTTTTGACAGTGTCTTGCCACCCATAGTTGATTGTTTGCTTCAGTTGCACTACCAGGGAGTGAGATGCTCAAGGAAAGCTCTTTTCATGCTGAGCTAATCAATATGCCCACAGATTATCACAGTTGAAGGTCAAATTTGTGTGTGCTGTTGAGAAGGTGATTAGCAACACCTGATTGAGTTTACAAGTAATTTTAGGAAGGGGTGATCCTTATTCCAACTCAGTGATTCTGTTATTGAATTGTCAATTTTTTCATGATATGTTGGTGCTATATCTTTAACTTGGATGTTATAAGTTGCACTGAGTAATTACAACTGGATAAACAAAAACTGTATCTGTCTTTATTTCAGGCTGCAAAGCAACAAACTGTGATTATTTTCAAGGGGGGGGGTTTGATTATTTTCAATACCACTGTATGTGCACAGTATCTCCCTATATGATTTCAGCTATAACTACCCTCAGGCGTCGCAGGGACTTATCCTTAGCCTCCCTCTGTGGGATACAGGTATTTCCTTCAGCTATCCTCTGCGGTATACATGTCAGCACTGGATGGGCACTCTACTGGATGCTGCTGCCACTTGGCGCCTGGTAAGCCAGTGGAGGGGTGCAACTTCAGGTAAGTTACTTAACACAGCACAGACAAAGACCAGAGGCTATTAGAAGGTATAGCCAGGAGACTGCTCTCCTTCTGACTCATTTTTTTCTAATTTCAGGTACCTGATTGCCCTAGGACATTCTGGGGAATATACCTACAGTAATAGTGCCAATTTTAACCATTGGCAGCCCTGAGGACCCCTATTTTGTCAATTGTAATTATATAGGTGCTTTGTTTTCTTGGTATTCTTTGTTGAAATCTAAACCTAGGTTGGCTCATATGCTAATTTCTAAGCCATTGAAGGCTGCCTCTAGCTTTCACAGCTAGATGGCGTTAGTTCATGTGTGCCATATAGATAACATTGTGCTCACGCCCGTGGAGTTACCTAGGAGTCCACACTGATTGGCTAAAATGCAAGTCTGTCAAAAGAACTGAAATAAAGGGGCAGTCTACAGAAGCTTAGATACAAGTTAATCACAGAGGTAAAAAGTATATTAATATAACATTGTTGGTTATGCAAAACTGGAGAATGGGTAATAAAGGGATTATCTTTTTTTTAAAACAATAAAAATCCTGGAGTAGACAGTCTCTTTTTATTAAGGCTCAAATATATGAGATCTCAGGTGTTAGAAAAAAAGGCAGGCAAGGGGCTTTAAAGTGAATGTAAAGTTTAATAAGAAAGTTCCCGTTTTTTAATTATTTTTTTTTAAATACTTACCTTTTTCCTTGTGACAGCAGACTGGCGCTCCTCCGCCCGCAGCTCCTACTGTACTTAGCATATCAATGACGAATCCATCTTCCTCCAATCATTGTGTGGCCTCACGAGCTGGATGCCTTGGGGTGCACGCAATGATTGGAGGAAGCCAGATTCATCATTGCTGTGCTAAGTACAGCAGGAGCTGCGGAAGGAAGATCGCCGGTCTGCTGTCATAAGGAAAAAGGTAAGTATTTAAAAAAAAAAAAAACGCTTAAATATTAAGTTTAATGAATGAAAGTGCCCCTATTTTTAAGAGTATTTTAAAAAACCGGGCACTTTTTCATTAAACTTTACATTCACTAACACTGAGATACATACTTATACATATTTAAAAATGTATATGTATGTATATATCTATGTTTATATATATGTATATATATATATATATATATATATATATATATATATATATATATATATATATATATATATATATATATATAGTATATATATTTACAGACACATATAAATACATATGTACACATATATAGAAGTGCATTGGAGCCCTTTGCAGTTAAGTAGATGAAAAAATAAAAAAACATATTTATGCAATATAAATATTTAATAAAGTGTTAGAGTGTATATTTACTGTAAATATTTGACATTCCAATGTTCTGCATATAGCAGAATATGTTCTATGTATTTCTAAATAGATATTTCACTTATTATATATTATTATAGATTGCATATTCTCAAGTGCGCTAACCTGACATGAAAATATGAATATATAACATTCCAATGTTTTTCACATAGAATATGTTATATTTATTCATAAATACATATAGATATATACAGATCTATAAAGGAATATCTGTTTATAAACACACACATATATATATATATATATATATATATATATATATATATATATATATATATATATATATATATATATATATATACATACATATACAGCTTTAGAGATGTATATGTATGTATCTCATGCTAAAGTCCTTTGTCTGCCTTTTTTTTCCTAACACCTATCGTTGAGCCTTTATAACTTTTGTGTCAATATTTTTTTAAAAAACAATTTATTAGATGGTGTTATTATGAGTGTAATTGTACTTTGTAATGTATTTTTGATGTTTTGTGATACTTTTTAGTTTCACAAAATAGTTAACCAGAGCTCTGAGGATGCGGTAATCATTCTAGAATAAATCATAATTGCGATCACATTTACTTTAAACTTGTAATACCAGCGGTAAACCTGACGAGCTCAAACTACCACAAAAAAAACAGAATTTATGCTTACCTGATAAATTACTTTCTCCAACGGTGTGTCCGGTCCACAGCGTCATCCATAACTTGTGGGAATATTCTCTTCCCCTACAGGAAATGGCAAAGAGCACAGCAAAAGCTGTCCATATAGTCCCTCCTAGGCTCCGCCCACCCCAGTCATTCGACCGACGGACAGGAGAAAAAACAGGAGAAACCATAAGGTGCCGTGGTGACTGTAGTTAAAGAAAGAAATTCATCAAACCTGATTAAAAAACCAGGGCGGGCCGTGGACCGGACACACCGTTGGAGAAAGTAATTTATCAGGTAAGCATAAATTCTGTTTTCTCCAACATTGGTGTGTCCGGTCCACGGCGTCATCCATAACTTGTGGGAACCAATACCAAAGCTTTAGGACACGGATGAAGGGAGGGAGCCAATCAGGTTTACCTAAACAGAAGGCACCACGGCTTGCAAAACCTTTCTCCCAAAAATAGCCTCCGAAGAAGCAAAAGTATCAAATTTGTAGAATTTGGCAAAAGTGTGCAGGGAAGACCAAGTCGCTGCCTTACATATCTGATCAACAGAAGCCTTGTTCTTGAAGGCCCATGTGGAAGCCACAGCCCTAGTAGAGTGAGCTGTGATGGGTTCAGGAGGCTGCCGTCCGGCAGTCTCGTAAGCCAATCGGATGATGCTTTTTAGCCAAAAGGAAAGAGAGGTAGCAGTAGCTTTTTGACCTCTCCTCTTGCCAGAATAAACGACAAACAGAGAAGACGTTTGTCTGAAATCCTTTGTTGCTTCTAAATAGAACTTTAAAGCACGAACTACATCTAAATTGTGTAACAAACGTTCCTTCTTTGAAACTGGATTCGGACACAAAGAAGGCACAACTATTTCCTGGTTAATATTCTTGTTGGAAACAACCTTTGGAAGGAAACCAGGTTTAGTACGCAAAACAACCTTATCTGAATGGAACACCAGATAGGGCGGATTACACTGCAAAGCAGATAACTCAGAAACTCTTCTAGCAGAAGAAATAGCAACCAAAAACAGAACTTTCCAAGATAACATCTTGATATCTATGGAATGTAGAGGTTCAAACGGAACCCCTTGAAGAACTGAAAGAACTAAATTCAGACTCCAGGGAGGAGTCAGAGGTCTGTAAACAGGCTTGATCCTGACCAAAGCCTGAACAAAAGCTTGAACATCAGGCACAGCTGTCAGTCGTTTGTGTAACAAGACAGATAAAGCAGAAATCTGTCCCTTTAGAGAACTCGCTGATAATCCCTTATCCAAACCTTCTTGTAGAAAGGAAAGGATCCTAGGAATTTTGATCTTACTCCATGA
Source organism: Bombina bombina (assembly GCF_027579735.1). Classification (NCBI taxonomy): domain Eukaryota; kingdom Metazoa; phylum Chordata; class Amphibia; order Anura; family Bombinatoridae; genus Bombina; species Bombina bombina. The sequence continues at coordinate 510,717,157 of NC_069503.1, read as the reverse complement.
GAATCCCTTGGATTCACACCAACAGATATATCTTTTCCATATTTTATGGTAAATTTCTCTAGTTACAGGTTTTCTGGCTTGTACCAGAGTATCTATTACAGAATCCGAAAACCCACGCTTAGATAAAAACATAATTTATGCTTACCTGATAAATTTATTTCTCTTGTAGTGTGTTCAGTCCACGGGTCATCCATTACTTATGGGATATATTCTCCTTCCCAACAGGAAGTTGCAAGAGGATCACCCAAGCAGAGCTGCTATATAGCTCCTCCCCTCACATGTCATATCCAGTCATTCGACCGAAACAAGACAAGAAAGGAGAAACTATAAGGTGCAGTGGTGACTGGAGTTATAATTTTAAAATTTAGAACCTGCCTCAAAAAAAGACAGGGCGGGCCGTGGACTGAACACACTACAAGAGAAATAAATTTATCAGGTAAGCATAAATTATGTTTTCTCTTGTTAAGTGTGTTCAGTCCACGGGTCATCCATTACTTATGGGATACCAATACCAAAGCTAAGTACACGGATGATGGGAGGGACAAGGCAGGAACATTAAACAGAAGGAACCACTGCCTGTAGAACCTTTCTCCCAAAATCAGCCTCCGAAGAAGCGAAAGTGTCAAATTTGGAAAATTTGGAAAAAGTATGAAGTGAAGACCAAGTTGCAGCCTTGCAAATATGTTCAACAGAAGCCTCATTCTTAAAGACCCAGGTAGAAGCCACAGCTCTAGTGGAATGAGCTGTAATTCTTTCAGGAGGCTGCTGTCCAGCAGTCTCATAGGCTAAACGTATTATGCTACGAAGCCAAAAAGAGAGAGAGGTAGCCGAAGCCTTTTGACCTCTCCTCTGTCCAGAGTAAACGACAAACAGAGAAGAAGTTTGTCTAAAATCTTTAGTTGCCTGTAAGTAGAACTTCAGAGCACGGACCACGTCTAGATTATGCAAAAGACGTTCCTTCTTTGAAGAAGGATTAGGACATAACGATGGAACAACAATCTCTTGATTGATATTCCTGTTAGAAACAACCTTAGGTAAAAACCCAGGTTTAGTACGCAGAACTACCTTGTCTGAATGAAAGATCAGATAAGGAGAATCACAATGTAAGGCAGATAACTCAGAGACTCTTCGAGCCGAGGAAATAGCCATCAAAAACAAAACTTTCCAAGATAAAAGCTTAATATCAATGGAATGAAGGGGTTCAAACGGAACACCTTGAAGAACTTTAAGAACCAAGTTTAAGCTCCACGGAGGAGCAACAGCTTTAAACACAGGTTTAATTCTAGCCAAAGCCTGACAAAAGGCCTGGACGTCTGGATGCTCTGCCAGACGTTTGTGTAAAAGAATAGACAGAGCTGAAATCTGTCCCTTTAGCGAACTAGCGGATAAACCCTTTTCTAAACCCTCTTGTAGAAAAGCTAATATCCTAGGAATCCTAACCTTACTCCATGAGTAACTCTTGGATTCGCACCAATATTTACGCCATATCTTATGGTAAATTTTTCTTGTCACAGGTTTCCGAGCCTGTATTAATGTATCAATAACCGAATCCGAAAACCCACGCTTTGATAGAATCAAGCGTTCAATTTCCAGGCAGTCAGCCTCAGAGAAATTAGGTTTGGATGGTTGAAAGGACCCTGAATTAGAAGGTCCTGCCTCAGAGGAAGAGACCATGGTGGACAGGACGACATGTCCACTAGGTCTGCATACCAGGTCCTGCGTGGCCACGCAGGCGCTATCAGAATTACCGATGCCCTCTCCTGTTTGATCCTGGGAATCAGCCGAGGTAGCAACGGAAATGGTGGAAACACTTAAGCTATGTTGAAAACCCAAGGGGCTGCTAATGCATCTACCAGCACCGCTCCCGGGTCCCTGGACCTGGATCCGTAACAAGGAAGCTTCGCGTTCTGGCGAGATGCCATGAGATCCAGATCCGGTTTGCCCCAACGACGAATCAGTTGAGCAAATACCTCCGGGTGAAGTTCCCACTCTCCCGGATGAAAAGTCTGGCGACTTAGGAAATCCGCCTCCCAGTTCTCTACGCCTGGGATGTGAATCGCTGACAGGTGGCAAGAGTGAGACTCTGCCCAGCGAATTATCTTCGAGACTTCCAACATCGCTAGGGAACTCCTGGTTCCCCCTTGATGATTGATGTAAGCCACAGTCGTGATATTGTCCGACTGAAATCTGATGAACCTCAGCTTTGCTAACTGAGGCCAAGCCAGAAGAGCATTGAATATTGCTCTTAATTCTAGAATGTTTATTGGGAGGAGTTTCTCCTCCTGAGTCCACGATCCCTGAGCCTTCAGGGAATTCCAGACTGCTCCCCAGCCTAGAAGGCTGGCATCCGTTGTTACAATCGTCCAATCTGGCCTGCGAAAGGTCATTCCTTTGGACAGATGAACCGGTGACAACCACCAGAGAAGCGAATCTCTGGTCTCCTGGTCCAGATTTAGCAAAGGGGACAGATCTGAGTAATCCCCGTTCCATTGACTGAGCATGCATAGTTGCAGCGGTCTGAGATGCAGGCGTGCAAATGGCACTATGTCCATTGCCGCTACCATTAAGCCGATTACCTCCATGCACTGAGCTACCGATGGGCTTCGAATGGAATGAAGGACACGGCAAGCATTGAGAATCTTTGATAACCTGGACTCCGTCAGGTAAATCTTCATCTCTACAGAATCTATAAGAGTCCCTAGAAAAGGAACCCGTGTGAGTGGTAACAGAGAACTCTTTTCCACATTCACTTTCCACCCATGCGACCTCAGAAATGCTAGAACTATCTCTGTATGAGACTTTGCATTCTGAAAACTTGACGCTTGTATCAGAATGTCGTCTAGGTACGGAGCCACCGCTATGCCTCGTGGTCTTAGTACCGCCAGAAGTGAGCCCAGAACCTTCGTAAAAATTCTCGGGGCCGTGGCTAACCCGAAGGGAAGAGCCACAAACTGGTAATGCCTGTCTAGAAAGGCAAACCTCAGGTACCGATAATGATCTTTGTGAATCGGTATATGAAGGTAAGCATCCTTTAAGTCCACCGTGGTCATATATTGACCCTCTTGGATCATGGGTAGGATGGTTCGAATGGTTTCCATCTTGAACGATGGTACCCTTAGGAATTTGTTTAAGATCTTTAAGTCCAAGATTGGTCTGAAGGTTCCCTCTTTTTTGGGAACCACAAATAGATTTGAGTAAAATCCTTGTCCCTGTTCCGATCGCGGAACTGAGTGGATCACCCCCATGATTAAGAGGTCTTGTACACATTGTAGAAATGCCTCTCTCTTTACTAGGTTTGTCGATAACCTCGAAAGATGGAACCTCCCTTGTGGAGGAGATGATTTGAAATCCAGAAGGTATCCCTGAGATATAATCTTTAACGTCCAGGGATCCTGCACATCTCTTGCCCAAGCCTGGGCAAAGAGAGAAAGTCTGCCCCCCACTAAATCCGTCTCTGGATAGGGGGCCCTGACTTCATGCTTAGGGGCGGGAGTAGGCTTTCTGGCCTGCTTGCCCTTGTTCCATGACTGGTTGCCTCTCCAACCTTGTCTGTAACGAGCAGTAGTTCCTTCCTGTTTTGGAGCGGAGGAAGTCGACGCTGCTCATGCCTTGAAGTTACGGAAGGCACGAAAATTAGACTGTTTGGCCTTTGGTTTGGCCCTGTCCTGAGGAAGGGCATGGCCCTTACCTCCCGTAATGTCAGCAATAATTTCCTTCAAGCCGGGCCCGAATAAGGTCTGCCCTTTGAAAGGAATGTTAAGTAGTTTAGACTTGGAAGTTACATCCGCTGACCAGGATTTAAGCCAGAGCGCTCTGCGCGCCAGTATGGCGAATCCGGAATTTTTAGCCGTAAGTTTGGTTAGATGTACTACGGCATCTGAAACAAACGCATTAGCTTGCTTAAGGGTTCTAACTTTGCTCAAGGCCTCATCCAACGGCTCTGTGCGAATCGCCTCTTCCAGAGACTCAAACCAGAATGCCGCTGCAGCCGTGACAGGCGCAATGCATGCAAGAGGCTGCAATATAAAACCCTGTTGAACAAACATTTTCTTAAGATAACCCTCTAATTTGTTATCCATTGGATCTGAGAAAGCACAGCTATCCTCCACCGGGATAGTGGTACGCTTGGCTAACGTAGAAACTGCTCCCTCCACCTTAGGGACCGTCTGCCATAAGTCTCGTGTGGTGGCGTCTATAGGGAACATTTTTCTAAATATCGGGGGAGGGGAAAAAGGCACACCGGGTCTATCCCACTCCTTACTGATAATTTCTGTAAGTCTTTTTGGTATAGGAAAAACGTCAGTACACACCGGTACCGCATAGTATCTATCCAACCTACACAATTTCTCTGGAATTGCCACCGTGTCGCAATCATTCAGAGCCGCTAATACCTCCCCTAGTAACACACGGAGGTTCTCAAGCTTAAATTTAAAATTTGAAATTTATGAATCCGGTCCCCCCGAATCAGAACCGTCACCGACAGAATGAAGCTCACCGTCCTCATGTTCTGCAAGTTGTGATGCAGTATCAGACATGGCTCTCGTGTCATCAGCACGCTCTGTCTTTAACCCAGAGCTATCGCGTTTGCCCCTTAATTTGGGCATATTATATAATACTTCTTTCATAACATTAGCCATATCATGTAAAGTGATTTGTAAGGGCCTAGATGTACCAGGTGTCTCAATCCTACGCATCTCCCGAGCGGGAGACGCAGGTACTGACACGTGAGGAGAGTTAGGCGGCATAACTTCCCCCTCGTTGTCTGGTGATAGCTTCTTTATCGGTACAGAATGACTTTTATTCAAAGCAATATCAATACAATTGGTACACATCGTTCTATTGGGCTCCACATTGGCTTTTGAACATGATGAACAAACAGTTTCCTCTGAATCAGATATGTTTAAAACAGACTTAGCAATGAAAATAACAAGCTTGGAAATCACTTTCAATAAGTTTTACAAGCAATATAAAAAACGCTGCAGCGCTTCAAAAATACAGATATAATTAAACAATTCTTAACAAGAAGTGTACTATTAGCAGAGGATTGCGCCCATTAGCAAAAGGATGATTAACCCCTCGATACCCAAAACGGATAAAACAGATATCAATTAAGATTTAACGCTTTTAATCACAGTCAGCACACTGTCACAGATCTGCTGTGACTGATTACCTCCCTCACAAATGAAATTTGCAGACCCCTGAGCTCTCTAGAGACGTCCTGGATCAAGGAGGAAGAAGCAGAAAGACTGTGCAATAATTTTAACTGCGCAACAAGGCGCTAAAACAAGGGCCCTCCCACTTCAATCACAACAGTGGGAGCCCTGATATAACGGTTTCCATGCAGAAAAATATGTTAGCCATGTGGAAAAAATCATGCCCAAAGCGATTTATCACCAAAGTACCTCACAAAAAACGAATAACATGCCAGTAAACGTTTTATTAAAAAACAACATTTTTCAATGTCATGCAAAGCTATCACTAAGCCTGCTACCAGTCGCTACCACTGCAGAGAAGGCTTAGGTATTATTTCAGTCAAAATCTCAGTCAAATTCTAGTCCCTAGAATATAACTCGACTGCGCATACATTTATCAGCCTGATACCAGTTGCTACTACTGCATTTAAGGCTGTACTTACATCATACGGTAACAGCAGTATTTTCTTAGTCAATTCCATTCCCAGAAAATAAAGTACCGCACATACCTCATTTGCGGAGGACCCCGCATGCTATTCCCAGTCTGAAGTTACCCCACTCCTCAGAATGTCGAGAACAGCCAGTGGATCTTAGTTACGCCTGCTAAGATCATAGATAAAAAACGCAGGCAGTTTCTTCTTCCAAATACTGCCTGAGATAGAAAAACAGCACACTCCGGTGCCATTTAAAATAACAAACTTTTGATTGAAGAATAGTTAAGTAAAAACTCCAGCTCCTCTCGCGACCTCCTTCTTTGTTGAGGGTTGCAAGAGAATGACTGGGTATGACATGTGAGGGGAGGAGCTATATAGCAGCTCTGCTTGGGTGATCCTCTTGCAACTTCCTGTTGGGAAGGAGAATATATCCCATAAGTAATGGATGATCCGTGGACTGAACACACTTAACAAGAGAAATCAAGCGTTCAATTTCCAAGCCGTTAGCTGGAGGGAAACTAGATTTGGATGTTCGAATGGACCTTTTACTAGAAGATCCTGTCTCAAAGGTAGCTTCCATGGTGGAGCCGATGACATATTCACCAGGTCTGCATACCAAGTCCTGCGTGGCCACGCAGGAGCTTTCAAGATCACCGAGGCCCTCTCCTGCTTGATCCTGGCTACCAGCCTGGGAATGAGAGGAAACGGTGGAAACACATAAGCTAGGTTGAAGGTCCAAGGCGCTACTAATGCATCCACTAGAGTCGCCTTGGGATCCCTGGATCTGGACCCGTAGCAAGGAACCTTGAAGTTCTGACGAGACGCCATCAGATCCATGTCTGGAATGCCCCATAATTGAGTCAACTGGGCAAATATCTCCGGGTGGAGTTCCCACTCCTCCGGATGGAATGTCTGACGACTCAGATAATCCGCCTCCCAGTTTTCCACTCCTGGGATGTGGATCGCAGATAGGTGGCAGGAGTGATCCTCCGCCCATTTTATGATTTTGGTCACTTCTCTCATCGCCAGGGAACTCCTTGTTCCCCCCTGATGGTTGATGTAAGCAACAGTCGTCATGTTGTCTGATTGGAATCTTATGAATCTGGCCTTTGCTAGTTGAGGCCAAGCCCTGAGAGTATTGAATATCGCTCTCAGTTCCAGAATGTTTATCGGGAGAAGAGACTCTTCCAGAGACCATAGCCCCTGAGCTTTCAGGGAGTCCCAGACCGCGCCCCAGCCCACGAGACTGGCGTCGGTCGTGACGATGACCCACTCTGGTCTGCGGAAGCTCATTCCCTGGGACAGGTGATCCTGGTTTAGCCAACAACGGAGTGAGTCTCTGGTCTTCTGATCTACTTGGATCACTGGAGACAAGTCTGTATAGTCCCATTCCACTGTTTCAGCATGCACAGTTGTAATGGTCTTAGATGAATTCGCGCAAAAGGAACTATGTCCATTGCTGCAACCTTCAACCCTACTACTTCCATGCACTGAGCTATGGAAGGTCGTGGAACAGAGTGAAGATCTTGACAAGCGTTTAGAAGTTTTGACTTTCTGACATCTGTCAGGAAAATCTTCATTTCTAAAGAATCTGTTATTGTCCCCAAGAAAGGAACTCTTGTCGACGGAGACAGGGAACTTTTTTCTATGTTCACTTTCCATCCGTGAGATCTGAGAAAGGCCAGAACGATGTCTGTGTGAGCCTTTGCCTTTGAAAGAGACGACGCTTGTATCAGAATGTCGTCCAAGTAAGGTGCCACTGCAATGCCCCTTGGTCTTAGAACCGCTAGAAGGGACCCGAGTACCTTTGTGAAAGTCCTTGGAGCAGTGGCTAGCCCGAATGGGAGAGCCACAAACTGGTAATGTTTGTCCAGAAAGGCGAACCTTAGGAACTGATGATGGTCTTTGTGGATAGGAATATGTATATACGCATCCTTTAGATCCACGGTAGTCATAAATTGACCCTCCTGGATTGTAGGTAAAATCGTTCGAATAGTTTCCATTTTGAACGATGGCACTCTGAGAAATTTGTTTAGGATCTTTAAATCCAGAATTGGTCTGAAAGTTCCCTCTTTTTCGGGAACTACAAACAGATTTGAGTAAAAACCCATTCCTTGTTCCACGGTTGGAACTGGGTGTATCACTCCCATTTTTAACAGGTCTTCTACACAATGTAAGAATGCCTGTCTCTTTATTTGGTTTGAAGATAAGTGAGACATGTGGAACCTTCCCCTTGGGGGTAGTTCCTTGAATTCCAGAAGATAACCCTGAGAAACTATTTCTAGTGCCCAGGCGTCCTGAACATCTCTTGCCCAAGCCTGAGCAAAGAGAGAGAGTCTGCCCCCTACTAGATCCGGTCCCGGATCGGGGGCTACTCCTTCATGCTGTTTTGGTAGCAGCAGCAGGCTTCTTGGCCTGCTTACCCTTGTTTCAGCCTTGCATCGGTTTCCAAGCTGGTTTGGTTTGTGAAGCATTACCCTCTTGACTAGAGGCTGCAGAGTTGGAGGCCGGTCCGTTCCTGAAATTGCGAAAGGAACGAAAATTAGACTTATTCTTGGCCTTGAAAGGCCTATCTTGTGGAAGGGCGTGGCCCTTACCCCCAGTGATGTCTGAGATAATCTCTTTCAATTCTGGCCCAAAAAGGGTTTTACCCTTGAAAGGGATATTAAGCAATTTTGTCTTGGAAGATACATCCGCTGACCAAGACTTTAGCCAGAGCACTCTGCGCGCCACAATTGCAAACCCTGAATTTTTCGCCGCTAATCTTGCTAACTGCAAAGCGGCATCTAAAATAAAGGAATTAGCTAACTTAAGTGCGTGAATTCTGTCCATAACCTCCTCATACGGAGTCTCTCTACTGAGCAACTTTTCTAGTTCCTCGAACCAGAACCACGCTGCTGTAGTGACAGGAATAATGCACGAAATAGGTTGCAGGAGGTAACCTTGCTGTACAAAAATCTTTTTAAGCAAACCCTCCAATTTTTTATCCATAGGATCTTTGAAAGTGCAATTATCCTCGATAGGAATAGTAGTGCGCTTGGCTAGTGTAGAAACTGCCCCCTCGACCTTAGGGACTGTCTGCCATAAGTCCTTTCTGGGGTCAACCATAGGAAATAATTTCTTAAATATAGGAGGGGGGACAAAAGGTATGCCGGGCTTCTCCCACTCCTTATTCACTATGTCCGCCATCCGCTTGGGTATAGGAAAAGCGTCGGGATGCACCGGAACCTCTAGGAACTTGTCCATCTTGCACAATTTTTCTGGAATGACCAGGTTGTCACAATCATCCAGAGTAGATAGCACCTCCTTAAGCAGTGCGCGGAGATGCTCTAATTTAAATTTAAATGTCACAACATCAGGTTCTGCCTGTTGAGAAATTCTACCTGAATCAGAAATTTCCCCATCTGACAAAACCTCCCTCATGGCCACTTCAGATTGGTGTGAGGGTATGACAGAGCAATTATCATCAGCGCCCTCCTGCTCTACAGTGTTTAAAACAGAGCAATCGCGCTTTCTCTGAAATGCAGGCATTTTGGATAAAATATTTGCTATGGAGTTATCCATTACTGCCGTCAATTGTTGCATAGTAACAAGCATTGGCGCGTACTAGGGGTCTCCTGCGTGGGCAAAACTGGTGTAGACACAGAAGGAGATGATGTAGAACTATGTCTACTCTCTTCATCTGATGAATCATCTTGGGCAACTTTATTATCTGTGGCAGTACTGTCCTTACTTTGTTTGGACGCTATGGCACAATTATCACACAATTTTGAAGGGGGAGACACATTGGCTTCCATACATACAGAACATAGTTTATCTGAAGGCACAGACATGTTAAACAGGCTTAAACTTGTCAATAAAGTACAAAAACCGTTTTAAAACAAAACCGTTACTGTCTCTTTAAATTTTAAACAGGGCACACTTTATTACTGAATATGTGAAAACCAAATTTTCACCACAGTGTCTTAAAACATTCAAAGCATTGCACCCCAAATTTCAGACCTTTAACCCTTAAAATGAGGAAACCGGAGCCGGTTACAGTTTTAACCCCTCTACAGTCCCAGCTACAGCCTTTGCTGCGACTTTACCAAACCCAGGGGGGTATACGATACCAAATGAAGCGTTCTAGGAACCTTTTCAACTACTTTCAGACCCACACACATGCAGCTGCATGTCCTGCTCTCAAAAGTAACTGTGCAGTAATGGCGCGAAAATGAGGCTCTGCCTACTACAGAGAAGGCCCTTCCTGACTGGGAAGGTGTCTAAACCAGTGCCTGACGTAAAAAAACGTTCCCCAAAGTTTATAAAGTGTGAATTTCAACATAAAGCTGTATAAAATGCCCAAATAAAGCAATCGATCTAGCCCATAAAAGTGTCTACCAGTTTTATAGCCCATATTAAGCCCTTTATTCTGTTTGAGACTAAGAAAATGGCTTACCGGTCCCCATGATGGGGAAAATGACAGCCTTCCAGCATTACTCAATCTTGTTAGAAATATGGCTAGTCATACCTTAAGCAGAAAAGTCTGCCAACTGTTTCCCCCAACTGAAGTTATCTCATCTCAACAGTCCTATGTGGAAACAGCAAACGATTTTAGTTACTGCTGCTAAAATCATATTCCTCTCACAAACAGAACTCTTCATCCTTTTCTGTTTCAGAGTAAATAGTACATACCAGCACTATTTTAAAATAACAAACTCTTGATAGTAGAATAAAAAACTACAACTAATCACCACATACTCTTCACCATCTCCGTGGAGATGCTGCTTGTTCAGCGGCAAAGAGAATGACTGGGGTGGGCGGAGCCTAGGAGGGACTATATGGACAGCTTTTGCTGTGCTCTTTGCCATTTCCTGTTGGGGAAGAGAATATTCCCACAAGTTATGGATGACGCCGTGGACCGGACACACCAATGTTGGAGAAAACACCTTATTGCTCGTGCGCAAACGTTAGTGCTCCACTCGTAATCTAGCTGTTTATGTGTAGTTTAAATAAAAGCACATATGTTTTATTATACTGAACATTGATCATGAATATTTTCATTAGCAATGAACATAGTGTATTCACTTTGTAAAAGTAATGTATATGCAGTTTCTGCTTGTTCTGGACATGAATTTACAAGTATCTACAGTGTACCGGTTTATCTATATGTAGTACTTGTCTACTCAGTCAGGCCAAATTACATGCTAAATATGAATGTTTTGTTTAGTATATGCATGTGTATAGTACATACTGATACTTATTTCATATACAAATATATAAACTCTGTATTACCTTATGCATAAGTTTATATATTTTAGAATTTATCAGGAAAAAATAGTTTGGATATCCAGATTTAATCATTTTGTCCTTTAAGAGATTGGAATTTTTCCTTCTCTTAGAAGCAGAGTCCTCCTAATTGACCAACAGACCTGGATCCTCTTTGGGAAACGCCAAATGATGGCTTAGGGGTTAGCTAAGTTGGCATGAATGCTGAAGGTTGAGAGTTCAAACAGCTATGGCTACTTGCTTTAACCAGAAATCATGCAAAGGTGGCTGCCCTTTATTTAATGTGTCCAGGACCTAAATTTAGTCACCAATCCTCAAAAGCTACCAAGGTGCTGAACTAAAAATGTGCCAGCTCCTAAACTTACATTCCTGCTTTTTCAATTAAAGATAGCAAAAGAATGAAGAAGAGTTGATAATAGGAGTAAGTTAGAAAGTTGTTTAAAAATGCGTGTTCTATATGAATCGTGAAATTGGGTTTTGTGTCCCTTTAATGTAGTCAGTCTATCACCAGCTCGGAATAAAAGAACAATGAAAGATCAATACATTTGAGGAGTAACAGCAGTGCAGAGAAAATCAACCTTCCCATGCGTATATGCAGTTTGGGGACCAGGATTGAAGAAACCTTGAGGCATTCCTAGGCCTATCACCATTTAGCCACAAGCTGCAACTAACTCTTCCATTTTAAGTGCCTGAGTCTCTGAAAACAAATACAACGGTCTGTGAGCGCTGGTGAGTATTAAGGGCTATGAGTTTTACCAGTGGCATTGGATGTCTACTCACTTCAGTTTGAGAATGCAATCCCATCCATTTGTGTGTTTTATATGTGTATAGGAAAATTACAAAAGCTTGTGTCACTCTTGTTTGTATCTCAGTTTGTTTGGCTGGAAGAAAGCATGTGTGGCTGTAGGTTAGGGATCCAGGGGCAAGATAACTTGAGGCAGTCCTGGGCCTATCACCGTTTGGCCGAAATCTGTAACTAATGTTTGCATTTTGCTAGCTGTGTGCAAACAAGTGAGCACTGGACGTTATATGTGTTGTGTTTTTATGTAATTTTTCCCACAGTCTTTGCACCCAGCCTTGTCTGGGTTTAACCGCCTGAGTCTCTAAAAGCAAACACAGTTTTCTGTGAGTGCTGGTGAGCACCCAGGGCTATGAGTTTTGCCAGTACTATAGGATGTACATCCACTCTGATATGAGAGTGCGTTTCAGCATTTTATATGTATATAACGAAATTAAAAAATTACAAAACCCTTGTTTGAGTTTGTTTGTTTGTTTGGAAGCTAACATTTCTGGCTATAGGTTAGCGATCTAGGTGGAAGAGACCTTGACGCGGTACTGGGCCTAAAACTTAATCTTCCATATTACTTTAAATCTAGTGGTGTGCATGCTAATGAGTGCTGAGCGTTATGTGTTGTGTGTGTGTGTGTGCGTTCTATATGTTTTGTGTGTTCTATGTGTTGTGTGTGTGAGTGTGTGTGTTCTATATGTTGAGTGTGTTCTGTGTGTTGTTTGTGCGAGTGTGTGTTTTATATGTTATGTGTGTTCTATTTGTTGTGTGTGTGTGTTCTATATGTTGTTTTTGCATGTGTGTGTTATATATGTTGTGTGTGTTCTATGTGTTGTGTGTGTGTGTTCTATATGTTGTGTACGTTTTATGTGTTGTGTGTGTGTGCAATCTATGTGTTGTGTGTGAGTGTGTGTCTACTATATGTTGTTTGTGTGTGTTCTATATGTTGTGTGTGTTTTATGTGGTGTGTGTGTGTGTGTGATCTATGTGTTGTGTGTGATATATATTTTGTTTTTTTTTACCAGGCTTGTGGTTGCTGCAATGTAGTTCAGAACAAAAACAAAATAGATTGTCCAAGTTTTTTTCCACAGTAAATTGTTCAAGGTTTCTGCCATCAAAATAAATGGAAACCAAAACCTTCATTTGTTTTAACAGGAATAACCAATATTAATACCTGTTTGTTTGTTTTCTTTGTCGGAAGATTGCAGCAAGTTTGAGTAATGCCACTTTTAGTAATGGTTTCAATGGAAAAAAAATTTCAACAGGACATTTTGCTTTTTGAAGAAAACAAGAAAACAAACAGTAGCATATGTGAAATGCCTGCAATCACTCTATGTATGGACTGTGTGTTATATAATACCTCAACTTCTTGCACCGAGGACAAATATTTACATTTTTCTATGTCAAGAGCAATTAAATGATTCAATGTTAATGTCCTTTATGGTTTTTATAAATAAGTAAATGCAATTATTAGCACAACTAATCATATGGGTTGCATAACACTTCTCAGAATATGTTAGACATTTAGGGGTTGATTCAAATCCTTTATAAAAAAATAATTAACAATCAGCTAGATTACAAATTTTCAGCGCTATAGGGAAATTAATGACCACGACAAAAGCGGCATTATTTCACCTCCCTATAGTGCTGCTATTACAGGTTTTGAAAAAGCAGGCTTGTACGGGCGATATGGTGGCGTTGAGCTCCATACCGCACCGAAATACAAGCGCTGCTTTGACATGCTCGTGCACGATTTCCCCATAGACATCAATGGGGAGAGCCGGCAAAAAAGAAGCCTAACAGCTGCGATCGCGGAAACAAAAGCTCCGTAATGCAGCCCCATTGATGTATATGGGGAAAGAAAAAATTATGTTTAAACCTAACACCCTAACATAAAAACCACGTCTAAACACCCCTATTCTGCTGCCCCAACATTGCCGACACCTACATAATGCTATTAACCCCTAATATGCTGCCCTTAACATCACCACAACCTAAATACAACTATTAACCCCTAATCTGCCGCACCCGATAACGCCGCAACCTACATACAGTTATTAAACCCTAATCTGCTACCCCTAACATCGCCGCCACCTAAATAAAAATATTAACCCCTAATCTGCCGCCCTTAACATCGCCACCACCTACATTACAGTTATTAACCCCTAATCTGCTGCCGCCACTATACTAAAGTTATTAACCCCTAAACCTCTGGCCTCTAACACTAAATAAATATATTAACCCCTAAACCTAACCCTAACGTAACCCTACGCCTAAATCTAACCCTAACACCCCATAACTTAAATATAATTAAAATAATTCTAAATAAACCTTACAATTATTACCTAAATAATTCCTATTTAAAACTAAATACATACTAACCTGTAAAATAAAACCTAAGCTAGCTATAATATAACTAATAGTAGCTATCTTAGGTTTTATTTTTATTTCACAGGTAAGTTTGTATTTAAAATAAATACAAAGTTACCTGTAAAATAAAACCTAACCTGTCTTACACTAAAAACTAACATTACAATAAAATAAAATAAATTCAATTATTAAAATACAATTTTCTAAATTACAAAAGAAAATAAACACTAAATTAAAAAAAAATAAAAAACGAAATTATCAAAAATAAAAACGAATTACTCCTAATCTAATAGCCCTATCAAAATAAAAAAAAGCTTCCCCCCAAATGAAAAAACCCCCTAGCTAACACTAAACTGCCAATGGCCCTTAAAAGGGCCTTTTGCGGGGCATTGCCCAAAAGAAATCAGCTCTTTTACCTGTAAAAAAAAATACAAACACCCCCCAAAAGTAAAACCCACCACCCAACCAACCAACCCCCCAAATAAAAACCTATCTAAATAAACCTAAGCTAACCATTGCCCTGAAAGGGTCATTTGGATGAGCATTGCTCTTAAAAGGGCATTTAGCTCTTTTACATTGCCCAAACCCTAAGCTAAAAAAAAAAAAACAACCCCAAAAACCCTTAAAAAAACCTAACAGTATTTTAGGTTTATTTAGCTTTATTTTAATTATATTTAAGTTAGGGGGTGTTAGGTTTAGTCTTAGGGTTATGTTAGGGTTATGGTTAGGCTTAGGGGTTAATATATTTATGTAGAGTTAGTGATGTGGGAGGTCAAAGGTTTAGGGGTTAATAATTTATTTTAGTATATTTCGTTGTGGGGGGCTTGCGGTTTAGTGGTTAATAAGTTTATTATAGCGGCGGTGTGGGCGGACGGCAGATTAGGAGGTTAATAATCTTTAAATAGTGTTTGCGATGCGGGAGGGCGCTGGTTTAGGGGTTAATAGGTTTATTATAGTGGCGACGATGTCGGGGAGCAGCGAAATAGGGGTTAATATTTTTTTTTAAATGGCGGCGATATCAGGAGCGGCAGATTAAGGGTTAATAAATTTATTATAGTGTTTGCGATGCAGGAGGGCCTTGGTTTAGGGGTTAATGGGAAGTTTATGGGTGTTAGTGTACTTTTTAACACTTTAGTTATGAGTTTTATGCTACAGCTTTGCAACGTTAAACTCATAACTACTGACTTTAGATGGCGGTACAGATCACTTTTTGGCCTCCCAGGCAAACTGATAATACTGGCGCTATGGGAGTCCCATTGAAAAAGGACTTTTTTAAAAGTGCGGTACTGACGTTGCGTGACGGCCAAGAAGGTGTGCGGTACACCTATACCTACAAGACTTGTAATAGCAGCGTTATGAAGCATAACAATGCTTTTTTACCCAAACGCAAAACTCGTAATCTAGCTGATAGTTCTACATAAAAAGTATATGGGACAGGGTTCGATAAATGTGTTCAAAATCTAGGAGCCAGCAGCTTTTAACCATACTTATAAGATATATATATATATATACATACACATGTAGCGTAGAAGACACATATTTTCTTTGCTGCTTTTTACTTTTGCTCGTGAGTAAAAAGCAGCAAAGAAAATATTTGGTCTTGAAAAGGGTCCTTGTGAGGACCGAAACATTGACCTGGATGAAAAAAAGGAAAAATGATCTGAAATAAAAGCAGACATCATTAGTTCATCAAAAGCCCTGAGAGTGCCTCTTCCATGCTACATGTATTTATCTACTTTTATGAGAGCACCCAAGCAGTTGTCCTAACAGTGAGTGCTTGGTTCATCAAATACATTATATACATATGTGTGTTTGTTGTCAGTGGGGAGATATGCTGCATTGCATGGTCGCTTGACACCCCCCCCCCCCCCAGCTGTCATGTTACTGAAAGCTCTGGACAGTTTTGCATGTGTAATCAAAGGCCATTAACCCCCCTCCCCATTTTGCCTCATAGGGAAAGAGCCTTTGCGGGAGGTATTAAAGGGAGGGCTTGGCCAAGGTTGGACAAAGTTGAATTTGTTTTTCACATCTGCAAGGCTTAGAAAGGATCCAGCCGCACTAGGCTAAACTTTAGTTGGAGTTTGGCAGAGGGAAATGAGGGGGACCCATAGGTTTCTTGGGGGCTTTAAAACAGACTACCAGGACCTATTTTTAAGCAGCCAGTCGCTCCATAGTGCCTGGGCTTGTCAAGCTCTGCTATGGGGATTTTTGTAGATAAATCAGTTGATAAGATTTATAAAGGATTGTAATGATGAAACTCACAAATGGTCTATTACACGGTCTACTTAAAGGGACAATCTACTCCAGAATTTTTAGTGTTTAAAAAGATAGATCATCCTTTTATTACATAACATACTTTTTACCTCTGTGATAACCTTTTATCTAAGCCTCTGCAGACTGACCCCATATTTTATTTCTTTTGACAGACATGCATTTAGCCAATAAGTGCTGAATCCTAGGTAACTCCACATGTGTGAGCACAATGTTATCTATATGGCACACATGAACTAACACCCTCTAGCTGTGAAAAATGGTCTAATGCACTGAGATAAGAGGCAGCCTTCAAGGGCTTAGAAATTAGCATATGAGCCTAACTAGGTTTAGCTTTTAACAAAGAATACCAAAAGAACAAAGCAAATTTGATGATAAAAGTAAATGGGAAAGTTGTTTAAAATCGCATGCCCTATCTGAATCATGAAAGTTTAATTTTGACTAGACTGTCCCTGTAAAGGGACAGTATACAACTTGTAATTGCAATATTTTTTGCTGTTTTGCAATAAATTAACATACTTTGTGAGAATAAATACAATTTGAAAGCATTAACACCTTGCTTGCTGCAATTGCTTATATCCAAATTCCACCCATTATTTGGATGAGCCATTCAAGACATGTTACTGGAGTAGATAAGGATCCACTGCTATTTTGTAAACAAGTTTCAGTGTTTTGCATTTTCTTATTTGATAATCTCTGATGATTTACACCAGAATAATTACAGCGTCCTCAGAGCTCTGTTTAACTGTTTTGCGAAACGTATAAGTGCCACAAAACACATCACAAATACACTACAAAGTACATTTACACTCATAGTAACACTATCTAATAAAAATGATTAATAAAGGGGGCGGAGCCGACCATGGACTGAAATGGCCGCATAAATCTCAAGCTCTGTAAATCCTAAGACACAGTTGGGGCATAATACCCTATTTACTCAGGTTATGATTACAAATCCATGTTCAGTAACTTCACTGAACTACACAGCACAGAGAATGATAAAGAAATAATGCGTGAGTAACACAAGCAGCACTGCTTGTAACGGAACACTATTACCGCCATTTAAGAATCAGCTTTCACCCTCTAAAAGGCATCAGACTCGCAACAAAGAACGGTTTGCTGACCGCATTATAAACCTAACATCTCCCCATTGCAAAAGTAACTGTCCGATCAATAGCCGAGTGAGCTGACGTACGCCAGACCGGGCACAGGAAAAGAGTTGAAGGAGGCGGCCATAACAACGCCGGCACAAACAAATGGTAAGCGCCATACTTGATCACATAACAGCACAGGTGATCACACTTACCCATATCACTGTCTCCTAAGCACGGGTCACAGGGAGCTGGGCAACACAAACACCGGGCGGGCAGCCCTCTGATATAAATAAAGGTGTTGGCTATATAGTAGTTGTTACTAAGGCACTTTATCAGGCACCAAGACAGGCCCATACACGCCGACCGCGTGGCACCGGAGCTGACAACCTAACATTAAGGACTGACACTTACCTCCCTGTAGCTACTTATTTTAAACGGCTGACTCCCCTAGATAGATCCCAATAAATTGGCTCAGCCTGAGAGAGATTAGAGTGAAAGTACGGGTTGCTCCCTTTCCCTTCTGCCTTATCAGCCAGAAGCAATTGCTTAAAAACAAGACTACACCATTACGAGCATTAACAGGGACCATAGCTCTATATCCCCACTTCGACACCTGCTAACAAGCGGGAGGATAAATATACAGACAAAATAAACCTAAAAAGGGGCATAAGGAGAAAGGTGGAAGAAGAGAATAAGTGAATTTACGAAACTGAGGAGGGGAGAGAGAAAGGGAGAGGGGAAGAGAGAAAGTGAGAAAGGGAAGACAGAAGATAATCTGGATCGCACTATCCCTTTTAATTTTAAAATATAAATAGTGCTTTAAAGTTAATAAGCTTACTTCCAGAGAAGGAAACCTGCACAGCCAGATTCCCACTGGGATCTCAAACATGGCGTCAAGGAGGTCAGTTAAAGGGGACAAAAATACAAAAAACAACCCTAATAAGATGAGCATGAGGTGAGAAAAGAGATTAATGAGTTGGGAAACAGAGTGGAGTTCCTGGAAGAACAGACTGAAACACAGACATCTGATATGGATTTAATAAATAGAAAACTTTTGGCACAAGAATCACAAATATCCTTCCTTCAGGAAAAACAGAATTTATGTTTACCTGATAAATTACTTTCTCCAACGGTGTGTCCGGTCCACGGCGTCATCCTTACTTGTGGGATATTCTCTTCCCCAACAGGAAATGGCAAAGAGCCCAGCAAAGCTGGTCACATGATCCCTCCTAGGCTCCGCCTACCCCAGTCATTCGACCGACGTTAAGGAGGAATATTTGCATAGGAGAAACCATATGATACCGTGGTGACTGTAGTTAAAGAAAATAAATTATCAGACCTGATTAAAAAACCAGGGCGGGCCGTGGACCGGACACACCGTTGGAGAAAGTAATTTATCAGGTAAACATAAATTCTGTTTTCTCCAACATAGGTGTGTCCGGTCCACGGCGTCATCCTTACTTGTGGGAACCAATACCAAAGCTTTAGGACACGGATGAAGGGAGGGAGCAAATCAGGTCACCTAAATGGAAGGCACCACGGCTTGCAAAACCTTTCTCCCAAAAATAGCCTCAGAAGAAGCAAAAGTATCAAACTTGTAAAATTTGGTAAAAGTGTGCAGTGAAGACCAAGTCGCTGCCCTACATATCTGATCAACAGAAGCCTCGTTCTTGAAGGCCCATGTGGAAGCCACAGCCCTAGTGGAATGAGCTGTGATTCTTTCAGGAGGCTGCCGTCCGGCAGTCTCGTAAGCCAATCTGATGATGCTTTTAATCCAAAAAGAGAGAGAGGTAGAAGTTGCTTTTTGACCTCTCCTTTTACCAGAATAAACAACAAACAAGGAAGATGTTTGTTTAAAATCCTTTGTAGCATCTAAATAGAATTTTAGAGCGCGAACAACATCCAAATTGTGCAACAAACGTTCCTTCTTCGAAACTGGTTTCGGACACAAAGAAGGCACGACTATCTCCTGGTTAATGTTTTTGTTAGAAACAACTTTTGGAAGAAAACCAGGTTTAGTACGTAAAACCACCTTATCTGCATGGAACACCAGATAAGGAGGAGAACACTGCAGAGCAGATAATTCTGAAACTCTTCTAGCAGAAGAAATTGCAACCAAAAACAAAACTTTCCAAGATAATAACTTAATATCAACGGAATGTAAGGGTTCAAACGGAACCCCCTGAAGAACTGAAAGAACTAAGTTGAGACTCCAAGGAGGAGTCAAAGGTTTGTAAACAGGCTTGATTCTAACCAGAGCCTGAACAAAGGCTTGAACATCTGGCACAGCTGCCAGCTTTTTGTGAAGTAACACAGACAAGGCAGAAATCTGTCCCTTCAAGGAACTTGCAGATAATCCTTTCTCCAATCCTTCTTGAAGAAAGGATAGAATCCTAGGAATCTTTACCTTGTCCCAAGGGAATCCTTTAGATTCACACCAACAGATATATTTTTTCCATATTTTGTGGTAAATTTTTCTAGTTACAGGCTTTCTGGCCTGAACAAGAGTATCAATAACAGAATCTGAGAACCCTCGTTTTGATAAGATCAAGCGTTCAATCTCCAAGCAGTCAGCTGGAGTGAGACCAGATTCGGATGTTCGAACGGACCTTGAACAAGAAGGTCTCGTCTCAAAGGTAGCTTCCATGGTGGAGCCGATGACATATTCACCAGATCTGCATACCAAGTCCTGCGTGGCCACGCAGGAGCTATCAAGATCACCGACGCCCTCTCCTGATTGATCCTGGCTACCAGCCTGGGGATGAGAGGAAACGGCGGGAATACATAAGCTAGTTTGAAGGTCCAAGGTGCTACTAGTACATCTACTAGAGTCGCCTTGGGATCCCTGGATCTGGACCCGTAGCAAGGAACCTTGAAGTTCTGACGAGAGGCCATCAGATCCATGTCTGGAATGCCCCACAGATGAGTAATTTGGGCAAAGATTTCCGGATGGAGTTCCCACTCCCCTGGATGTAATGTCTGACGACTCAGAAAATCCGCTTCCCAATTTTCCACTCCTGGGATGTGGATTGCAGACAGGTGGCAGGAGTGAGTCTCCGCCCATTGAATGATTTTGGTCACTTCTTCCATCGCCAGGGAACTCCTTGTTCCCCCCTGATGGTTGATGTACGCAACAGTCGTCATGTTGTCTGATTGAAACCGTATGAACTTGGCCTTTGCTAGCTGAGGCCAAGCCTTGAGAGCATTGAATATCGCTCTCAGTTCCAGAATATTTATCGGTAGAAGAGATTCTTCCCGAGACCAAAGACCCTGAGCTTTCAGGGATCCCCAGACCGCGCCCCAGCCCATCAGACTGGCGTCGGTCGTGACAATGACCCACTCTGGTCTGCGGAAGGTCATCCCTTGTGACAGGTTGTCCAGGGACAGCCACCAACGGAGTGAGTCTCTGGTCCTCTGATTTACTTGTATCTTCGGAGACAAGTCTGTATAGTCCCCATTCCACTGACTGAGCATGCACAGTTGTAATGGTCTTAGATGAATGCGCGCAAAAGGAACTATGTCCATTGCCGCTACCATCAAACCTATTACTTCCATGCACTGCGCTATGGAAGGAAGAGGAACGGAATGAAGTGTTTGACAAGAGTTTAGAAGTTTTGTTTTTCTGGCCTCTGTCAGAAAAATCCTCATTTCTAAGGAGTCTATAATTGTTCCCAAGAAGGGAACCCTTGTCGACAGAGATAGAGAACTCTTTTCCACGTTCACTTTCCATCCGTGAGATCTGAGAAAGGCCAGGACTATGTCCGTGTGAGCCTTTGCTTGAGGAAGGGACGACGCTTGAATCAGAATGTCGTCCAAGTAAGGTACTACTGCAATGCCCCTTGGTCTTAGCACCGCTAGAAGGGACCCTAGTACCTTTGTGAAAATCCTTGGAGCAGTGGCTAATCCGAAAGGAAGCGCCACGAACTGGTAATGCTCGTCCAGGAATGCGAACCTTAGGAACCGATGATGTTCCTTGTGGATAGGAATATGTAGATACGCATCCTTTAAATCCACCGTGGTCATGAATTGACCTTCCTGGATGGAAGGAAGAATTGTTCGAATGGTTTCCATTTTGAACGATGGAACCTTGAGAAACTTGTTTAAGATCTTGAGATCTAAGATTGGTCTGAACGTTCCCTCTTTTTTGGGAACTATGAACAGATTGGAGTAGAACCCCATCCCTTGTTCTCCTAATGGAACAGGATGAATCACTCCCATTTTTAACAGGTCTTCTACACAATGTAAGAATGCCTGTCTCTTTATGTGGTCTGAAGACAATTGAGACCTGTGGAACCTCCCCCTTGGGGGAAGCCCCTTGAATTCCAGAAGATAACCTTGGGAGACTATTTCTAGTGCCCAAGGATCCAGAACATCTCTTGCCCAAGCCTGAGCGAAGAGAGAGAGTCTGCCCCCCACCAGATCCGGTCTCGGATCGGGGGCCAACATTTCATGCTGTCTTGGTAGCAGTGGCAGGTTTCTTGGCCTGCTTTCCCTTGTTCCAGCCTTGCATTGGTCTCCAGGCTGGCTTGGCTTGAGAAGTATTACCCTCTTGCTTAGAGGACGTAGCACTTGGGGCTGGTCCGTTTCTACGAAAGAGACGAAAATTAGGTTTATTTTTGGTCTTGAAAGACCTATCCTGAGGAAGGGCGTGGCCCTTACCCCCAGTGATATCAGAGATAATCTCTTTCAAGTCAGGGCCAAACAGCGTTTTCCCCTTGAAAGGAATGTTAAGGAGTTTGTTCTTGGAAGACGCATCCGCTGACCAAGATTTCAACCAAAGCGCTCTACGCGCCACAATAGCAAACCCAGAATTCTTCGCCGCTAACCTAGCCAATTGCAAAGTGGCGTCTAGGGTGAAAGAATTAGCCAATTTGAGAGCACGGATTCTGTCCATAATCTCCTCATAAGGAGGAGAATCACTATCGATCGCCTTTACTAGCTCATCGAACCAGAAACACGCGGCTGTAGTGACAGGGACAATACATGAAATTGGTTGTAGAAGGTAACCTTGCTGAACAAACATCTTTTTAAGCAAACCTTCTAATTTTTTATCCATAGGATCTTTGAAAGCACAACTATCTTCTATGGGTATAGTGGTGCGTTTGTTTAAAGTAGAAACCGCTCCCTCGACCTTGGGGACAGTCTGCCATAAGTCCTTTCTAGGGTCGACCATAGGAAACAATTTTTTAAATATGGGGGGAGGGACGAAAGGTATACCGGGCCTTTCCCATTCTTTATTTACAATGTCCGCCACCCGCTTGGGTATAGGAAAAGCTTCTGGGAGCCCCGGGACCTCTAGGAACTTGTCCATTTTACATAGTTTCTCTGGGATGATCAAATTCTCACAATCATCCAGAGTGGATAATACCTCCTTAAGCAGAGCGCGGAGATGTTCCATCTTAAATTTAAATGTAATCACATCGGGTTCAGCTTGTTGAGAAATTTTCCCTGAATCTGAAATTTCTCCCTCAGACAAAACCTCCCTGGCCCCCTCAGACTGGTGTAGGGGCATTTCAGAACCATTATCATCAGCGTCCTCATGCTCTTCAGTATCTAAAACAGAGCAGTCGCGCTTACGCTGATAAGTGGGCATTTTGGCTAAAATGTTTTTGATAGAATTATCCATTACAGCCGTTAATTGTTGCATAGTAAGGAGTATTGGCGCGCTAGATGTACTAGGGGCCTCCTGAGTGGGCAAGACTCGTGTAGACGAAGGAGGGAATGATGCAGTACCATGCTTACTCCCCTCACTTGAGGAATCATCTTGGGCATCATTTTCAGTGTCACATAAATCACATTTATTTAAATGAAAAGGAACCTTGGCTTCCCCACATTCAGAACACAGTCTATCTGGTAGTTCAGACATGTTAAACAGACATAAACTTGATAACAAAGTACAAAAAACGTTTTAAAATAAAACCGTTACTGTCACTTTAAATTTTAAACTGAACACACTTTATTACTGCAATTGCGAAAAAGTATGAAGGAATTGTTCAAAATTCACCAAAATTTCACCACAGTGTCTTAAAGCCTTAAAAGTATTGCATACCAAATTTGGAAGCTTTAACCCTTAAAATAACGGAACCGGAGCCGTTTTTAACTTTAACCCCTTTACAGTCCCTGGTATCTGCTTTGCTGAGACCCAACCAAGCCCAAAGGGGAATACGATACCAAATGAAGCCTTCAGAAAGTCTTTTCTATGTATCAGAGCTCCTCACACATGCGACTGCATGTCATGTTTCTCAAAAACAAGTGCGCAATACCGGCGCGAAAATGAGGCTCTGCCTATGATTAGGGAAAGCCCCTAGAGAATAAGGTGTCTAAAACAGTGCCTGCCGATATTATTTAACAAAAATACCCAGATTAAATGATTCCTCAAGGCTAAATATGTGTAATATATGAATCGATTTAGCCCAGAAAATGTCTACAGTCTTAATAAGCCCTTGTGAAGCCCTTATTTACTGTCTGAATAAAAATGGCTTACCGGATCCCATAGGGAAAATGACAGCTTCCAGCATTACATCGTCTTGTTAGAATGTGTCATACCTCAAGCAGCAAAAGACTGCTCACTGTTCCCCCAACTGAAGTTAATTCCTCTCAACAGTCCTGTGTGGAACAGCCATGGATTTTAGTAACGGTTGCTAAAATCATTTTCCTCATACAAACAGAAATCTTCATCTCTTTTCTGTTTCAGAGTAAATAGTACATACCAGCACTATTTTAAAATAACAAACTCTTGATTGAATAATAAAAACTACAGTTAAACACTAAAAAACTCTAAGCCATCTCCGTGGAGATGTTGCCTGTACAACGGCAAAGAGAATGACTGGGGTAGGCGGAGCCTAGGAGGGATCATGTGACCAGCTTTGCTGGGCTCTTTGCCATTTCCTGTTGGGGAAGAGAATATCCCACAAGTAAGGATGACGCCGTGGACCGGACACACCTATGTTGGAGAAAATTGGAGGATTTGGACAATAGAGGGAGGAGGCAAAATATAAGGATAAGAGGACTGCCAGAAAGAATCACTCCTGAAAATTTGCATTCCTCCCTCCAAGATTTGTTCAAGACCATGCTGAAAGATCCTGATTTCAACGAAATCCCACTTGATAGAGCCCATAGGGCACTCCGCCCTCAACCCAAAGAAAAGGAACCCCCAAGGGATGTAATCATTAAATTCCACAAATATCTGGACAAGGAGAGGATAATGAAAGCATCAAGACAACAGCAATCTATATCTTACCAGGAACACCAGATACAAGTTTACTCCGATCTTAGCCCACTTACTTTACAAAACAGAAAAGAAACAAGATTCTTGACACAACATCTTCAAGACAATGGAATCCCTTATAGATGGGGGTTTCTCTTCAGTGTTAAAGTGCTGAAAAACAACCGCATGCACACTTACAAATCAATAGATGATCTGGAACCCTTTTGTACTCAACTTGGAATACCGCTACCATCCTTGCCATCTCTACGTGATGCAAAAGCTCCATCAGAATCCAACCCACTACAGCAAAGGCCTCGCTGGCAAACAGTTCAGCGTAAACGTCCAAGAACCCCTGCTGCGGGTGGCTCAGCAACAATACAGGATACTGAAGATGGGTGACTTATAACCTCATTAACAGAACATGGATCTTGAGAAGACAACAGGGACCCGGAGGTAACTTACTGGCCCACCTCTGCTTTGAAGAGGCTGGCTCTTAAAGACTCAGGTAACACTGTTTGATGTTTACTATATTGTGCTGTCCAGAACACTGCCGGATTGGGCACTATGCCTAATCACAAAAGACTTATCAGTGGACTCACTTACAGTTATAGATTAAAAATTTTTATTATTATTATTGTTATAAACAGATTCTGCAGTTATAATAAATCACTAGAGTCATAGATGCTCTCAGAATATCTACCTAGTAGAGGTGTTGAAAGTATCAAAAAATAACGACAAGAAATATAAATATATAAAAAAAAAAAAAAAGAAACATACATATAAGTACAAATAGCAAGTGTATACTTAATACTTTGCTCCCCCAACTGTGTCTAGACCCAAATAGGTCTTTGGATTCCCCTATTCTTTTTTCCCTTTTCCTTTCTTTTTTTCTCTTGTTTTTATCTCCTAATGGGAAAAATGATATTGACAATGAGACTTACAGTTAAAATGTTAATAATGTTTTATTGTGTTAACAGGTTAATTTTGATTTCTATGTATTGTTGGTCACCATTGTATATAAGGTATCATTATATTGCCCGCCCGTTAATAAGGATGATTAGGAAAGCGTAACTGTTAAATAAACCCACTAGTCAATGTCTCACGACATAAAACTAATCTCGCAAAATTGTAAAGGTCTGAACTCCCCCACCAAGAGATCAATTGCCCTGGCATGGTTTAAAAAATCACAGGGATCGATAGTGTTTCTGCAAGAAACCCATTTTTCCAAATCCAGAGAGCCAACTATATACTCCAAATACTATACTCAAAATTTCTTTAACTCTAATGTCAGGAAAAAGAACGGAGTGGGCATCTTAATTAGTAAAGACGTCCCTTTTCAAATTATAGATAAATTCTCAGATGAGGAAGGTAGGTTCTTGATATTAGTGGGTACGCTATATAACACTCAGCTAACTTTGATGAATATATATGCGCCCAATACGAACCAACAACCATTTTTTAACAAGGCTCTAAACAAATTGGGAGAAGTCCGAAGAGGGGTGATAATAGTGGGAGGAGATTTAAATATCACATTGAATCCACCTATGGACTGCTCCACAGGGAAAAGTCAAATAACCCAGAAAAATAGATTAGGCCTTATCCAAAAATTAGACACTCTTTTACTAATGGATGTTTGGAGGTTACACCACCCTAAAACACGCAGCTATACCTTTTACTCGCACCCGGGCCATTCTTACTCTAGAATAGACTATTGGCTGTTAGATCATAATAATATAGCTTTGGCCACTGAAACAGAGATTCTACCGATATCGTGGTCGGATCACGCTTCTATCACTATAGAACTAAGTTGGCCCTCAATGCCCCAACGTCAATCTACGTGGCGGTTGGATCCTACTTTATTACACAATCCACTTATTAAAAATCAGATAAGCGAACACATAAAAGAGTTCTTTAGGCACAACACTTCAGTGGACACAAATAAGGTTAATAACTGGTTAGCACATAAAGCGACTATTAGGGGAGAGCTAATTAAACAAAGAGCAACCCTCCGCAAACAATATGATATAGAGTATCAAACACTATTCTCAAATTTAAAGACAGCAGAACAACAACATAAACTTAACCCCATAAGGGAAGATCTCACAAGGCTAGTGTGTGAGGCCAGAACCGCCTTCCGAAAACTTTTACAAAAGGCTGCAAATAACAAAGCATTCTACCTTAAAAAAATGTACTATCACAATAGCAATAAAGCAGGTACATGGCTGGCAAAAACTTTAGCAAAAAAGATATATCAGGCCCATATTTTCAAAATTGAAAATGACGGGGGACAGATTGAGACGGAGCCGAAACGCATAGCAAATGTGTTCGGTGACTATTATGCCAAACTATATAATATCACGAACCAAGACGCAACAGGAAATTTAGATGCCCTTAACCAGTACCTAGACTCGGTAGATACACCTAAAATTTCCATCCAAGAAGCAGATACCCTAGACTCCCCATTCACTCTGAAAGAAATCTTAGACGCCATTGAGTCGCTACCCAATAATAAAAGCCCGGGTCCAGATGGATTCTCAAATGATTATTATAAAATGTACAAATCACTGATAGCCCCACATTTATTGAAAGCTTTCCAACACATAGATGAATTAGGGGGTTTCCCAGCGGAATGTACGGAAGCCTATATTTCCGTGCTCCCTAAGCCAAACAAGCCATCTAACCTACCAAGTAGTTATAGACCTATATCACTACTCAACACAGACCTCAAACTCTACGCAAAGATTCTGGCTGGGCGTATCAATAAGATATTACCTCAGATTGTTCACCTGGATCAGGCAGGTTTTGTCCCGGGGAGGGAAACGAGAGACAACACCATCAGAACATTACAACTAATTGACTATGCCAAATTTAATAAACTAGGGATGGTGGTTGTCTCCGCTGACGCTGAAAAGGCGTTCGATCGCCTGGACTGGAGATTTTTAATGGCAACATTACGGAAAATGGGATTTGGGGAAACTATCATAAAAAGAATATTTAGCCTATACCATAACCCTTCAGCTAAAGTAAAAGCAAATAATATATTATCTGATAAATTTTTCATTCAGAAAGGAACCCGACAGGGATGCCCTCTGTCTCCCCTCCTATTTGTGTTGAGTATGGAAATCCTAGCCCATAAAATTAGACAGAACACACAAATCTCAGGCATATCGATAGGACAAAACAACTATAAACTGTCACTCTACGCAGATGATGTGTTACTCACATTGTCTAATCCAACTGAGTCGATCCCAGAGGTACTGAGGGAGTTTAGGGAGTTTGGAACTTTTTCCAATTTCCTACTCAACGCCCAAAAATCAGAAATTCTAAATATCACTATGCCAAATAAGGAGTATTCTGAAATACTAAAGAAATGCCCTTTCACCCCCCAAAAAAAAACCATTAAGTATCTGGGAATCCATCTGTCACCTAGACCCAGCACCTTGTTTGAGAAAAATTACCAAAACTTATATAACGAACTAAACAAAGATCTGAGTAGGTGGAGCGACAAATCAATCTCATGGTGGGGTCGCATACAGGCGGTTAAGATGACCGCATTGCCCAAAATTCTCTATCTGTTCCAAACCGTACCTATTGCACTAACTACCTCATTCCGTAATAAGCTCCAAAAATTGTTAAATAACTATATATGGGGCAAAATTAAACCAAGAATCATTAAGTCCACAATGTATAGACCTACCCAAAGTGGAGGTCTCGGACTCCCCAACATCGAATTATATTATAAAGCAAAATGTTAACAAAAAATATTAGATTGGCATCGAAATGCGGACAACAAGGCCTGGGTGGCACTGGATTCCCACATCTTGAAGGCCCCTTCCCCCGGGGTGCTGTGCTGGGTAGATAGAAAGAGTCGCCCACCATGGATTAAAGCATATCCACTTTATCAACATACATTTGACATATGGGATACTACTATAGCCGGTGAAAATAGAATATCGTCCCTTAGATCCCCAATGTCTCCAGTTTCACCTAATGCTGAATTACATGGAGGCTTGGAGCAGAAACTCATTATGCAACTTGATTGGGAAATAGGTTATACAATGCCCATACACTATTTTTTAAACGGGGGTAAAATTAAGCAGAGAACTGATCTTGGAGATGTAATGGGAGGGGCCTTTTCGAAATGGCTGAAATATTTTCAACTCCAGCACTTTCTGACCACCTCACCAGATAAAGAAAAACTCACTAGACAACCCACCTTGTTTGAACAACAGTGTCTTAGTAATCAACCATTGTGTCATACTTTGGCATGGGCCAAAAGGGCACTGTCACTCAGCGAACTGACCAAAGTTCCTAACTATATGAGTAGATGGCATAGGGAGTTAGGCAGAGAATTAAGTGAACAAGACTGGGAACATATTATGCAGAACACCAGAAAATCCTCAACATCTGCTAGGGCCCTAGAGTTAAATTTTAAAATCCTGACTAGATGGTACCTCACCCCAGCAAGAATTAAAACAATTTACCCAACAGCCTCTGATGTGTGCTGGAGGGGGTGTGGGGGCAGGGGCTCCATGATGCATGTCTGGTGGACTTGTACCAAATTACAACCTTTCTGGCTTAAAATAGGGGAATATATCAAATCTATTAGTAACCAAAACAATGAATATCAATTACAACCCACAACGGCATTACTAAACCTACTTCCAAAATGTAAATGCAAGATTCGCAGAAAATTAATTCAGTTAGCTCTAAACACTGCTAGATCTCTGATAGCTACTAATTGGAAATCTCAAGTAATTCCCACATATAAGGCTTGGGAAGCATCAATGGAACATACTATCCATTTGGAGGAATATGGCTATTTTGTAAGAAAAGATATGGAATTGTTTCACAATATAAAATTCTACTGGGAAACACGAATGCATACACATTAAGAGCTGTATAAAATCTAAGAGAAATTTAATGCAGAAAGGAGAGGGAAGTTCTTCATGAGACAATACAGGCACAATACACATACTTATATCCTTGCACTAGGACGGGCAGGAGAATCCTCAAATTAAATATAATTACGGTGACCAACTTGTGTTTTTGTTTTTGTCTTCGTTTTTGTTTTCTTTCTTTTTTACTAAAAAGTTGTATAGGTTGATTATGATATAAATATAGGATGTTATACCCTTGCAAAAAGCAACTTGACATGTTGATTTGTATCTACTGTAACCTGAAATGCAATAACATGTACTGTATTATTTCTCATCCAATAAAAACAGAAATAAAAAAAATAAAAAAAAAAATGATTAATAAAAAAAGATTGCAAAAAATGTATAAGCGCTCAAATATATGAGGTCTCAGGTGTTAGAAAAAATAGGCAGGCAAAGGGCTTTTATATAGAGATAGTTACATACTGTATATGTGTCTAAACATAAATATACAAACACTCTGCTAATCCGCATCTCCAGATCATATGAAAAAGAAAAAAGTATATGTCAAATTGTTAAAAGTTGAAAGATACAGCTTTATTTGGTACAAAAAATGTTAAAATCAGTTGCATGTAAAAACATGAAAGAAAAAACAAAAGGGAAAATCAGCTACAGTCCTGTAACTGACAGAGCAACAGCAGCCAAACATGTTTCGGGCCTAGTGTCAGCCCTTGTTCACTGGCATAACTAGTGCTGGGAAAAGCCTTAATTTAAAGGTAAAGTTAATTATCAATTACATGCATCTGTTGAATTAACCCATGACTACCTAGATAGTCATGGTTAAAGGTAAATTATCATTAATTGTTTTTTTGTTTCTTATATTAAACATTTTCATTTTAAAGCAAACATAAATGTTAAGTGTGTTTATTTAAAACTGTCAGATGGCTAGATATATATGAAAAAAAATGTTTATTACTCTGATTTGATCCTAAATGGATGTAGAACTCAATCTCCACTTAAAGATATTTTTTACTTAAAGATATTGTTTTTTATACTTTAATTCATTTTCTCTTTTGTCAAAAAGGAGAGAAAATGAAAAAACCAATCATAAATCTATTAGTAAAATAAATCAACATCCATTATGGAATTTAGACCAAAGGGGTGCTTTGTTTTAAGATGGAAAATCCAAAACACTTCCCTTTGGTCCAAAAGTCTCTCTCTATCGCCCCCTCTCCTGTGTCTAGGGACATGGTCAATGCCTTGTACTGTCAAGAGGGTATCATTAGAATTATGTTCCTCTCTAAAGTGCTTAGCTATTGGTGTATTGCAATCCGGGTTGCCAATATCTCTGAGATGTTGTAAGAACCTGTCACGCAGGGCACGTTTAGTGCGCCCCACGTACTGTTTTTTACATCCTTGGCATGTAAGTAAATAAATGACAAATTTGGTGTTACATGAAATGCTGAAGCGTATGTCAAACTCCCTATTTGTTGTTCTTGATACAAATTTGGGACCCTGTTGGATGTGTTTGCAGGTTTTACAAATATTTCCTTGACATTTCATGGAACCTATTCTTCTCTTTAACCAAGATTGGTTAGTTTGTGACGGTAGCATTGAGGGAGCTAATAAGCTTCCTAAGGTCTTTGCTTTATGTGCTGAAAAATTACAGCCATCTTGAACTATTTTGCTTAACTTGGCATCACTTTTTAAAATTGGCAAACAGTTACAGTTACACTGTATATATATATATATTTATATATATATATATATATATATATATATATATATATATATATATATATATATATATGTGTGTGTGTGTGTGTTTATATGTCTGTATATGTGTATGTATATGTGTATATATGTATTTAAAGACATATATATACATATAAACACATAAATACATATGTACACACATTTAGACATATATATTACTTTGTTGTCAAGTAGATGAAAACATGAAAAAGCATATTTATGCAATATTCATATTTAATTAATGTTATAGTGTGTATTATATATAGATATCTATACAAAACACAGAAGGGGAATGCAATCTCAGACTGAACTGGGTACACATCCTATGACCCTGGAACATGCTTAGCTTTGGGTACTCAATGGCACTCTCAGGAAGCTGTGCTGTCCCCAGAGTCCCAGGCAGTTAACCACAGACAAGTCTCGGTGCAAGGCCCATAGGGAAAATTACAATATAAATTAATACAACACACAGAAAAAGTCCAGCAAGCTCTCCGCTAAGATTAAAAGCAAAACTGGAAGAGTTAGTTACCGCATCTGGCCAAATGGGACAAGCCCAGGTACCACGTCAAGGTCTCTTTCAAAACCTGGGTCCCTAATACAGCCACACAAATGCAAGCTCTCAATCAAACAAACTGATGTGGTACCTGGACTTGTCCCATTTGGCCAGATGCGGTAACCAACTCTTCCAGTTTTGCTATTAATCTTAGCTTAGAGCTTGCAAGCAAGTGCTGGACTTTCTCTGTGTGTTGTATTAATTTATTTTCTAATTTTCCCTATGGGCCTTGCACCCAGACTTGGAGTCTGAGGACATGGTAATTAACTCTTCCAGTTTTGCTTTTAATCTTAGCTGAGAGCTTGCAAGTGAATGCTGGACTTTCTCTGTGTGTTGTATTAATTTATTTCTTAATTTTCTCTATGGGCCTTGCACCCAGACTGGTCAGGGGTTAACTGCCTGTGACTCTGGGGACAGCACAGCTTCCTGAGAGTACTATTGAGCACCCAGGGCATGTTGCAGGGTCATAGGATGTGTACACAGTCCAGTCTGAGAGTGCAGTCCCCTTTCGTGTTTTGTATAGGTCTAGGGTGATAACATAAGTCTGTGAACCCTTGAGTTGTTCCCAGTTTATTGGATTGAGAGCTTGCATTTGTATGGCTATTTTAGGGACCCAGGTTTTAGGATAGACCTTGACGTGGTACATGAGCTTGTCCCATTTGGCTAGATATGGTGACTAACTCTTCCAGTTTTGCTTTTAACCTTAGCTGAGAGCTTGCAAGCGAGTGCAAGACTTTCTCTGTGTGTTGTATTAATTTATATATATAAAAATGTATTTATGAATAAAATGAACATATTCTGCTATGTGAAGAACATTGGAATGTGAAATATTCATATTTTCATGTTGGGTTAGCATACTTGAGAATATGCAATTGGCTTTGCCCCTGAGTAGGGTGTTAGTTTTTTCCACTTTTTTTTTGCTCTATTGATTTCTATTTGGAGATTACATTAACATGCGTATGATATTCGAAATTGGCTTTTTATGTGCATCGGTTAGCACACGAGAGCGAAAACCTTTTACTTTCAACTTGTATTACGATCACTACCCGACGTGTGCAAAAAGCTTACTTCTAACAGCGTTATCGCTTGAGAAGGAGCGTTAAATACTGCTCCACTTGTAATCTGGCCCTTCATTTTCAGAATTACATTACAGGTAAGGGGGCTAAAATAAATAATAAAAATCTATTGCAAAGTTGTCTTCCAAAGGTGCACTTGGTTCTGTAAAAGGACCTCATATTCCCTGGCTGGTCTACAACCAAGAAGCACACTCATCAGACCTAATGACTACCATGAGATGGCTTGCCATTCTATTACGTATCCCCCAACATAATTAACAAGTGGCAACAAACAGGTTTAAGGCAACCAATAACGGTTTCTAAATGTAAACTTGTCTTGGTGCAGGAAATACAGTGAAAGAAAACATTTAAAATGTTTTACATTGGAATTCAAAAACATAAATTATGCTTACCTGATAATTTTCTTTTCTTCAGATGGAAAGAGTCCACAGCTGCATTCATTACTTTTGGGAAATAAGAACCTGGCCACCAGGAGGAGGCAAAGACACCCCAGCCAAAGGCTTAAATACTCCTCCCACTCCCCTCATCCCCAGTCATTCTGCCGAGGAACAGTAAAAGAAATATCAGGGTGAAAAGGTGCCAGAAAAATAAAAATACAGACGCCCCACATAAAAAATACCGGTGGGGAGCTGTGGACTCTTTCCATCTGAAGAAAAGAAAATTAACAGGTAAGAATAATTTATGTTTTTCTTCATAAATGGAAAGAGTCCACAGTTGCATTCATTACTTTTGGGAAAACAATACCCAAGCTATAGAGGACACTGAATGCCAAGATGGGAGGGTACAAGAGGCGGCCCATTCTGAGGGCACCAGGCCTGAAACCACTACCCAACAAAACCCTGCTTCGTCCGATGCCGAGAACATTGAAAGGAAAAAGCCCCAAGGACACTGACCCGCAGATAGTCCGGAAGCATAGCTAGAGACCGCAAAATCAGACTCAACTGAGCCAACAGTCCTCCAGAAGACACCGTCACCCAGCGGTCGGCCCCCAACCAACACCCCTTACTGGCGAAGGGAACACCAGCCGAAAACTCTCAAAGGGACCCCTAACCGGAGCCCAAAAAGACCTCACTGTCTAATGTCCCGAAAAAGGAACAACCAACCCCTGAAGGGAATCCAAGTCCCCCGAAGGCGACCCATCCACAAGGAGGAACGGACAATCCAAGAGGTCTCAATGAAGAAGAGAACCACTAAAGGAACAAGTCCAAAAAGGACAATTTCCTAAAGCGACCCATCCATACCCGAAGAAACATCCCAACACAAACCTGCAATCTCCCAACTCCGCTCCCAGTCACCCACTCTGCCACTCTCTGCACCCTCTTCCCAACCACTGAGAGTGAAGTGGCTTCCCTTTTGTCTTCCTCACACCTCACTGTCTGCCCACTTGACCCTATTCCTTCACATCTAATTCCTCCTCTGTCTCCCACCCTCACTCCGGCTCTTACTCACATATTCAACCTATACCTTTCTACCGGCTCATTCCCTGCCTCCTTAAAACATGCAAAGGTCACCCCCATCCTCAAAAAACCCTCCCTTGACCCTAACTCCTCTGCAAACTACCGCCCCATATCACTGCTCCCGCTAGCTTCAAAATTCCTTGAAAAACTAGTTTTCAATCGCCAAACCCACTTCCTGTCCTGATTGTTCGACCCCCTGCAATCTGGCTTCCATCCCCAACAATCAACTAAGACTGCCCTCACTAAGGTTACTAACGATCTCCTTTCTGCTAAAAACAAAGGCTACTACTCTATACTCATCTTACTTGACATCCCTGCTGCATTTGACAACATCTCCTTCTGTCAATTTTCACATCAGCGACTGCTTATCTGGCATTTCCTCCTGGACGACCTCTCACCACCTAAAAATAAACATGTCCAAGACCAAACTACTTCTAATTCCCCCCTCTAACTCTACTCCAGTTTCTAATGTTTCCATCACTGTTGGCAGCACCACTATCTCCCCATCACCCCAAGTCCGCTGCCTCGGAGTCACACTTGACTAAAACCTGTCCTTTATTCCTCACATCCAACTGCTCTCTTCATCCTGCCGCAACCACCTATGCAATATCTCCAAAATTTGTCAATTTCTGAGTGCTGAAACTACTAAACAGCTAATCCACTCCCTGGTAATTTCCTGACTTGACTATTGTAACAACTTACTAACTGGCCTCCATCTCTCCCGCCTCTCTCCCCTCCAATCCATCCTAAATGCATCTGCCAGGCTAATCCACCTCTCTCAACACTCTGTTTATGCTGCACCTCTCTGTGAGTCCCTTCACTGGCTCCCCATTCACAGCAGTTAAATTCAAAATTCTTACCCTGACCTACAAAGCCCTCACCAATGCCGTCCCACCCTACCTGTCCTCACTCATCAACAAATATACTCCTGCCCGCCCCCTAAGATCCAACAATGACCTGCTTCTTGCGTCCTCTACCATCATCTCCTCTCATGCTAGACTACAGGACTAATCTCGTGCGGCACCAACCCTCTGGAACACACTTCCTCAAGCTGTCAGACTTGCCCCTATCCTCTCCTCCTTTAAACGTTCCCTAAAGACCTTTCTGTTCAGGGAAGCTTAACATCCCGAGAGCCGTAAGGACCCGCAAGTCCTCTTGAGAATTCTTAGCTGAAACTTGTAAAACAAATAACAAGAACATAAATAATGTTAAGAGCACTCGGCACCCCAACTAGACCAGCGAGGTATAATAGGCTCCACGTTTCTGAATAAGCTGCGAGACAGAAGATCTGAACCCAAGCAGGACTAGCCTGCAACCAGGGTCATAACTGCCAAGCTGGCTAAATCCGCCCTCAGAGAGGGAGGAAGAAAAACAGACAAACATGGGACTAACGTGTCCCGAACAACTTCCGTAGAAGCAAACAGCGAGTATCGATCCCAGAGATTTTTAAGTTCCCGCAGGAAACATAGTATGAAAAAGAAAAGAAAATTCATCCTAACCGGATAAAATAAAATAACAGGCAACCCGAGGATTAACGCCCTAGAAGAACAGAAAGATCCGCAGGACAAGCCTAACAGAAACCCTGTTCTTCCAACAAAACTGGGAAGGATCTCGATAACAAGACTTAAAGGAGATTACTTCATCCCCCCATGTCTAACAAGGTGAGCCATTTGAAGGAGGAGACTGATGAGTCCCATAACCGAGAAGGATAGGGTCCAAAAAAAGCTCAAAAACGTGTCTGAGTAGAACACGAAGACGAGCCAGCGTGTAATGAAAGGCACAACACTCAGGAACAGTTACACCTGCAGGGAACTGCACATGCCCTCCTGTGGCCGAGAGACCTGGGGCAATAGGGCACGAACACAATCACAAATAAACATCTGGACTTTGTAGATGCGCAAGTGCCAAAAGTATGTAAAAGCAAAAACGTGCCACAACCTCCAAGGGGAACAATCCACCCTCTGAGGAGGAAAAAGCGGATGGCTCAGCAGTCCCTTGAATCCCCGAGCCCAAGGAACAAGGCACTCTAGAACGGCCTAAAGAACATAACTGACTGACCTGAGTCAATGGGGCCAATTCACATTTGTCACAAGACGAAGAATCTGAATCAGAAAGTTGAACAATCTCAACATCAGCATCCTCCATAACTGGGTAAAGGATACCAAAAATTGGACTACATATAAAACAATTTAAACGGCACCTGACACCCACAATGGCTGGGGCACTCACCACCTTCTATGAACAAGACACCAGCGGACTAGAATTCTCCGTCGCCACACAGTCAGGAATGCGGAAATGGGAGACCAGAACGTAAACATGCCCGTTCACAAGGTGAAACGTACAGTCCAAAAAAGCGTGCCCGACTGTAAGGTTGCCTCACTCCAAAAGGTTTTATGTTCCAAAAGCCACGAACCCAGTAAACACTACACATAAGCAGATTGAATCACATAACAAACATGATTAAAGGGACAGTCTAGTCCAAAATAAACTTTCATGATCCAGATAGGGCATGTAATTTTAAACAACTTTCCAATTTACTTTTATCACCAATTTTGCTTTGTTCTCTTGGTATTCTTAGTTGAAAGCTAAACTTAGGAGGTTCATATGCAAATTTCTTAGACCTTGAAGGCCGCCCCTTAATGAATGCATTTTGACTTTTTTTACCACTAGAGGGTGTTAGTTCATGTGTGTCATATAGATAACACTGTACTCACGCACGTGGAGATACCTAGCAGTAAGCACTGATTGGCTAAAGTGCAAGTCTATCAAAAGAACTGAAATAAGGGGGCAGTTTGCAGAGGCTTAGATACAAGATAATCACAAAGGTAAAACGTGTATTAGAATAACTGTTGGTTATGCAAAAATAGGGAATGGGTAATAAAGAGATTATCTTTCTTTTAAAACAATAAAACTTCTGGTGTAGACTGTCCCTTTAAAAAAAAATCTGTTCAATAATCCTCCTCAGGAGATATTAACCCTTGATTCCAAGATACTAAAGGAGTCCCACTGAGACCCTGTATTTTTCATGTGAGTTTGCAGAAACAAATAAGTTACAGTACAATCATGAAGAAGTAAAATTAAACGATCTTACCGGAATCTACGCCGTGGAACAGGAACACGGCCCTTCAAGTGTGACGGATAGTAGCCTTGCCTCCGCCATGGACTTGAGAGAAGAAAGCAGGCAGCAAAGCGAAGTTTGACAATGCCAATTAATTGTGGCGTTGTTAAAATGAGTCGGGATGGTTTCACAGAAAGACTCTTCCTGCATCTCCCTCACTGAGAGACTGACAGGATAACTTAAAACTCCCATCCCATGTCAAAGAGTACTACCATTCATAAAAGACGAAAACAAACTTCTGGCACTTCTCTGCCAAACTCCTGGGATGAAAGGCAAATAATGACTGGGGGATGAGGGAAGTGGGAGGAGTATTTAAGCCTTTGGCTGGGGTGTCTTTGCCTCCTCCTGGTGGCCAGGTTCTAATTTCCCAGAAAGTAATGAATGCAGCTGTGGATTCTTTCCATTTATGAAGAAAAACAAACTTGTAGCTGGAACAAGGGAACTCTTTTCCAGATTCACTATCCAACCGTGGGAACATAGAAAAGACAATAAGATCTCTGTATAAGATAAAATATGACCCTGGGGATAGTCTCCCTAAGGGTGATGGGGGAAACCAGACATGGACTCCTTGCCCAATGTGCTTAAGAGGGATATGGCTGCACCTCACTGACAAGCCCCAAAGGAGCCCGAAACGATCGTCTGGGGTTGTCATGTTCCTTGTTCAGAGGAGAATTGTCTAGTTTTTCGGGGATGGACTGACCATGTCGGTGGGATCAGACTGATATACTACAGGAAAGTTTTCCTCTGTGAAAAGCACAATTGGGCAGAAAGAAGCTACTACCAGGTGGCAACCGGGCCATAGAACAAGCTATTGATGCTGCTGTTCGTTCCTGGCAGACTGCTTCTCATACTGTTTTGCATATGTAAATATGACCCTGGGGATAGTCTCCCTAAGGGTGATGGGGGAAACCAGACGTGGACTCCTTGCCCAATGTGCTTAGAGGGATATGGCTGCACCTCACTGACGAGGCCCAAAGGAAGCCGAAACGATCGTCTGGGTTTCTCATGTTCCTTGTTCAGAGGAGAATTGCCTGGTATTTCGGGGCTGGACTGACCATGTCGGTGGGATCAGACTGAGATACTACAGGAAAGTTTTCCTCTGTGAAAAGCACTATTGGGCAGAAAGAAGCTACTACCAGGTGGCAACCGGGCCATAGAACAAGCTATTGATGCTGCTGTTCGTTCCTGGCAGACTGCTTCTCATTCTGTTTTGCATATGTAAATATGACCCTGGGGATAGTCTCCCTAAGGGTGATGGGGGAAACCAGACGTGGACTCCTTGCCCAATGTGCTTAGAGGGATATGGCTGCACCTCACTGACGAGGCCCAAAGGAGGCCGAAACAATCGTCTGGGGTTGTTATGTTCCTTGTTCAGAGGAGAATTGCCTGGTATTTCGGGGCTGGACTGACCATGTCGGTGGGATCAGACTGATATACTACAGGAAAGTTTTCCTCTGTGAAAAGCACTATTGGGCAGAAAGAAGCTACCAGGTGGCAACCGGGCCATAGAACAAGCTATTGATGCTGCTGTTCGTTCCTGGCAGACTGCTTCTCATTCTGTTTTGCATATGTAAATATGACCCTGGGGATAGTCTCCATAAGGGTGATGGGGGAAACCAGACGTGGACTCCTTGCCCAATGTGCTTAGAGGGATATGGCTGCACCTCACTGACGAGGCCCAAAGGAGGCCGAAACAATCGTCTGGGGTTGTCATGTTCCTTGTTCAGAGGAGAATTGCTTGGTATTTCGGGGCTGGACTGACCATGTCGGTGGGATCAGACTGATATACTACAGGAAAGTTTTCCTCTGTGAAAAGCACAATTGGGCAGAAAGAAGCTACTACCAGGTGGCAACCGGGCCATAGAACAAGCTATTGATGCTGCTGTTCGTTCCTGGCAGACTGCTTCTCATACTGTTTTGCATATGTAAATATGACCCTGGGGATAGTCTCCCTAAGGGTGATGGGGGAAACCAGAAGTGGACTCCTTGCCCAATGTGCTTAGAGGGATATGGCTGCACCTCACCAACGAGGCCCAAAGGAAGCTGAAACGATCGTCTGGGGTTGTCATGTTCCTTGTTCTGAGGAGAATTGCCTGGTATTTCGGGGCTGGACTGACCATGTCGGTGGGATCAGAATGATATACTACAGGAAAGTTTTCCTCTGTGAAAAGCACAATTGGGCAGAAAGAAGCTACTACCAGGTGGCAACCGGGCCATAGAACAAGCTATTGATGCTGCTGTTTGTTCCTGGCAGACTGCTTCTCATACTGTTTTGCATATGTAAATATGACCCTGGGGATAGTCTCCCTAAGGGTGATGGGGGAAACCAGACGTGGACTCCTTGCCCAATGTGCTTAGAGGGATATGGCTGCACCTCACTGACGAGGCCCAAAGGAAGCCGAAACGATCGTCTGGGTTTCTCATGTTCCTTGTTCAGAGGAGAATTGCCTGGTATTTCGGGGCTGGACTGACCATGTCGGTGGGATCAGACTGAGATACTACAGGAAAGTTTTCCTCTGTGAAAAGCACTATTGGGCAGAAAGAAGCTACTACCAGGTGGCAACCGGGCCATAGAACAAGCTATTGATGCTGCTGTTCGTTCCTGGCAGACTGCTTCTCATTCTGTTTTGCATATGTAAATATGACCCTGGGGATAGTCTCCCTAAGGGTGATGGGGGAAACCAGACGTGGACTCCTTGCCCAATGTGCTTAGAGGGATATGGCTGCACCTCACTGACGAGGCCCAAAGGAGGCCGAAACAATCGTCTGGGGTTGTTATGTTCCTTGTTCAGAGGAGAATTGCCTGGTATTTCGGGGCTGGACTGACCATGTCGGTGGGATCAGACTGATATACTACAGGAAAGTTTTCCTCTGTGAAAAGCACTATTGGGCAGAAAGAAGCTACCAGGTGGCAACCGGGCCATAGAACAAGCTATTGATGCTGCTGTTCGTTCCTGGCAGACTGCTTCTCATTCTGTTTTGCATATGTAAATATGACCCTGGGGATAGTCTCCATAAGGGTGATGGGGGAAACCAGACGTGGACTCCTTGCCCAATGTGCTTAGAGGGATATGGCTGCACCTCACTGACGAGGCCCAAAGGAGGCCGAAACAATCGTCTGGGGTTGTCATGTTCCTTGTTCAGAGGAGAATTGCTTGGTATTTCGGGGCTGGACTGACCATGTCGGTGGGATCAGACTGATATACTACAGGAAAGTTTTCCTCTGTGAAAAGCACAATTGGGCAGAAAGAAGCTACTACCAGGTGGCAACCGGGCCATAGAACAAGCTATTGATGCTGCTGTTCGTTCCTGGCAGACTGCTTCTCATACTGTTTTGCATATGTAAATATGACCCTGGGGATAGTCTCCCTAAGGGTGATGGGGGAAACCAGAAGTGGACTCCTTGCCCAATGTGCTTAGAGGGATATGGCTGCACCTCACCAACGAGGCCCAAAGGAAGCTGAAACGATCGTCTGGGGTTGTCATGTTCCTTGTTCTGAGGAGAATTGCCTGGTATTTCGGGGCTGGACTGACCATGTCGGTGGGATCAGAATGATATACTACAGGAAAGTTTTCCTCTGTGAAAAGCACAATTGGGCAGAAAGAAGCTACTACCAGGTGGCAACCGGGCCATAGAACAAGCTATTGATGCTGCTGTTTGTTCCTGGCAGACTGCTTCTCATTCTGTTTTGCATATGTAAATATGACCCTGGGGATAGTCTCCCTAAGGGTGATGGGGGAAACCAGACGTGGACTCCTTGCCCAATGTGCTTAGAGGGATATGGCTGCACCTCACTGACGAGGCCGAAAGGAGGCCGAAACAATTGTCTGGGGTTGTCATGTTCCTTGTTCAGAGGAGAATTGCCTGGTATTTCGGGGCTGGACTGACCATGTTGGTGGGATCAGACTGATATACTACAGGAAAGTTTTCCTCTGTGAAAAGCACAATTGGGCAGAAAGAAGCTACTACCAGGTTGCAACCGGGCCATAGAAGAAGCTATTGATGCTGCTGTTCGTTCCTGGCAGACTGCTTCTCATTCTGTTTTGCATCTCTGTATAAGAGTTTGCTTGTTGAAAAGATGGCCAATTACCTCCATACATTGAGCTACTGACGGCCGAACAGTAGACTGAAGAGAGAGGCAAGAGGAAAGAATCTTGGATTTTCTGATCTTTGTGAGAAAAAATTTCATAGATAGGGAATCTATTATGGTCCCTAAGTAAACCACTCTTGTAGCTAGAACAATGGAACTCTTCTCCAGATTCACTTTCCATCCATGGGAATGTAGAAAAGACAACAAGATCTCTGTATGAGAGTTGGCTTGTTGAATAGATGATACCTGAACCAATATGTCGTCCAGGTATGGCGCCACTGCAATTCCCCGAGACCTGATCACTGCCAAGAGAGCCCCCAGAACCTTTGAGAAAATTCAGGGAGCTGTAGTAAGGCCAAACGGAAGAGCCACAAACTGAAAGTGTTTGTCTAGAAAGGCAAATCACAGGAATTTGTGATGATACCTGTGGATGAGAACATGAAGATACACATCCTTCAGGTCTATGGTTGTCATGAACTGATCCCCTTGGACCAAAGAAAAATAGAACAAATGGTTTCCATTTTGAAGGATGGTACCCTGAGAAACTTGTTGAGGCACTTTAGGCCTAAAATGGGTTGAAAAGTTCCCTCTTTTTTGGGAACCACAAACAGATTTGAATAGAATCCTAGACCCTGTTCCCTTACTGGAACTGGAAAAATCACTCCCAGGGAGGAAAGGTCCTGAACGCAGTTCAAGAATGCCTCTCTTTTTATCGGGTCTGCAGATAATCTTGAGAGGTGGAATCTGCCCCTGGGATGGAAAGTTTTGAATTCTATTTTGTAACCCTGAGATACTATGTCCACAGCCCAAGGATATGAGACATCTCGTCTCCACCCTTGACAAAACAGGGTAAGTCTGCCCCCACTTGATCCGATCCTGGACCGGAGGCCGACCCTTCATGCTGACTTAGACTCAGCTGAGAGTTTCTTTGATTGAGTCCCCCTATTCCAAGACTGATTGGGCTTCCAAGAAGACTCTGACTGCTCCTGCTTGGAAGAGGGAGAGGAAGACTTTTGACCTTTGAAGTTACGAAAGGAACGGAAATTACTTTGACGTCCTTTGAATCTGTTCTTCTTGTCTTGCGGTAGAAAAGACCCTTTTGCATACGTAATATCAGAAATTATTTCTGCCAGACCAGGTCCAAACAAGGTCTTACCCTTGTAAGGAAGCACCAGAAGCTTGGACTTAGAGGTAACATCAGCTGACCAAGATTTTAGCCACAATGCCCTGCGGGCTAGGACAGTGAAGTCAGACATCTTGGCGCCCAGTCTAATAACTTGCATGTTAGCATCAGAAATAAAGGAATTGGCTAGTTTGAGAGCCTTAAGCCTATCTTGGATCTCCTCTAACAGAGTTTCTACTAAAATTGATTCAGACAAGGCGTTGCACCAATAAGATGCCGCACTTGCTACTGTGGCAATACAAACTGCAGGTTGCCATTGAAGACCTTGATGAACATACATCTTCTTTAAATAAGCTTCCAGCTTTTTGTCCATGGGATCCTTAAAGGAACAGCTATCTTCTATAGGGATGGAAGTTCTCTTAGCCAGAGTAGAAATAGCCCCTTCTACTTTAGGCACCGTGCGGCAAGAGTCTTTAATGGAGTCAGCCACAGGAAACATCTTTTTAAATACAGGAGACAGGGAGAAAGGAATCCCTGGCTTCTCCCATTCCTGTGAAATAATCTCTGTCACACGGTCTGGGACAGGAAGGAACATCATAGTATTTATTAAGTTTACTAGACTTCTTAGGGTTGACAACGACAGAAGTATCAGAGTCGTCCAAAGTAGGCAATACCTCCTTTATCAGTACACGAAGGTGTTCAAGCTTAAATCTGAAGTTTACTTCTTCAGTATCAGATTAAGGAATAATACTGTCCGAATCTAAGATTTCACTCTCAAAGGCTACCAACGTATCCTCCTCATCAGACTTATGAGGGAGGGCAACCTGCGTAGCAGTAGGTGGAACAGAAACCTTACTATCTGAATGTCTAATTTTCCTCTTGCATTTTCCCAGCATAGGAAAAGCAGAAAATGCTGCAGATACCACAGAAGATACATGTGCAGCAAAATCTGCAGACAAATAAACTCCTCCAGGAGGCTGAGAGGAACTGCAGGGCACTGTATGTGACGCCATAGAGGCTTGGGACGTTTGAGGAGAAAGTGTGGCATTGTCTGAACAGCATCATCCTGAGAGACATTGGGCTCAGTGGGCAGCAATTTAACTTTAAATTGAAGTTTTCTAGTTAAGCATGCAGCACAGAATTGCATAGGCAAAACAATTTGTGCCTCAAGGCATAACAAGCATTTGTCAAAAGACACAGAGTCTTGGTCCATGTCAATAATACTAAATAAAAAATTCCCCAAATTGTAGAAATGTTTTAAATACACAGTCACTTTAAGAATTTTTAACACCACAGCAGCTTAACGTTATGCAAAAAATATTTAAAATAATAAACCAATCAGGCCCCCTACACCTCAGACAGGCTGAGGTGCCTTACCGTAACACTTATACACAATTTGGCTGCCAGAAGTCTCTAAAACGATCATATAGTAGATCGACACTAAAGAGACTGAAATTCAATGACGGCACTCCGCTCCGTGAATATCAGAAATCAGAGAGAAGTCACATGACCGGAAGAGAGAGGAAACTATGCAGCAAGTAAAAGGCGCGCTTTTTTCCTCTGCCTACAACACCTGAGCTTAATTTACACAAACGCTCAAGCAGTCTGTCAGTTAGCCTGTTCTAGCTAAGCAAGCAAAGAAAACCAACTGCCAAATTTTAAGTT
This sequence comes from Bombina bombina, assembly GCF_027579735.1. Taxonomy (NCBI): domain Eukaryota; kingdom Metazoa; phylum Chordata; class Amphibia; order Anura; family Bombinatoridae; genus Bombina; species Bombina bombina. Next base: position 510,672,819 of record NC_069503.1, on the reverse strand, counting down.
TATACATAAATGCCTGTATAAAACATAAGTCACACACATACTAATAATGTATTTCAACAAAATTAGCCCAAAGAAGAAAAACGTCCCAAAGGAAGATTAAAGGGACAGTCTACACCAGAATTTTTATTGTTTAAAAAGAGAGATAATACCTTTGTTATCCAATCCCTAGTTTTGCACAACCAACAGAGTTATAAATACACTTTTTACCTCTGTGATTATCTTGTATCTAAGCCTCTGCAAACTGCCCTCTTATTTCAGTTCTTTTGACAGACATCCATTTTAGCCAATCAGAGTTGGCTCACCGGAACTCCACGTGCGTGAGCACAGTGTTATCTATATGACACACATCAACTAGCATCCTCTAGTGGTGAAAAACTATCAAAATGCCCTGAGAGAAAAGAGGCGCCCTTCACGGGCTTAGACATTAGCATATGAACATCCTAGGTTTAGCAAACTAGTACTGTAGTGACAACTTGTGTCACTATAGTACTAAAAAGAGGCACCTAGGAGTGACAAACAATAACTGGTGATAGAATCTGATATATATGTCAATAATTAGCTAAAGACAGTGATATACACAGTATGATAACTATGGTATACAAACAATCAGTCCAGTATGGAATGGCATAGGAAGGGAAAGTCCTTGATGTCCGTAGTGTAAGGTTCCAGAAGAGAAAAACAATTTTCGAATGGAAGGGCCGCTCCTCTAGGGTGTCACGCCACGACACAAGTGAAAAGGATCTAGACAAATCAGAATAGAGGGCGCCACATAGTGCAGATCAGAAGGTAAATAATATAACATGCAAAGTGGACATAAGAATCCTACTCACAAAAAGTAAAGCACAGATGTGCAAAACCAGCAATCCGGAACCACTCGTCGTCCGGTAGACCGATAGATGTTTATCACAAGGGTAGATCCTCGTCTCACCAGGGAGAGTCCAGGGATACTCAGGGATATTTAAACAGAAGTCAGTCCACAATAAAGGAATCCAGCAATGACCAGTCTCACGCCTCAGGCAGCTGGAAGGGAGACTAGAGCAACTCCAAAAAAAAGGGAGGTCAATGGTTCAAAGGATAAAGAGGTCGGCAGCAAGTGAGGAGATGGTTAAATCTTAAAATTTATTTAAAATGATAAAAACAAAAGCAACGCGTTTCTCAGTGTAACACACTGTTTCATCAGGCTGTATCTGATACAGCCTGATGAAACAGTGTGTTACACTGAGAAACGCGTTGCTTTTGTTTTTATCATTTTAAATAAATTTTAAGATTTAACCATCTCCTCACTTGCTGCCGACCTCTTTATCCTTTGAACCATTGACCTCCCTTTTTTTGGAGTTGCTCTAGTCTCCCTTCCAGCTGCCTGAGGCGTGAGACTGGTCATTGCTGGATTCCTTTATTGTGGACTGACTTCTGTTTAAATATCCCTGAGTATCCCTGGACTCTCCCTGGTGAGACGAGGATCTACCCTTGTGATAAACATCTATCGGTCTACCGGACAACGAGTGGTTCCGGATTGCTGGTTTTGCACATCTGTGCTTTACTTTTTGTGAGTAGGATTCTTATGTCCACTTTGCATGTTATATTATTTACCTTCTGATCTGCACTATGTGGCGCCCTCTATTCTGATTTGTCTAGATCCTAGGTTTAGCTTTTAACTAAGAATACCAAGAGAACAAAGCAAAATTGGTGATAAAAGTAAATTTAAAAATGGGTTAAAATTACATTCTCTATCTGAATCATGAAAGTTTATTTTGGACTAGACTGTCCCTTTAACCCCTAGTCTCAACATACATAATGTGCCTGCCCACTGCCAAACAAAATCCTGTATAAAGGATTTTAAAAATGTCCCCATCTACTGCATATGACATATTCTTCTGAAGTGTAAGTCTCCAAGACCTAGAAGACAAACGCACTTACCTGCAGTCTAGCTGTCCGGCAGGAAGACAGCTCACAAGGCGTGAAAGGACACATACTCCTTACAGAGACCTGTAGAAAAAGAAAGAACAGAGTAACCAACTCTGGCTTTTTGTACCATGGGCAGCAATGTGTTAGGAAACAAAGCAAGGACTAACTCACAACTTCTTAACTGCTTAAAAGCCATCACTACTTTACTGAAGAGATTGACGTGGACTCAGCTAAACCCAAATCCTTGCTTGCAGGGAAAAGTACCCGAAAAAGGAATTCATCTCTTCAGACACCAAACTTCACCTCCTCCATTGACAGAGGCAAAGACAATGACTGGGGATTATGGGTAGGGGAGTGACATTCAACAGCTTTGCTGTGGTGCTCTTTGCCTCCTCCTGCTGGCCAGGAGTGATATTCCCACTAAAATTGAATGACGTTGTGGACTCTCCATATATTAGGAAAGAAATATATATATGTCTGTAAATACAGCTCTGCAGAAGTGCTATACGGACGAGCGTTAACTTTAATTACGAGCAACGATCGTGTTTACATTCAACTTGTAACACGAACGAAAAACCCGATGTGCACAAACACCCGCTATAAATCCCTTTTCGCTTGCACGTAACTGTAAGCACTCCACTCGTAATCTGGCCCATAATTGGGAAAGAAATGTGAGATGGCATAACCCTTACAATCCTGAAACAGGGAACAAACAAGAGCATCTGTCATTTTCTCTGCACTGTGCTGCTCAGTATCTGTATGTGCTTTTCATTGTTTACTTGAGAATAAGATGCCATTAGTTGTCTGTGAGTGTTACTGGTGTCTGCTTATATCTGTTGTGGTGGTCAGTGTCTCTTTAAGTATATGTAGTTTCTCCCTCTGCTTTTAACACTTGCATGTTCACTATAATTTTATTTTCTTTTTTCTTGTAGATCAGTCATCTGTGGCTCCCCTTGTTATGTACTGTAAGTCTATGACACAGCCATTATTTCTCATTTTCACAGCAATATAGTGTTCATTCTAATCTGTCTTATATGAAATGGCTTTAAATAATTAGTCCTATTCAGGAAAACACCGTAAAGGCTGAAGCCTGCAAACATTACTATTTAATTCTCTGTTACACTAACAAAGAGTATCATATGTTAACATCTACAACCCTGGTTTTCCATTCAATATTAAAGTCTGTGTTGGCAAGGGGAAAAAAAACCAGCACCATCATATAAGTGGAAAATCAATCATTCAAACCCTCGAAATGTCACTGACCAATATTCCCTGGAAGCGCTGATAATTGTTAGTTATACAGTACAAATGATAAATGGTCTTCAATTCTCAAAGTAGATACCTTTTTTTTCGGGTGGAAGCAGACTGTACATATATTGATTTTACATCTATTTAATGTGGCTGTCGCAAGATACTTTAATAGGCTGATAAACTACAATTGCTCATCAAAAGTCTCAATAATTCAAGGGAAACACACACATAAGTGTTTGCCAGTGTCTTAATGTGCGACTGAGAACCTCTAGCCCACAGAAATCCAATTTCTTAGATTTATAACACAGAGGCACGAGTCTACTGTCTTGTAGAAGCAGTGAGCTCGGCAGGGGATATAGCAGTAATGATTCACTCTAGAAATACACCTCTGTTCTAAGTGTCCATTCCTTCCTTCCTTCTTTTTTCTGCCAGGGCTGTTAATCAGCTTAATACAAATAACAATATTGACATTCTTGTAATTACTTTTTTTCCTAAGGCACATTTGTGCAAGAAATACTTGGCTGTAATCAGAAGGATTTCAGACTGAAGTTAATAACTGGGATACTGATAGGGATATAGATTGAGGGCAGCTGCTCACTATATTTCAGTCACTATCACAATTTGTGGGGGCTGAGAGGTTAACTCAGTGGTGCTTCACAAACCATAAATCTCACTTTCTTTTTCTGTGTATTTAAAGGGACATTAAAATCAGTTTTTTGTAATCTGTAAAATAGAAGTTAAAGGGACAGTCTATACCAGAATATTTATTATTTTATTAGATAGATAATCCCTTTATTACCCATTCCCTAGTTTTGCATAACCAACACAATTATATAAATACACTTTTTACCTCTGTGATTGTCTTGTATCTAAGCCTCTTCAAACTGCCCCTTTATTTCAGTTCTTTTGACAGACTTGCATTTTAGCCTATCAGTGCTGGCTCCTAGGAATTCCACGTGCGTGAGCACAGTGTTATCTATATGAAACACATGAACTAACACCCTCTAGTGGTGAAAAACTGTCAAAATGCCCTGAGCTAAGAGACGGCCTTCAAGGGCTTAGAAATTAGCATATGAACCTCCTAGATTTAGTTTTCAACTAAGAATACCAAGAGAACAAAGCAAAATTGGTGATAGAAGTAAATTGGAAAATTGTTTAAAATTGCATGCCCTATCTAAATAAAAGTATAATAAAAGTTTGTTTTGGACTAGACTGTCCCTTTAATGTACTGAGAAAAAAATGCTTTTATGCTGCTGAGGTGTGTGTCAGTGTCCAACAATAAAATAGTGTGAGTTCTTCTCACTAGAGAATAGTTTCTTTAGAAGAAATAAATTAAACATGTTTCACAACATTAAATGTTATTGGGAGCAGCTACAACATCACTAAGGGCAGGGGCGTATTTTGGCCTAGGCAAAATAGGCACTTGCCTAGGGCAGCACTTTTATGTGGCTATATTTATAAGAAGCTTACAGTTATTTTAGGTATATAATTACATTTTGCCAAAAGAGCTTACATTCTAGGAGAGTATAATAAGAGACTGCCCATGGAGATTACAATTTATAGGTAGCTCTGAACTTTTCTTTTATTTAGCTAGCTATTGCCTTTAGTTCTGTAGGCTTTTAGCAAAAAGTATTGTGTTTGTTGAAGTATTGTTTTTAAGAAATCTGTGTTTGGGATTTTTTACATAAATGGCAGCAATAGATAGATGTTTGTGTGTGTGTCTGTATATCTTTTTGTGTGTGTATGTGTATATGTGTGTGCATGTGTATAACTCTGTGTGTGTATGTGTCTGTGTGTGTATATGTGACTGTGTGTCTGTCTGTGTGTGTGTCTGTGACTGTGTGCATGTGCATGTGACTTTGTGTATGTGACTGTGTGTGTATATGTGACTGTGTGTCTGTGTGTGTGTCTGTGACTGTGTGTATGTGGCTGTGTGTGTATGTGTCTGTGACTGTGTGTGTGTGTCTGTGACTGTGTGTGTATATGTGACTGTGTGTCTGTGACTGTTTGTCTATTTTGGAAATGCCAAACAAAACAATTCACATTACTCCCTGACCAAAAATTAGTATGGCTAAAAAAAAAGCCTAAAACCTGGGGAAGGGGGACAGCAGAATTTTCCCTAAATTTTCCCCAAACCTAAATATGCCACTGCTTAGGGGACTAGGGAAACTGAGCCTGAGCCTCCTTTCTTTCAAGGGTTAGTATGGGTACAATACAGGGAATCCTGAGAATTTTCACCATAACATTCTAATCTATGGTTCCTTTGCCTACCCCCTCTGTTCCTCATAACTCCTTAACTCTCATTCTTTTCTCTTTGTTCTTTCCTTTTCCTACTTACAGGACCTCTTCCTAACACCCTTTATTTACTGTTACCTATCTCTCCTTACACAATTATTTCTTCAGATTTCATATGATTGCATTAAAGGGACACTGAACCCAAATTTTTTCTTTCATGATTCAGATAGTGCATTCTAATAAAGAAAGCAAAAGAACGAAGAAAAATTGATAATAGGAGTAAATTAGAAAGTTGCTTAAAATTGCATGCTCTATCTGAATCACGAAAGAAAAAAATTGGGTTCAGTGTCCCTTTAACGTCCTATGCCTCTTCACAAATAGATTTTTATATGCATAAAGCTTTCTCTATGCACATACTATATGATGCTCTTTATTAAAGGTTTGCTTATTTAGTTTTTTTATTTAATGAGGTCTGTATCATCATACAGCCTGACTTTGTACATTTTCAACATTCTTGTTAATATGTTTTGTATTGTATATATCAATAAAAATGAATAAAGAAAATGGTGGGAGTTCTGCTTATTAGCCAATGACTGATCAGTCCATAAGACCCAGATATGAACTTCATAGTAGCATCAAAATAAATAGACATAACCTGTTTTATGCAAAACTGCTTTAACATGTCTAAATAGTGCTCTTTCGTGTGCATGATATTGTGATAGGTTCAATAGAATACCCATGCCCAGGATAGAATTAGTTGATTTGTTGGTCTTTGGGAAGATATGTGTATATGGGCTATAAAATGATGTTCTTTTACGTTACTAATAAAACACTGATAAAATCCATATTTGGATGAATAAAAGGCAGATTAGCATATACGTATAATGCTACACTGCTGTACCCTTAGCATAACAATAATAGTCATCAGATCCCATTTATAAAAATAGACACTGAGCAGCCTTTTAATGATCTTTAACTAATTAATGACAATCTATAATTATAATACGATAAAGGTCATACCTTGCCATCCTCAGAGCATATGCCAACATGCTCACCACTTTCATCCAGGCTAATCTGATTAATTTTCACAGTGCTCTGTAAAATAAAATACAAAAAAATTTCACTCGTCAAGTTAATCAATGTAAGCTTTAAACAAAACCTCCAAATTTTACATATGTAGATTTGTACTTCGTAACCAATCACAGGTGACATTTAGAAAGTATTGTCTGAGGCATGCAGGCTTGTTTAAAAACATGTTCTGGCTAGCTGCTGGCAGTACTGGCCAAAGGGTAAAAAAAACATACTACTAGGAAAGATATTTTATGACTCAGGGCCTGAGTCTCAAAAAGCTCTATGGCAAGATTCTAAAAAGATGTCTTGTCAGTATTATGAGGCCTCTCAGGGACTGTTTTAAAGACAAATGTTTACCTTAGGAACTGTGTGTCTCATTAAGGGGAGTTTACTAATATGCTTTATGTTAAAGGGATGTGAAGCCTGCTTTTTTCTTTCATAATTCCCATAGAGCATACAATAAAAAAATAACAACAAACCTGATAAATTAATTTAATTCATGGTGGTAAGAGTCCATGAGCCTTAACATATGGGATTAATCTCCAGTCCACTAGGTGGCAGTCAAATATTACCCAACATGCCAAGAGCTTTTTAATCCCTCCCACTTCCCTGTTCACCTCAGTCAACAGTATAGCCAAGACAAAAAAGGAAAAAAACAAACAGAAAAGGACAACGCAGGGTAAATGAGGTCATACATTATTTGAAAATAGGGAGGGTATCGTGGACTCTCACCACCATGTAAGAAATTAACATATCAAGTAAGCATAAATTTTGTAAAAAATTGGAACTCTTTGTGACGATTTTATGAAAACAGTTTAAATCTCTATATGGTGACTTATTATAAAAATAATTTTCTTTATATTGTGCATACATATACTTATGTTTTACTGCTTGCTCAATTATAATATTTTGATTATATATATTTTTTATATTTGTACACTGTGTAGGTCTAATATATTACACTAGCTGCCTAACTTTCTGTCTATACCATAAGCATAAATTGTGTTTTCTTTTATAAGGTAGTGAGAGTCAGTGAGCCTTGACATATAAAACCCAAATCCACAATACCAAAAAGGGTGGCAAAAAAGATAGGCAGGCGCATCACTGACCAGACACTGCGGCCAGGAGATCTTTCCTGCCAAAGGCAGCCCCCGTAGAAGCAAAATCAATTTGGTAAAATTTCATAAATGTATGAAGGGAAGATCAAGTAAATCCTTGTTTTTTAATGCCAAAGAAGTAGGCACTGATCTAGTAGAATGAGCTTTAATACAAGGTGGAGGAGATTTTCCCACCTTCAAGTAAGCCTTATGAATTGTTTTAACCAAGAAGCCAAGGTAACATCAGTAACTTTCTACACTTTAACTGGCAGATAAACCCTTTTCTAGGCCATCCTAGGAAAAATGAAGAATGCTTGGAATTCAAAAAGAATCCCAATGAAAACCCTTATTGCCACATGAATACAAATTTTCCACACCTTGGGATAAATCTTTCTAGTGACAGGTTTTGTACCTTGTATAAGAGTGTTGATAACAGAATCTGAGCAAAGTCTCTGGCATAAAACTATTATCAATTTCCACACCATCAACATAAAATTTAGTGCCCTTAGATCTGGATTGTAGACAGGGCTTTGAAACAAAAGACATCCAAGGTGTAGAACTGGACATCTAAATCAAATCTGCTTACCAGGTCCTGCGGGGCCAAGCTAGAACAACCAGAATTACTGAAGATTTCTCATGCTTTATCCAAGCTATTATTCTGGGAAGCAGAACAAATGGAGGAAACGTGCATATGAGAAGATAGAACCATGAAACCACTAGATCATCTATGAGAACTGCCTGAGGGTCCCTAGACCTGGCACAGTAACTGGGAAGCTTGTGATTCAAACAAGAGGCCATCATATCTATGTCTGGCATACCTCAACTTTCGCTATTTGATTGAAAACTTCCTGTTTGAGAGACCATTCCCCAGAATAAAAAGTCTGATGACTGAGGAAGCCTACTTCCCAATTGTTGAATATGAATAGGCGAGATAATACAGTGATTTTGTTCTGCCCAAGTTCAAATGAGAAAGTTTTCTTTCATTGCCAGGGAACATTGGGTTCCCCTTGATGATTGATATATAACACTGCCATGACATTGTCAGATTGCAATCTGAGGTAGGATTCTCGCTTTAGAAGTGGACAACTGTGAAGAACCCTGAAAATCACTGAAAGTTCTAAAAGATTTATTGGTAACCTCACCTACTGAGGAGACCAAACAACTTGCACTTTCTGGGACACCCAGACAACTTCCCATCAGGAAAGACAGGCATCTGTTATAATTACTAACCAAGATGGCTGTAGAAAGGGAGCCCCTTGGATCAGAGATTTGTGAGATATCCACCAAGAAAGATTGTCTGGTTTTGTAATCCAGACAAATTGACAGTGATACATTTGTGTAATTGCCGTCCCATTGTTTAAGCATACTGAATTGAAGAGGATGTAACTGAAATCTTGCAATCTGAAGGTGCCACCCTCAAACCCACAACATCTATGCACTGTTCCACCAAGAGATGCATTGCAGTTTGAAGTTGTGTATAGGCTCTCTGCAGCATTTTTCTGCGAAGTTCTGTAAGGGAGAGATACACCCAGAAGAGTAACACTGGGGTGTGAAAACAAAGAGCTCTTGTGAACATCGATTTTCCGACCGTGGTTATGAAGAAACTGAAGTAGAGACTCTGTGTGTACTTTTGCTACATTCAGAGAAGGTATCTGGACCAAAATGTCATCCAAGTAAGGCGTTACTGAAAATTTTGAGTTCTTACCATAGCCAATAATGCTCCCAGAAACTTTTACGAAGACTATGGAAGCCGTAGCAAGCCCAAAAGGAAGAGCTAGGAACTGGAAATGTTTTGGAACGCGAATCTGAGAAATTGTTGCTGGTCCTTGTATATGGGATTATGAAGGTATGTATTCTGAAAATCGATTGTGGTCATAAATTGTCCTTGTTGAACAAAAGGTAAGATGGAATGAGTTGTCTCTATTTTGAAAGTGGGAACTCTAAAGATTTTTCAGATCTAAAATAGGTATAAACGTTCCCTCCTTCTTTGGTACTATGAATATTGACAAGAGTCTGGATCAGGAGCTGCATTTCCATGCTGACTTTGAAGAGGTAGGCTTCTTGGGCTTTTTGGACTTGTTCCAAGAAGATCCAGGTTTCCAGAAGGATTTTGAAGAGTCTGACTTTTGATTAGAGAGGAAGCTGACTTTTGAATTCTAGATTGGTATGAAACTTTATCCTGAGTTGAGAAAGAACCATTAGCACCAGTTAAAGTAGCAATAATTGCGTCCAACCCAGAAACAAAAAGAACCTTTCCTTAAAAATGAAGAGATAATAGTCTACTCTTAGAAACCATATCTGCAGACCAAGATTTTAACCCCGATGCTCTCCTAGCGAAAACAGCCAGGGCTGCATTTTTTGCATTCAATCGAATAATATCTAAGACTGATTCACAGATAATGAATCGGCTACTTTGTTTAATATCAGATAAAGAGTAACACCAAAAAGTAACTGCATCAGCCACACCTACACTAACAGCTGGTTTAAATAAAAATCCCGCTTATAGAAATGCCTTCCTGTTATAGGTTTCTAATTTTCAATCAATGTGATCTTTAAAAGAAGAACTGTTCTCTAAAGAAATAATAGTTCTTTTTAGCCAGAATTGAAATTGCTCCATTAACCTTGAGTATAGACTCCTACAGCTCAGACTTAGAAGACTTAGAAGTAGAAATCTGAAACATTTTCTTAAACTTTGGTGAAGGAATAAACGGAATTCCAGGCTTGTTCCATTCCTTAGATATTACCTCAAAAATATCTTCCTTAACTGGAAAAAAAACCTTTGTAGGCTTAGCTGAGGGTTTAAATAGAAACTCCAATTGTTTTACTGACTGCCCCTCCGAAGAGGTAGGCTGCTGGAACCCTAAAGTCAATAAAATTTCTCTTTAACAGGGAATGAAGGTGTTCTAAGTTAAAAGGGACCAAAGATTATACTGAATTATGTTCCATAGAATAATCTTGATCCCTAGACAAGATTGCCCCTTCGGAAGAGACCTCTGAATGAGGAGTATCAGATTCACTAGGAATCTCAAAAACTCTTCTCTTTCTATGGAATCCAGAGAGCAGATCCTGCGCTACAGAGACCTTATTTTCTGAAAGGAGGCGTTTGTGCTTACTTGAAGGCGGCATAGTTACCAACACCTCAGTAATTGTAGAATTAAGGTAATCTTTGAAATCAGGCAAAAAATTCATCTTTGCTCCCTGAGAAATATTCAAAGGAGAAGGACATTGTCACTGAGAGGAGATTGTAGGAAAAATCTGCCGTGAATTAGCAATACCATCTGAACATAAAATGCATAACTGAACAGGAGGATAAACCAGTACAAATTTGCAAAGCCACACTTTCTTTTTTGATGACAAAGATGGTCAAGCGGTCTCCCATCTTAAAGGGACACTGAACCCAAATTTTTTCTTTCATGATTCAGATAGAGCATGCAAATTTAAGCAACTTTCTAATTTACTCCTATTATCAATTTTTCTTCATTCTCTTGCTTTCTTTATTTAAAATAGAAGGCATCTAAGCTATTTTTTTGGCTCAGGACCATGGAAAGCACTTGTTTATTGGTGGGTGAATGTATCCACCAATCAGCAAGAACAAGACAGTGTGTTCATCAAAAATGGGCCGGCATCTAAACTTACATTCTTGCATTTCAAATAAAGATTCCAAGAGAATGAAGAAAATTTGATAATAGGAGTAAATTAGAAAGTTGCTTAAAATTGCATGCTCTATCTGAATCACGAAAGAAAAAATTTGGGTTCAGTGTCCCTTTAATGTTATGATTGCATAGATGCTTTGGGGTCAGTTCCATGTCAGAAGAATAGTACACAAAGAAACCTTGTTGTACACACAAACTAAAGGTAAAACTTTGTATGGAAAGGTTGCATAGACAGGCACACTGACAGTAAATAAACCCTTAACTGTTGCAGGTTTATTGTTACTGAAAAATAGGGACAAAGCGGCTCAATATGTGACCCAACAAAACCTGTAATAGTTGCCTGAAAAAAACATAATTTATGCTTACCTGATAAATTTATTTCTCTTGTAGTGTATCCAGTCCACGGATCATCCATTACTTATGGAATATATTCTCCTTCCCAACAGGAAGTTGCAAGAGTCCACCCACAGCAAAGCTGCTATATAGCTCCTCCCCTAACTGCCATATTCAGTCATTCGACCGAAAACATGCAGAGAAAGGAAAAACCATAGGGTGCAGTGGTGACTGTAGTTCAAATGAAAAAATTACCTGCCTTAAAGTGACAGGGCGGGCCGTGGACTGGATACACTACAAGAGAAATAAATTTATCAGGTAAGCATAAATTATGTTTTCTCTTGTTAAGTGTATCCAGTCCACGGATCATCCATTACTTATGGAATACCAATACCAAAGCTAAAGTACACGGATGATGGGAGGGACAAGGCAGGTACTTAAATGGAAGTTACCACTGCCTGTAAAAAAAACCTTTCTCCCAAAAATAGCCTCCGAAGAAGCAAGGTATCAAATTTGTTAAATTTGAAAAAGTATGAAGCGCAGACCAAGACTCCGTCTTGTAAATCTGTTCAACAGAAGCCACATTTAAAAAAGGCCCAAGTGAAAACCACAGCTCTAGTAGAATGAGCTGCAATCCCTTCAGGAGGCTGCTGTCCAGCAGTCTCATAAGCTAAATGAATTATGCTTTTTAACCAAAAAGACAGAGAGGCTGCTGAAGTCTTTTGACCTCTCCTCTGTCCAGAATAGACAACAAACAAGGTGAACGTTTGATGAAAACTGTAGTAGCTTGTAAGTAAAACTTTAAAGCACAAACCACGTCCAATATTGTGTAATAGACGTTCCTTCTTTGAGGAAGGATTAGGATACAAGCATGGAACAACTATCTCTTGAGTGATGTTCTTGTTAGATACCACCTTAGGAAAAAACCCAGGTTGGTACGCAGGACTACCTTATCCGTACGAAGGACCAGATAAGGAGATTCACATTGTAACACAGATAACTTGGAGACTCTACAAGTCGAGGAAATAGCTACCCAAAAGGAACTTTCCAAGATAAAGATTGATATCTATGGAACAAAAAAGGTTCAAACGGAACTTCTTGAAGAGCCTTAAGAACCAGGTTTAAGCTCCATGGTGGAGCAACAGTTTTAAACACAGGCTTGGATCTAACCAAAGCCTGACCAAATGCCTGAACGTCTATAATACCTGCCAGACGCTGGTGCAAAAAAAATAGACAGAGTAAAAATCTGTCCCTTTTAAGGAATTAGCTGACAACACTTTTCTCAAAAACATCTTGGAGAAAAGATAATATCCTGGGAATCCAGGCTTTACTCCATGAGTAACCCTTGGATTCATAACAATCAGATATTTACACCATATCTATGTTCAATTTTCCTAGAGACAGGCTTTCATGTCTGTATTAAGGTATCAATGACTGACTCGGAGAAGCCATGCTTTGATAACATCAAGCGTTCAGTCTCCAGGCAGTCCATCTCAGATTGATTCTATTTAGATGGTTGAAAGGACCCTGAGGTAGAGGGACCTGTCTCAGAAGCAGAGACCGTGATGGAAAGGATGACATGTCCACCAGATCTGCATACCAGGTCCTGCGTGGCTACGCAGGCGCTGTCAAAAACACCAAAGCCCTCTCCTGCTTGGTCTTGACCTCCGAAGGAAATCCCACTCCCCCGGAAGAAAAGTCTGACGACTTAGAAAATCCACCTCCCAGTTCTCAACACCTGGGATATGGATAGCTGATAGACAAGAGTGAGTCTCTGTCCAGTGAATTATTGTAAGACTTCTAACATCACTAGGGAACTTCTGTTCCCCCTTGATGGCTGATGTAAGCCACAGTCGTGTATATTGTCCGACTGAGTATGATGTACCTCAGAGTTGCTAACTGAGGCCAAGTCTGAAGAGTATGGAATATCACTCCCAGAATATTTATTAGAAGGAGGGTCTCCTCCTAAGTCCACTATCCCTGAGCCTTCAGGGAGTTCCAGACTGCATCCCAACCTAAAAGGCTGGCATCCATTGTAACAATTGTCCCATCTGACCTGCGGAAGGTCATACCCTTGGACAGATGGACCCGACATAGTCACCAGAGAAGAGAATCTCTGGTCTCTTGGTCCAGGTTCAACAGGGGGACAAATCTGTGTAATCCCCGTTCCTCTGACTGAGCATGCATAGTTGCAGCGGTCTGAAATGTAGACGTGCAAACGGTACTATGTCCCTTGCCGCTACCTATTAAGCCTATTTCATTCATGTACTGAGCCACCGAAGGGCGCGGATGGGATGAAAAACACGGCAGAAATTTAGAAACTTTGACAACCTGGACTCCGTCAGGTAAATTTTCATTTCTACAGAATCTATCAGAGTCCCTAGGAGGGAAACCCTTGAGATTGGGGATAGAGAACTCTTTCCTTGTTCACTTTCCACCCATGTGATCTCAGAAATGCCAGTACTACGTCCGTATGAGACTTGGCAATTTGGATGTTTGACGCCTGTATCAGGATGTCGTCTAACTAAGGGGCCACTTCTATGCCCCGCGGCCTAAGGACCGCCAAAGCGACCCCAGAACCTCCATAAAGATTCTTGGGGCTGTAGATATCCCAAAGGAAAGAGCTACAAACTGGTAATGCCTGTCTAGAAAGGCAAACCTGAAAAACGAAGGTGATCTTTATGCATCACAATGTGAGGATAAGCATCCTTCAAATCCATTGAAGTCCTCTATTGACTCTCCTGGATCATAGTTAAGATACGAATAGTTTCCATCTTAAATGACGGAATTCTGAGGAATTTGTTTAAGATCTTTAGATCCAAAATAGGTCTGAAGGTTCCCTCACCTTGGGAACCACAAACAGATTTGAGTAAAAACTCTGTCCCTGTTCCTCTCTTGGAACTGGATGGATCTCGTACACAATGTAAGAATGCCTCCTTCTTTATCTGGTTTGCAGATAATTGTGAAAGGCGAAATCTCCCCTTTTTTGGGGGGGGGGGAATCTTTGAAATCCAGAAGATATCTCTGGGATATAAATTCCAATGCCTAGGGATCCTGGGCATCTCTTGCCCACGCCCGGGCGAAGAATGAAAGTCTGCCCCCTATAGGATCTGTTACCGGATAGGGGTCCGTTCCTTCATGCTGCCTTAGAGGCAGCAGCAGGCTCCTTGGCCTGCTTATCTTTGTTCCAGGTCGAATTGTCTCCAGACCGCCTTGGACTGAGCAAAATTCCCTCTTGTTTTGCCTTAGAGGAAGTGGATGCCACACCTGCCCTGAAGTTTTAAAAGGCACGAAAATTAGACCTTTTTTTGGCCCTTGATTCCTATCCTGAGGAAGGGCATGACCTTTTCCTCCAGTGATATAAGCAATAATCTCCTTCAAACCAGGCCCGAAAAGGGTCTGTCCCTTGAAGGGAAGTTAAGTAGCTTATTTATTAAAGTCACGACAGCTGACCATGATATAAGCCATAGCGCTCTGCGCGCCAGTATAGTAAAAAACAGAATTCTTAGCCGTTAGTCTAGTCAAATGAACAAGGCATCAGAAAACAAAGGAATTGGCTAGCATAAGCTTGTCAAATATATTCATCCAATGGAGTCGCTAACTGTAAAGCCTCATCAAGAGACTCAACCCAGAACGCCGCAGCAGCAGTGACAGAAGCAATGTATGCAAGGGGCTGCAGGATAAAACCCTGTTGAATAAACATTTTTTATCCATTGGATCTAAAAAGCACAATTGTCCTCGCCAGAGGTAGTGGTACGCTTAGCTAGAGTAGAAACTCTTCTCTCCACCTTAGGAACTGTCTGCCAGAAGTCCCGTGTGGTGGTAACTATTAGAAAACATTCTTCTAAAAAATAGGAGGGGAAGAGAAAGGCACACCTGGTCTATCCCATTCCTTATTAAAAAAATTTTTAGTAAACCTCTAGTATTGGAAAAACATCAGAACACACCGGCACTGCATATTATTTATCCAGTCTACACAATTTCTCTGGCCCTGCGATTGTACACATTCATTCAGAGCAGCCAAAGCCTCCCTGAGCAACAAGTGGAGGTTCTCAAGCATAAATTTTAAATGTAGAAATATCAGAATCAGGTTAAATCATCTTCCCTGAGTCAAAAAAATCACCCACAGACTATGCATATTGTGAGGTAGTATCATACATGGTTCTTAAAGCGTCTGTATGCTCTGTATCTACCCCCAGAGCTATCTGCTTTCCTTTAATTTCAGGTAGTCTGACTAATACTGCTGCCAGAGTATTATTCACCACCTTTGCCATGTCTTGTAAAATAAACGCTATGGACGCCCTTGATGTACTTGGCGCCATTTGAGCGTGAGTCCCTGAAGTGGGAGTCGAAGGGTCTGACACGTGGGGAGAGTTAATCGGCATAACTTTCCCCTCGACAGAATCCCCTGGTAAAATAAACGCTATTGGGTGCCCTTGATGTACTTGGCGCCATTTGAGCGTGAGTCCCTAAAGTGGGAGTCAAAAGGTCTGACACGTGGGGAGAGTTAGTCGGCATAACTACCCCCACGACAGAATCCTCTGGTGATAATGTTTTTAAAGACAAAAAATGATCTTTATTGTTTAACATGAAATCAGTACATCTGGTACACATTCTAAGATGGGGTTCCACCATGGCTTTAAAACATAATGAACACAGAGCTTCCTCTATGTCAGACATGTTAGAACAGACTAATAATGAGACTAATAAGCTTGGAAAACACTTTAAATCAAGTTAACAAGCAAATATATAAAACGTTACTGTGCCTTTAAGAGAAACAAATTTTGTCAAAATTTGAAAAACAGTGAAAAAAGGCAGTAAAACAAACTAAATTTTTACAGTACATGTAATAAGGTAACAGAGCATTGCACCCACTTGCAAATGGATGATTAACCCCTTAATGCAAAAAACAGACATAGACGTTTTTAAAAACAGACACAACAAAACTGCCACAGCAGAGCTGTGGATTACCTTCCCTATAAACGATTTTGGAAGTCTTTTTAGCCCTTTAGAAATGTCCTGTAGTATTCATGGGACTGCTGAGGGAATCTGGATAATTCATTTTGTAATTTTAACTGCGCAAAAAAGCGCTAAATTAGGCCCCTCCCACTCATATTACAACAGTGGGAAGCTTCAGTTAACTGTTTCTATGCAAAATTTAAGCCAGCCATGTGGAAAAAACTTAGGCCCCAATAAGTTTTATCACCAAACATATGTTAAAAAACGATTAAACATGCCAGCAAAGGTTTTAAAACACATTTTTACAAGAGTATGTATCTCTATTAATAAGCCTGATACCAGTCGCTTTTACTGCATTTAAGGCTATACCAACATTACAGTGTTATCACCAATGTACGTTAAAAAACGATTAAACATGCCAGCAAACATTTTAAAACACATTTTTATAAGAGTATGTATCTCTATTAATAAGAAGCCTGATACCAGTCGCTATCGCTGCATTTAAGGCTTTACTTACATTACTTCGGTATCAGCAGTATTTTCTTAGTCAATTCCATTCCTAGAAAAATATTTTACTGCACATACCTTATCTGCAGGAAAACCTGCACGCAATTCCCCCTCTGAAGTACCTCACTCCTCAGAATGTGTGAGAACAGCAAATGGATCTCAGTTACGTCTGCTAAGATCATAGAAAAACGCAGGCAGATTCTTCTTCCAAATACTGCCTGAGAAAAACAGCACACTCTGGTGCCATTTAAAAATAACAAACTTTTGATTGAAGAATAAACTAAGTATAAATCACCACAGACTCTCACGACCTCCTATCTATGTTGAGGCTTGCAAGAGAATGACTGAATATGGCAGTTAGGGGAGGAGCTATATAGCAGCTTTGCTGTGGGTGGACTCTTGCAACTTCCTGTTGGGAAGGAGAATATATTCCATAAGTAATGGATGATCCGTGGACTGGATACACTTAACAAGAGAAATCCTTATTAGATCAACCTTCAGAAAAATGAGCAGGTTTTAATAAAGTCCCTTCAGTGAAACATGTCAGTAGGTAGTGTGAGAATACCCACTCCACTCTGCTTACCCAACTGCAGGGATCCTGTACCCAGTATAAGAGCCCCATCCTCGTTGGATCAAACTAACTTAGGATCTTACTTATGAGGTACCCCGACAAGACCAAGAGGAGAAGGCTGCAGGACCAGTCTCAGTGACACCTGTAGCAGGCTAGTGAAAAACGCCATCAGGAGAATTACTCTCACTGTCTATAGTACTCCTCTATACCCCTCTGTCCTATTCTCAGTTCTCTGAAGGGGATAATGGGTCTCATAGCAGTTTGAGCACCCTCTCAACAAAGAATCTTGAGCACCTCAAGTTTTGACCTTACTCCTTTGGAGGCAGGGAAGTGGGAGGAGTTAAAATGCTCTTGGTATGTTGGTTAAGTTTGCCTGCTTCCTGGTGAACTCTCACCACCTTATGAAAGAACATTATTTTACTTCTGTTATCAAATTTGCTTTATCCTCTTGGTATTCTTTGTTGTAGGAGCAAGAACGCACAACTGGGAGCTAGATGAACACATCTGGTGATCCTACCCAGGTATGCTTTTCATCAAAAGATATAAAGAGAACAAAGAAAATGAGATAACATAAGTAAATTGTAAAGTTGTTAAAAAGTACATGCTCCAGCTGAATCACAAAAGAAAATTACAATTTCTGATGATTTCTCTCCATGTTGGTGAGTTTTTAAAAATTGCGTCAAAGTAAGAAAGTAATCAATTGTAATAAAATAAACTATTTCACTAAAAAATATATTATTTGAAATTGTTTCTATTTGATTTAGCCTAATTTTTAATTAGCAGACCTTTTTATGTTGTTTTTTTTTTACAGGGACATGAAAACCAAGCACTGTATCATCATGCCTGTCAACTCACACGGTTCGAATATGTGACACTTTGTTTGTTATATATTCTCCCAATCACCCTGTGCAGATCTCATACAGTGCAGCCAGGGATCGGGATCGTTAGATTGTGTCAGTGCAGTGGCTGTTCTATGGGGATGCTGACATAAATCTTTCTTTGCACCTCCATTGTAAACCACAGCTAAGCAATAGCAAAACTGCAGTTAAGAAATACTATTTCAGCAGTATTCTTATTCTCTATTCTAGTTGCAGGGCTGCTTTTCAGTGGTAAATTATTGTCAAACTGTTTTAGTGCCACAAGTAATGTCATTCTCATCATGGCTGTCATTAGCATAGCTGCCGAGGATCCTTATGGGGTATATACAGTTGGAAATATATTTTTTTTTCTTTCCAATATGTGGTAATGATAACTGAATATTCTCTCATCCTGTTTACTGCAAATTAACTTCTATACATTTTTGCACCAAAAATGCTTACATAAGTTTTTGCATTGTACACAAATACTTGTAATATTTAGCTTGATGTGGGATATTCAATACAGGGAGTGCAGAATTATTAGGCAAATGAGTATTTTGACCACATCATCCTCTTTATGCATGTTGTCTTACTCCAAGCTGTATAGGCTCGAAAGCCTACTGCCAATTAAGCATATTAGGTGATGTGCATCTCTGTAATGAGAAGGGGTGTGGTCTAATGACATCAACACCCTATATCAGGTGTGCATAATTATTAGGCAACTTCCTTTCCTTTGGCAAAATGGGTCAAAAGAAGGACTTGACAGGCTCAGAAAAGTAAAAAATAGTGAGATATCTTGCAGAGGGATGCAGCACTCATAAAATTGCAAAGCTTCTGAAGCGTGATCATTGAACAATCAAGCGTTTCATTCAAAATAGTCAACAGGGTCGCAAGAAGCGTGTGGAAAAACCAAGGCGCTAAATAACTGCCCATGAACTGAGAAAAGTCAAGCGTGCAGCTGCCAAGATGCCACTTGCCACCAGTTTGGCCATATTTCAGAGCTGCAACATCACTGGAGTGCCCAAAAGCACAAGGTGTGCAATACTCAGAGACATGGCCAAGGTAAGAAAGGCTGAAAGACGACCACCACTGAACAAGACACACAAGCTGAAACGTCAAGACTGGGCCAAGAAATATCTATTTTATGGACTGATGAAATGAGAGTGAGTCTTGATGGGCCAGATGGATGGGCCCGTGGCTGGATTGGTAAAGGCAGAGAGCTCCAGTCCGACTCAGACGCCAGCAAGGTGGAGGTGGAGTACTGGTTTGGGCTGGTATCATCAAAGATGAGCTTGTGGGGCCTTTTCGGGTTGAGGATGGAGTCAAGCTCAACTCCCAGTCCTACTGCCAGTTTCTGGAAGACACCTTATTCAAGCAGTGGTACAGGAAGAAGTCTGCATCCTTCAAGAAAAACATGATTTTCATGCAGGACAATGCTCCATCACACGTGTCCAAGTACTCCACAGCGTGGCTGGCAAGAAAGGGTATAAAAGAAGAAAATCTAATGACATGGCCTCCTTGTTCACCTGATCTGAACCCCATTGAGAACCTGTGGTCCATCATCAAATGTGAGATTTACAAGGAGGGAAAACAGTACACCTCTCTGAACAGTGTCTGGGAGGCTGTGGTTGCTGCTGCACGCAATGTTGATGGTGAACAGATCAAAACACTGACAGAATCCATGTATGGCAGGCTTTTGAGTGTCCTTGCAAAGAAAGGTGGCTATATTGGTCACTGATTTGTTTTTGTTTTGTTTTTGAATGTCAGAAATGTATATTTGTTAATGTTGAGATGTTATATTGGTTTCACTGGTAAAAATAAATAATTGAAATGGGTATATATTTGTTTTTTGTTAAGTTGCCTAATAATTATGCACAGTAATAGTCACCTGCACACATAGATATCCCCCTAAAATAGCTAAAACTAAAAACAAACTAAAAACTACTTCCAAAAATATTCAGCTTTGATATTAATGAGTTTTTTGGGTTCATTGAGAACATGGTTGTTGTTCAATAATAAAATTAATCCTCAAAAATACAACTTGCCTAATAATTCTGCACTCCCTGTATATATACATACATATCTGTGTTGTGCTTTGTCATGTCTTTTTTTTTATATATATACATTTTTTTGCAAGGGTTAACTTTATAAAACAGTAAACCAACAACAGATATGCGAACATGTATCTATTCACGTGTGTTGTGAGTTTGTGTGCACACATACACACACACAGATACTTTGTTTAAAGTTTATGGTGTCACATCTTGTGAGGTTACCACTCAAATGTGCAAATTAGTGCACACTATAATTTTTGTTTTAAGCTGGCAGGTCTCAATCATCCTTACAAAAAATAATTTTAGCTCATCTACCTGTGTACCAATCACCAATGACCAATGAAGACTGGCTCTATATGAAGTGAGTGGATAGAAAATCCAAAACTTTTGATCCTGTATGTTAAGGTGAGTAATAGTATAATACGCCTCCTGACATTGAATCATTTATTTCATTTAACAGCAGTATAGGATAGAATAGGAGGCTTTATACAGGTATATGAGCTTCAGATGTAGAAGTAATATTTACATTTCCAGATATCTTGGTGCATCCTTTTAGCATTCATCAACTAGCATTTTTAAATAATAAAATCTATGTTGAGCAGTAAGTCACAATTAGGTTGAAAACATGGAAAAATACATTTTAATTAATATACAAAATAGATCCTTGTTAATTGTTCCTTTTTGCTTTTCTGTTAAGCAGAGACATCTACATTTGATCTGTATGGTCACTAAATGTGTTAGATGAACTGTACACTGCTGTTTTCCCTAGGAAAAATGTCAGTTGTAGCAACCCATAGTTAAAACTGTCCATACTGAATGAGCTTTAGGCAGCAACATTTGCAACAATATTTGTAACAATTTTATACATTGTTGTAAACATTGTTGCCACAAAGTGTTCAACACACCCACATACTCCTAGGTTTGCATTTGTGGAAAGTGGCT
The DNA here is from genome assembly GCF_027579735.1 of Bombina bombina. Lineage (NCBI taxonomy): Eukaryota > Metazoa > Chordata > Amphibia > Anura > Bombinatoridae > Bombina > Bombina bombina. Next base: position 510,651,384 of record NC_069503.1, on the reverse strand, counting down.
AAGTTTCAACAAAGGGTTTGAAGATTATTATTTTTATCACTCAGTGAATAAACTTTTAAAACTTTTGCTAGAAGAAAGACAGCTGTGCCACTATAACATTTTATATAATTATATATATATATTTTTTACATTTAAACTAAAAACTGCTTTTGTACAGCAAAGCTGAAAATTGTCTAATTAAAGAATGAATCTTCTCTGCATGCGGAACACAGGTGAATCAAGGGGTGTGCTATCATGAAGTTGGAAAGTATTCCCTAGACAAATTAATATTCATTTAGGCCTACTACTTGGAGAACCTTTCACCGTAACAGTGTTCTGATGGAGCTAGAGGAGAGAAATCTACAATTAAGTTAAGGCTTTAGAGGTAATTGCTTCTCCATTTCTCAAACTGTGGATTGTTTCATTTAGTAGTTACACTAAATTCTTTAAAGAGATATGGAACCCAACATTTTTATTTCATGTTTTAGATAGAGCATATGATTCTAAACGATTTTCTAATTTACTTCTATTATCAATTTATCTTTGTTCTATTTGTATCTTTTGTTTAAAAGCAGGATTGTGTACTTAGGAATCGGACCATTTCTGGAGCACTATATGGCAGCAGTTTTGCAAGAATGTTATCCATTTGTTAGAGCACTAGATGGCAGCACTATTTACTGCCTTGTAGTGTTCCAAATGCCTATCTAGGTATCTCTTTAACACAGCATATCATAGGAATGAAGCAAATTTGATATTAGAAGTAAATTGGAAACTTTTTAAAAATAATATGCTCTGTATGAATCAAAAAAGAAAATTTTAGGGTTTAATATCCCTTTTAAAGGGGCATTCAACACTGAGATCCTAATATAAAATGTTTAATAATATGTAGTAAAACAACTTTGCAAAATGCATTGATTATTTATTTTGACCCCTTTTTGTAATTTAATTTTTAAAATTGTAGGTTTTCCAATTAGTATTAGAAGTGGAAGGTACAGACTCCAGTCTTAACATTGCTAAATTCCACACAGTCAATGGTTGCAAACTGTACTGATCCATTTATAGTTTTCATTTTTTTAATAACTTTTCAGATTATATTTTCCAGTTATGTCAGACCATTAGTGATTTGGATATATATAATTAGATATGCATAGATAGATCACTGAAATTAATTAAATTATTGGAAGGTAAACTATCTTCAGTTTAATAGGTTAATCATTCATACTTGATCAACTTTCAGCTGTACTTTATTGGAAGGAAACAGCAATGGTTACCTTAATAATAACAATTTAAATAGTTTTATTTAACCAAAACAATAACATTGAATTTAATTTTAATGCTTGCCCATCTCTCCTCACACTTAGGTCCTTATGCAGATTTGTTACACTCCAAACAATCTTCTATTCATTGAGCTTTAAAACTTAGTATGTTTTGATTCTGTGTACATAGATTTTCAGAGGAGCAATGGCATTCAAAAGACAGCAAAGTCAAAATTAAACTTTCATTATTCAGAAAACATGCCATGTTTAACAATTTTCCAATTGACTTCTCTTATCTAATTTGCTTCATTTTCTTGATATCCATTGTTGAAAAGCATACATAGGTAGACTCAGAAGCAATGCAGTACTGTGAACTAGCTGCTTGTCACTGTCTTACCTAATGTGTTCAGCTTAACCCCAGTACAGCATTGCTCTACTTCAACAAAGGATAACAAGAGAATGAAGCAAATTTGATAAAAGAAGTAAACCTGAAATGATATGCTTTATCCGAAAACCAAAAGTTTTCTTTTATGATTATGTCCCTTTAAGGTCTATTTCTCAACTCTGTGTGCATATTTTATAACAGTTTTGCTGTGAAGAAGCATGTTATTTCTGCAGACACAAATTCACAATTCTGAAAACTACAAAACCAATAACGTGATAATCTGTTAAAAAAAAATTGCTTAAAATAATCCGACAGAAACCTTGTAACAGAGCAAGACGTGAATAGATTAATGGAATTAATTTACCAAAAAATGAAACATTACATCCATTAATATACAGCATCTTGCTATATAATTAATATTTTAGGATGGATATCCTTCAGATTACAATGTATATTAAATAGAAACTATCGGCTAGATTTAGAGTTCTGCAGCCAAAGGGGTGCGTTAGCTACGCATGCTTTTTTTCCCCCGCACCTTTTAAATACCGCTGGTATTTAGAGTTCACAGAAAAGCTGCGTTAGGCTCCAAAAAAGGGAGCGTAGAGCATATTTACCGCCACTGCAACTCTAAATACCAGCGTTGCGTACGGACGCTGCCAGCTTCAAAAACGTGCTCGTGCACGATTCCCCCATAGAAAACAATGGGGCTGTTTGAGCTGAAAAAAAACCTAACACCTGCAAAAAAGCAGAGTTAAGCTCCTAACGCAGCCCCATTGTTTCCTATGGGGAAACACTTCCTAAGTCTGCACCTAACACCCTAACATGTACCCCGAGTCTAAACACCCCTAACCTTACACTTATTAACCCCTAATCTGCGGCCCCCGCTATTATTATTATGCTGACCCCTGCATATTATTATTAAGCCCTAATCTGCCGCTCCGTACAACGCCGCAAACTACATTATACCTATGTAGCCCTAATCTGCTGCCCCTAACACCGCCGACCCCTATATTATATTTATTAACACCTAATCTGCCGCCCCCGCTATCGCTGACCCCTGCATATTATTATTAACCCTAATCTGCCACTCCGTACACCTCCGCAACCTACATTATACCTATGTACCCCTAATCTGCTGCCCTTAACACCGCCGACCCCTATATTATATTTATTAACCCCTAATCTGCCGCCCCCAACGTCGCCTCCACCTACCTACAATAATTAACCCCTAATCTGCCGACCGGATCTCACCGCTACTCTAATAAATGTATTAACCCCTAAAGCTAAGTCTAACCCTAACACTAACACCCCCCTAAATTAAATATAATTTAAATCTAACTAAATAAATTAACTCTTATTAAATAAATTATTCCTATTTAAAGCTAAATACTTACCTGTAAAATAAACCCTAATATAGCTACAATATAAATTATAATTATATTGTAGCTATTTTAGGATTAATATTTATTTTACAGGCAACTTTGTATTTATTTTAACCAGGTACAATAGCTATTAAATAGTTAATAACTATTTAATAGCTACCTAGTTAAAATAATTACAAAATTACCTGTAAAATAAATCCTAACCTATGTTACAATTAAACCTAACACTACACTATCAATAAATTAATTTAAAAAAATACCTACAATTATCTACAATTAAACCTAACACTACACTATCAATAAATAAATTAAATAAAATACCTACAATTATCTACAATTAAACCTAACACTACACTATCAATAAATTAATTAAATACAATACCTACAAATAAATACAATGAAATAAACTAACTAAAGTACAAAAAATAAAAAAGAACTAAGTTACAAAAAATAAAAAAATATTTACAAACATTAGAAAAATATTACAACAATGTTAAACTAATTACACCTACTCTAAGCCCCCTAATAAAATAAGAAAGACCCCCAAAATAAAAAAATTCCCTAACCTATTCTAAAATTAAAATAGAAAAGCTCTTTTACCTTACCAGCCCTGAAAAGGACTCTTTTGCCTGTAAAAAAAAACATACAATACCCCCCCAACATTACAACCCACCACCCACATACCCCTAATCTAACCCAAACCCCCCTTAAATAAACCTAACACTAAGCCCCTGAAGATCTTCCTACCTTATCTTCACCACGCAGGGTTCACCGATCGATCCAGAAGAGCCTCCGATGTCTTCATCCAAGCCCAAGCGGGGGGCTGAAGATGTCCATGATCCGGCTGAAGACTTCATCCAAGCGGGAGCTGAAGAGGTCCATGATCCGACGACTTCCCGACGAATGACGGTTCCTTTAAGGGACGTCATCCAAGATGGTGTCCCTCGAATTCCGATTGGCTGATAGGATTCTATCAGCCAATCGGAATTAAGGTAGGAAAATTCTGATTGGCTGATGAAATCAGCCAATCAGAATCAAGTTCAATCCGATTGGCTTATCCGATCAGCCAATCAGATTGAGCTTGCATTCTTTTGGCTGTTCCGATCAGCCAATAGAAAGCGAGCTCAATCTGATTGGCTGATCGGATCAGCCAATCGGATTGAACTTGATTCTGATTGGCTGATTCCATCAGCCAATCAGAATTTTCTTACCTTAATTCCAATTGGCTGATAGAATCCTATCAGCCAATCGGAATTCGAGGGACGCCATCTTGGATGACGTCACTTAAAGGAACCGTCATTCGTCGGGAAGTCGTCTGTTAAGATGGATGTTCTGCGTCGGCGGGATGACCATGGATCCGGAAGAAAGAAGATTGAAGATGCCGCTTGATAGAAGACTTCAGCCCGATCATGGACCTCTTCAGCTCCCGCTTGGATGAAGACTTCAGCCCGATCATGGACCTCTTCAGCTCCCGCTTGGATGAAGACTTCAGTCGGATCATGGACATCTTCAGCCCCCCGCTTGGGCTTGGATCAAGACATCGGAGGGGCTCTTCTGGATCGATTGGTGAACCCGGCGTGGTGAAGACAAGGTAGGGAGATCTTCAGGGGCTTAGTGTTAGGTTTATTTAAGGGGGGTTTGGGTTAGATTAGGGGTATGTGGGTGGTGGGTTGTAATGTTGGGGGGGTATTGTATGTTTTTTTTTACAGGCAAAAGAGCTGAATTCTTTGGGGCATGCCCCGCAAAGGGCCCTTTTCGGGGCTGGTAAGGTAAAAGAGCTTTTCTATTTTAATTTAAAATAGGGTAGGGCATTTTTTTATTTTGGGGGTCTTTGTTATTTTATTAGGGGGCTTAGAGTAGGTGTAATTAGTTTAAAATTGTTGTAATATTTTTTTAATGTTTGTAAATATTTTTTTATTTTTTGTAACTTAGTTCTTTTTTATTTTTGTACTTTAGTTAGTTTATTTAATTGTATTTATTTGTAGGTATTGTATTTAATTAATTTATTGATAGTGTAGTGTTAGGTTTAATTTTAGATAATTGTAGGTATTTTTTTTAATTAATTTATTGATAGTGTAGTGTTAGGTTTAATTGTAACATAGGTTAGGATTTATTTTACAGGTAATTTTGTAATTATTTTAACTAGGTAGCTATTAAATAGTTATTAACTATTTAATAGCTATTGTACCTGGTTAAAATAAATACAAAGTTGCCTGTAAAATAAATATTAATCCTAAAATAGCTACAATATAATTATTACTTATATTGTAGCTATATTAGGGTTTATTTTACAGGTAAGTATTTAGCTTTAAATAGGAATAATTTATTTAATAAGAGTTAATTTATTTCGTTAGATAAAAATTATATTTAACTTAGGGGGGTGTTAGGGTTAGAATTAGCTTTAGGGGTTAAAAAATGTATTAGAGTAGCGGTGAGCTCCGGTCGGCAGATTAGGGGTTAATGCTTGAAGTTAGGTGTCGGCGATGTTAGGGAGGGCAGATTAGGGGTTAATACTATTTATTATAGGGTTATTGAGGCGGGAGTGAGGCAGATTAGGGGTTAATACATTTATTATAGTAGCGGTGCGGTCCGGTCGGCAGATTAGGGGTTAATAAGTGTAGGTAGGTGGCGGCGACGTTGGGGGCGGCAGATTAGGGGTTAATAAATATTATGTAGGTGTCGGCGGTATTAGGGGCAGCAGATTAGGGGTACATAGGGATAACGTAGGTGGCGGCAGTGTACGGAGCGGCAGATTAGGGGTTAAAAAATTTTAATAGAGTGGCAGCGATGTGGGGGGCCTCAGTTTAGGGGTACATAGGTAGTCTATGGGTGTTAGTGTACTTTAGAGCACAGTAGTTAAGAGCTTTATAAACCGGCGTTAGCCCAGAAAGCTCTTAACTACTGACTTTTTTCTGCGGCTGGAGTTTTGTCGTTAGATTTCTAACGCTCACTTCAGCCACGACTCTAAATACCGGCGTTAGAAAGATCCCATTGAAAAGATAGGATACGCAAATGGTGTAGGGGGATCTGCGGTATGGAAAAGTCGCGGCTGGAAAGTGAGCGTTAGACCCTTTCCTGACTGACTCTAAATACCAGCGGTAGCCCAAAACCAGCGTTAGGAGCCTCTAACGCTGGTTTTCACGGCTACCGCCAAACTCTAAATCTAGCTGTTAGTTTAGAACGATTTTTACTCAAAAAGCATTTTACTTAAAAAAAAAAAATCCTAATAAAAAAAAAAAATCGGATTTAAATGTAAAAAAATAAATAAGATTTTTTTAAAAAAAATCATTGATGTTTATCTACCCTGGCCTGAGCAGAGAAGGAATCAACTCGTAGGAATAAAAACAATACATTGCCATATTATTATGTCATGAATATTTGCTTTGAACACCTCATTCCATCTTAGATATAAAGGTAACCACAGAGGTAAAAACAGTGATGGTTATGCAAAACTGGGGAATGGGTAATAAAGGGATTATCTATCTTTTTAAAAAAACAAAAAAACTGTAATCTGAGCACTCGGAGGTGGGGATATAAAAGAATGTTTATTAGACAAAAGTTAAAAAGTGCATGGATATGCAGGAATACAAGGAAGGCTGGTCTGATGCGTTTTGTGCCCCTAGTGGCGCTTAATCATAGGATCATATCTATCTTTTTTTTTTTTTTTAAGTAATTTATATTGAGGTTGTTAAGTAACAATACAGACAAGCCATTCTTCAGAGAGGCATACAAAATACAAAAAGGAGAAAGAAAATTAGTCATAATTGTAAGATATACGATCATCACTGCTACATCACAGATACATTCAAATAAGCAAAAGATAAACCTCGCATTTTTCAGTTTTGTTATCTCAACAGCTATAAATTATATAACTAGTTTTCAGAAAACATAAAACAATAGAATATGAGTGATATTAACTTATTCTTTGCCCTGTATTAAATTTAAATAAGAATAACAATAAAGGCAAGAGCAAAGCCATTAATAATGAAATAGCGCTGTAAAAAATATAGATAATGAAATGGATACACCTATAAAAAGGTGCCCATGGCTTCATCTGGGCTACAATAAGACACCTCCCACAGGTAACTACAAATTGTAAAATAGTTTTCAGAAAACATAAAATAAGAAAATAAGTGATATTAACATGTTCTTTGCTCTGTATTTAAATTGAAATAAGAAGAACAATAAAGAAAATCATATATAGAGGTATTAGGAACTATAATAATGAATTACATGCGGTATATGTCCAGGGAAACCGCACGTTAGTCTCTGATATCTAAATTAAATAAACTATCAGAGTACTAGGATAGGTGTGGGGGGGGGTTAAGAGCATTCAATTATATGGTGAGATATTTACCCTGTCAAATTAATAGTTGTTCCATACTGGTATGGCAACTGACAATTTAAAGGATGTGATGTTAAGAAAAACAATGAAAATATGTAGCACAAATTCCTAATTTGTAATTTGTAGAATTACATATATTAAAATACCACCAAATATGGAAATTGTGGTAGTAACTAAGGGTATATCTTCGACTGAAAGAAGGAGTGTTAAGACTATATGAGACTGTGACGCCAGGTAAGGAACAAGTGTCTGCAGACAAAAATAATTTAAATAAGGACAATGCAAAATAGCCTGAGTTGAACTGCCATACATATGCTCTTATCTAAAGTTAAGTTAGTTGAGTATAAAAGAAAACATTGTATGAAAGCTCAATTATCCCCTCAAGCTCAGCAGGCATAAAATGAGTGGTGTACCAACCAGTAAAAACTAAACAATAATCCAACACCTGTGCGTATGATCTTATGTTGGTCGGGGTCTACAAAGCATACAATAAAGCAGTATGTAAGTTCAAGTAAAAAAACAGAACTAATAAGTATAGTATAGATAAAATAGTTTGTCTATTTACAATGAGAGGTAAGCCTTAATTCAGCATATACTTGGCTGTTAAACTTGTCTTAAAATATATGAGTAACTCTCTAGCAAGAACCATAGACTATAGGATTAGGTATAGGCCTAGGTAATATACAGATAATTTGAAAGAAGCTCTACAGCAAATATTAAGGTACTATACTGTATACACCAGAGTGATTTGCGTAGGATAGACAAAATTCTCATGTGAAATAAAAAACTCAGCTTCAGCCAAGCAGCTTAAATGGGAGCAGTTCCACCAGACATTAGTAAAATTTCCCGCCGTAATAAGGATCACATACATCCAAAACATAGAAACTCCCAAGGGTACAGACGATCTTAACAGTGTTATAATATCCGAATCGCAGACTAGAGCTAGAAGTTAAGTATATAAAACATAACCTCATAGTCTAATATCTACAGTTTCTTACAGATCCTATCCAAACTTTGGGTTTTACTTCATTCCCTGCAAATTTAACTAACATCCTCCTCTTTCTAGCATGGCTGGGAGTCAGGAAGAAAATCTAGAGTGTAGCTATACCAATTGTGAAATTAAAAAGTATGAGTATGATTTTACTACGGTCTTGTGTTTTTATACTCTGTCGTCTAGAAATGGGCCCTATATCCAAACGACAAGTAAGACAATTATATTTGTAAATGGGCTAAATTCTGGTAGTTGTCTGCTTACCCTCCCTTAGCTACGTGAATGGTGAATAAAACGCCCATTGTGCTGGAAAGGTGATCTAAGATTAATGATTCACTAGTTTCACAAGATAATTGTTGCTATTAGATGGGAGCTACCCTATATCTATCTTTTAAAACAATAAAAATTCTAGAGTAGACTGTCCCTTTAAAATTTCTAAAAATATATATATATATATAAAAATACACCCCCACAATCCCGCACACTCTCCACCTGTAATCCCAACCCCCTTCCAACACGGGCCCACCCACAAAATGGTGACAATGCCCCTTAACCTCCCAAGTCCCTGTTAGAAGGTATTCTTATATTTATATTGGGTAGTTATACACCTACAAAGTCATTCCCAGCTCAGGTAGCATTAGGGTACCTAAAAAGCTTCTACAAAGATAGTTCTTGGTTTGCCTAATATTGATCACCAATATGTTGTAGCAAAGAGAGTAAGTCACTTTTTAATTATGACGTATCTTGTAATAAAACAAATAAACAATGTAAAAAAAAATAATGAAATGGTCCCAGCCAACAGATGATTCAATATTTAAAATAATTTAAAACTGTTACCTTGTTAGATAAATTTACATTATTTGACAGTAAACAGACATATCTTGTAAAAACCTATTAAAGGGATATGAAACCCAAATGATTTATTTCATGATTCAAATAGAGCATGCAATTTAAAGCAACTTTCTAATTTACACCTATAATCAATTTTTCTTCGTTCTCTTGGTATCTTTATTTGAAAAAGCAGGAATGTAAGCATAGGAGCCGGCCCATCTTTGGGTCAGCACCTGGGTGGCGCTTGCTGATTGTTGGTTGAATGTAGCCAGCAATCAGCAAACGCTATCCATGGTGCTGAACCAAAAACGGTCCAGCTTCTATGCTTACATTCCTGCTTTTTCAAATAAAGATACCAAGAGAACAAATACAAATTGATAATAGGAGTAAATTAGAAAATTTCTTCAAATTGCATACTCCGGGCTCAAATTATAAAGATCCACCTGCTCTGAGGCTGCTGACAGAAATCAAGAACTGCTGGTGCAATGATAAATGCCGACAGCAAAATCAACCCGATCGAATACGATCGGGTTGATTGACACCCTCTGCTAGCGGTCGATTGGTCGGGAATCTGCAGGGGGCGGCATTGCACCAGCAGTTCACAAGAACTGCTGGTGCAATGATAAATGCCGACAGCGTATACTGTTGGCAATTATCGTTGTGCAGCGGACATGATATGCTACATCGTATCATGTCGGCTCACACATTAATAAATATATCCCTCTATCTGAACCATGAAAGAAAACATTTGGGTTCAGTATCACTTTAAGTGTAATGATATCTCTGATTCTTTATTGTCGACAATTAGGGAACTATTTTAATGATCAATTATAGATTAAAAAAAAAGTGCACTGGTCAATTATAGATTAAAAACATTGTCTAATCTAAAATAAAGTGTAAACAAAATGGGGACCTCTAGAGCAGTGTTTCTCAAAGTTTTTTTGCAGAAAGTACCCCTGCAGGCATATATCTGTATCCTGTGTACTCCAACTGCAACACATAAATATTACTGATCTTAAACTCCTGTAGGAGCCAAAAACATAATTTATGTAAGAATTTACCTGATAAATTAATTTCTTTCATATTGTCAAGAGTCCATGAGCTAGTGACGTATGGGATATACAATCCTACCAGGAGGGGCAAAGTTTCCCAAACCTCAAAATGCCTATAAATACACCCCTCACCACACCCACAATTCAGTTTAACGAATAGCCAAGAAGTGGGCTGATAAAGAAAGGAGTAAAAAGCATCAACAAAGGAATTTGGAAATAATTGTGCTTTATACAAAAAAATCATAACCACCATAAAAAGGGTGGGCCTCATGGACTCTTGCCAATATGAAAGAAATTAATTTATCAGGTAAATTCTTACATAAATTATGTTTTCTTTCATGTAATTGGCAAGAGTCCATGAGCTAGTGACGTATGGGATATCAATACCCAAGATGTGGAACTCCACTCAAGAGTCACTAGAGAGGGAGGGATAAAAATAAACAACAGCCATTTCTCGCTGAAAAAATAATCCACAACCCAAAATATAAGTTATTCTCATAATGAAAAGAAAAACTTAAAACATCAGCAGAAGAATCAAACTGAAACAGCTGCCTGAAGAACTTTTCTACCAAAAACTGCTTCTGAAGAAGAAAATACATCAAAATGGTAGAATTTAGTAAATGTATACAAAGAAGACCAAGTTGCTGCTTTGCAAATCTGATCAACTGAAGCTTCATTCTTAAAAGCCCACGAAGTGGAGACTGATGTAGTAGAATGAGCTGTAATTCTCTGAGGCAGGGCCTGACCCGACTCCAAATAAGCTTGATGAATCAAAAGCTTTAACCAAGAAGCCAAGGAAATAGCAGAGGCCTTCTGACCTTTCCTAGGACCAGAAAATATAACAAATAGACTAGAAGTCTTCCTGAAATTTTTAGTAGCTTCAACATAATATTTCAAAACTCTAACCACATCCAAAGAATGTAAGGATCTTTCCAAAGAATTCTTAGGATTAGGACACAAGGAAGGGACAACAATTTCTCCAACTTGCTTCACCACCTCCATAGGAGGCAAAGTTTGTAAAACTGAATTGTGGGTGTGGTGAGGGATGTATTTATAGACATTTTGAGGTTTGGGAAACTTTGCCCCTCCTGGTAGGATTGTATATCCCATACGTCACTAGCTCATGGACTCTTGCCAAATACATGAAATAAATGGAAACCATGTGAATCACGTGGAAGATATACAGATTTCAGAACAGTAGGAAGGAATTTATTTTAAAATCCAATTTTACTTAATCTTTATACATCAAATCTTTAAAAACAGAATAATGAATAATAACACACACAGAACACATTAGAAAAATAAACAAAAACATACATTTTATTGTATAATAAGTGAGGTAATATTTATATTTATGGTACCAACTTTCTATGACTAACGTCATGTCATACACAGCTATTTGGCTCACATTGGTATAATACACTTTAGCTAGCACATTTCACAGTGGAACATTTATCTGTCACCTGTTTCTGTTATACTTCACAGTGATATACTTTGCATGGCACGTTATCTGTGGCACAATTCATATTAGTAACAGGCTAGATTCTATGGACTGTCAAACAAATATAAGCAAAGTCCAAGGAGGAGCAAATAAACTTAAATGACCATGTTTATTAATAACATGTAGATTCAAAGGATTTCCGAATCTGAGGTGACTCAGTGATTGAGCCCTAGGCCAACGTAGTCCGTAAAATAATCACAATCTACCCTGCTAGGAGTGCTGAAGGGAATAAATGAGAAACACCACTTCCTGTGATATGTTATGTTTATCAGAGCTACTGTACATCACCCAAGACAAACAGGATTACTTTAGAGACCATCCTGGGGTGATTTGATGATCACCAAACTACTTTAGAAGTCATTTGCACATCATCAGACATCATCATCTAAGGTAAAACATTCTGGGTGATGACTACAGAATGATTAGCAGATTACCTTACTGATTACTTCACAAGCATGAACAACCAGTAAATGACTCTAGAGTCATCTCATTTAAATATTTTGGCCTGTGGGCAGACTTCACGATAGCTTCTGATGACTAGTCTGGAGTCATTGATTACTTCAGAATGACTGTAGGAAGATAGTCCTTTTTGACTAGGGTCAGAAGAAAAATAATGAAGGGCAATCCCTTGGGTACTGCCTGACAATGCCCAAGTACCCCAGGGGTACAAATAACCTCTAGAGGATGCCCAAAGACAATTGAAACATTTAGGATATAATAATTAGCTCCAAACAATATGAGATATAATCACTAGAGGTAGAAACAAAATCTTTAACTCGCAGTACTTTTGCCAAACAACAAAATTCCAGCTTAAAGAAACAGCTCTGAGTACCTGAGAAGCCCATTGTAATGCTTAAAGGGATAATAAAGTACAAATTAAACTTTCATGATTCAGATAGGGCATGCCATTTTAAACAACTTTCTAATTGACTTTTAGCATTAAATTTGCTTTGTTCTCTTTTTATTCTTAGTTGAAAGCTAAACCTAGGTAGGCTCATATGCTAATTTCTAAACCCCTGAAGTCCACCTCTTTGCTGAATGCATTTGACTGTTTTTCACAGCTAGAGGGCATTAATTCATATGTTTCATATAGAAAACATTGTGTTCACGCTGTCAGGGTTTTTTCCCTGTTGTGTTTGCCATGTGCTGCTGGCAGCCATTTTACTCACCTCTCTTCCTGACTATGGTGCATTGTGGGGGATGCTGCTCATTTTATGGCCAGACTGGTGTGCATCATTCATGTGAGACAGGATGCAGTCTCAGAATTGTGATGTCATCACTTATTATTTAAAGGGCCTCTGTTCAGTATGCTTTGCCTTTGCGTTGTCTCAGACCTGTTTGTGAGAGTTCCTGTGTATTACCTGGCTGCCTGACATCCTTCCTGGTTCCTGATCCCTGGCTTGTTCCTGACTCTGCTGTTTTCCTTGTTCCTGATTCCGGCTCGTCTGACTATTCGCTTTGGCTCCTGACTCGGCTCGTCTGACTACCAGCTCTGGTTTTGACTCCTGGCTTGTTATTTGACTTGTGGACTTTTTTTTATTATTTTTTGCTATTAATAAAGGTGTTATTATTTTTGCACTTTTCGTCTCAGTCTGATTCCTGGCACCCTGACATTACGCAAAGGCCATGAATCCTGATGCTGCTAATTATCCACCTTTACCTGCCATCATTTCCAGGATGGATGTACAGGATCACCGCTTGGATCAATTTGCACTAGCCCTGCAAACCCTGCTGACTCGCACTGCACATTTGGACCAAAGTGTCCCGCAAGTTATGGCTTCTCCTGTTTCCGCTGCTGCACCTATGCCTACCGCTCAGGAGCTTGCTTCAATTTTTGCCCGGGAGGTCTTCCGTTTACATGGGTTACCCAAGGAGATAGTGTCGGACTGGGGTAGCCAGTTTGTCTCCAGATTTTGGCGTTCCTTTTGTGCTCAAATGGGGATCCAGCTTTCCTTCTCCTCGGCATATCATCCTCAATCCAATGGGGCTGTGGAACAGTCTAATCAAGCTCTGGAACAGTTCCTCCGTTGCTATGTCTCAGATCACCACAATAATTGGTCTGAACTGTTACCTTGGGCAGAGTTTGCTCGTAATAGTGCTATTAATGCTTCCTCCAAGCTATCCCCATTCATGGCGAATTATGGGTTTCAACCATCCTTGTTGCCCGATTCATTCATCTCTCAGGGTATTCCGGCTTTGGAGGAGCATATCCGGCAACTTCGTTCCATGTGGGTGCAGATTCAGGATTGCCTTCATCGTTCTATGCAGTGCCAAAAGTTCCAGGCTGATCGTAGGCGTCTGCCCGCACCTTCCTACCAGGTTGGTCAGAGAGTTTGGCTGTCCTCCCGCAACTTGAACCTTCGTGTGCCTTCCAATAAATTGGCTCCCCATTATGTTGGTCCTTTTCGAATACTCCGATGGGTTAATCCTGTGGCCTACGCTCTTGACCTTCCTCCTGCTATGCGCAACTCCAATGTTTTTCATGTCTCCCTCTTGAAACCAGTCATTTTACTCACCTCTCTTCCTGACTATGGTGCATTGTGGGGGATGCTGCTCATTTCCTGCACTTCCTTTTATGGCCAGACTGGTGTGCATCATCCATGTGAGACAGGATGCAGTCTCAGAATTGTGATGTCATCACTTATTATTTAAAGGGCCTCTGTTCAGTATGCTTTGCCTTTGCGTTGTCTCAGACCTGTTTGTGAGAGTTCCTGTGTATTACCTGGCTGCCTGACATCCTTCCTGGTTCCTGATCCCTGGCTTGTTCCTGACTCTGCTGTTTTCCTTGTTCCTGATTCCGCCTCGTCTGACTATTCGCTTTGGCTCCTGACTCGGCTCGTCTGACTACCAGCTCTGGTTTTGACTCCTGGCTTGTTATTTGACTTGTGGACTTTTTTATTATTTTTTGCTATTAATAAAGGTGTTATTATTTTTGCACTTTTCGTCTCAGTCTGATTCCTGGCACCCTGACATTATGCAAAGGCCATGAATCCTGATGCTGCTAATTATCCACCTTTACCTGCTATCATTTCCAGGATGGATGTACAGGATCACCGCTTGGATCAATTTGCACTAGCCCTGCAAACCCTGCTGACTCGCACTGCACATTTGGACCAAAGTGTCCCGCAAGTTATGGCTTCTCCTGTTTCCGCTGCTGCACCTATGCCTACCGCTCAGGAGCTTGCTTCAATTTTTGCCCGGGAGGTCTTCCGTTTACATGGGTTACCCAAGGAGATAGTGTCGGACTGGGGTAGCCAGTTTGTCTCCAGATTTTGGCGTTCCTTTTGTGCTCAAATGGGGATCCAATTTTCCTTCTCCTCGGCATATCATCCTCAATCCAATGGGGCTGCGGAACAGTCTAATTAAGCTCTGGAACAGTTCCTCCGTTGCTATGTCTCAGATCACCACAATAATTGGTCTGAACTGTTACCTTGGGCAGAGTTTGCTCGTAATAGTGCTATTAATGCTTCCTCCAAGCTATCCCCATTCATGGCGAATTATGGGTTTCAACCATCCTTGTTGCCCGATTCATTCATGTCTCAGGGTATTCCGGCTTTGGAGGAGCATCTCCGGCAACTCCGTTCCATGTGGGTGCAGATTCAGGATTGCCTTCATCGTTCTATGCAGTGCCAAAAGTTCCAGGCTGATCGTAGGCGTCTGCCCGCACCTTCCTACCAGGTTGGTCAGAGAGTTTGGCTGTCCTCCCGCAACTTGAACCTTCGTGTGCCTTCCAATAAATTGGCTCCCCATTATGTTGGTCCTTTTCGAATATTCCGACGGGTTAATCCTGTGGCCTACGCTCTTGACCTTCCTCCTGCAATGCTCATCTCCAATGTTTTTCATGTCTCCCTCTTGAAACCAGCCATTTTACTCACCTCTCTTCCTGACTATGGTGCATTGTGGGGGATGCTGCTCATTTCCTGCACTTCCTTTTATGGCCAGACTGGTGTGCATCATCCATGTGATACAGGATGCAGTCTCAGAATTGTGATGTCATCACTTATTATTTAAAGGGCCTCTGTTCAGTATGCTTTGCCTTTGCGTTGTCTCAGACCTGTTTGTGAGAGTTCCTGTGTATTACCTGGCTGCCTGACGTCCTTCCTGGCTCCTGATCCCTGGCTTGTTCCTGACTCTGCTGTTTTCCTTGTTCCTGATTCCAGCTCGTCTGACTATTCGCTTTGGCTCCTGACTCGGCTCATCTGACTACCAACTCTGGTTTTGACTCCTGACTTGTTATTTGACTTGTGGACTTTTTTATTATTTTTTGCTATTAATAAAGGTGTGATTATTTTTGCACTTCTCGTCTCAGTCTGATTCCTGGCACCCTGACATTATGCACTAATTGCCTGAAATGCAGGTCTGTCAAATGATCTGAGATAAGGAGGCAGTCAGCAGAAGCTTAGATACAAGGTATTTACAGAGGTAAAAAGTATATTTTTATAACAGTGTTGGTTATGCAAAACTGAGGAATGGTAAATAAAGGGATTATCTATCTGTTTAAACAATACAATTTGTTGTTTTTTAGTATCCCTTTAAACAAAGGGTAATAGCTGTGTAAATTATTTTCTTGATTTGTTTTAATACACTTTATACAGCGCTTTTATTGAACTGCGGACAAATTTTACTGCTGGGAAAAAACAAGTCATTGCTTTGAAGAGGCATGACTCAGACAAGCCAACAGATGTGATAACCCAGCCTGCCTTTATTAGTGCAATGGAGTGCTGCAACTTTAGTGAGTTGGCATTTTACTGTTTGAACTAGGGATGCATCTAAATTTCGGGTGCCGAAACTTTTAGCCAAAAATGTGCATTGCGCATTTAGGCTGAAAGAGGACCAAAACGGCCATAAATGAGCCGACCCCATCCTTCAAGTACCACTTTATCCGTAGCCCCCTGGTCACTACTGTCCTCTCTCAGTGAAGGGGGCCCATTCTGTGAAACCTGCTGGCTATTCTGGGCAGGGTCTGGCCCAGGAGACTCCAGATTCACTTGTGGTAAGTCCTCCCCCCTCTCTCGCGAGGTCCGGCAGTCGGAGCATTGCGCAGGTTACCATGGCAACGCTCTGACATGCAGAGAGCTCGGGGCTCTTGAGAGAGGGGAGGACCTATTGCAAGTGAATCCGGGTCTCCTGGGCCAGACCAATGTCGCGGAATAGCCAACATGTTTACTACGGAGATGGGCACACTCCTGTACCACGGACTACCAGGGAATGGCTAGTATGTCCTGGGCCCCCTGCACCTTAACAGGACTGTGCTGGGAGCCACAGGACCACCAGGAATGTAGTTCCCCCTCCCTGGCATCAGGTAAGAGGCAGGGAGGAGGGAATAAAATAAAATAAAAACTTGCAAAACTGCTCACTCCCCAAAGCCCCAATCCCACAATTTCACACACTCCACTACACACACACACTGGGCCTATTTTTTATGAAGCGAGTGGACATGATCCGATATTGCGGATCATGTCCGCTGCACATCGATAAATGCCAACTGCATACGCTCTCAGCATTTATCATTGCACCAGCAGTTCTGGTGAACTGCTGGTGCAATATCACCCCTGCAGATTTGCGGCCAATCGGCCGCTAACAGGGGGTGTCAATCAACCCGATCGTATTGGATCGGGTTGATTTTCGACGATGTCTGTCCGTCGCCTCAGAGCAGGCGGACAGGGTTATGGAGCAGCGGTCTTTAGACCGCTGCTTTATAACTTGTGTTTCTGGTGAGCCTGAAGGCTCGCCAGAAACATAGGGCATCAAGCTCCATAGGGAGCTTGATAAATATGCCCCACTACATACACTGGATCCACTATACACACTCACACACACTGCATCCACTACACACACTCAAGGCTGTGACACACTGCAAGCGGAGCGGTGCGCAGCGTGTGGATGCAGCTGTGCGCGCTCAGTGTGTCCTGCCTTTTCATCTCTGAGCACTCTGCTGCGTCAGGTCACGTAGCTAAG
The DNA here is from genome assembly GCF_027579735.1 of Bombina bombina. NCBI lineage: Eukaryota > Metazoa > Chordata > Amphibia > Anura > Bombinatoridae > Bombina > Bombina bombina. The sequence continues at coordinate 510,633,704 of NC_069503.1, read as the reverse complement.
CTCTCAGAGATAAAATTATTGAACTTCAGAAGCGATGCGATGCGGTGCAAAGCAGCTGCTTCGCCTTGCGCCGCATCGCTTGCAGTGTGTCACAGCCTTCACACACACTGCATCCACCACACACACTGCATCCACCACACACACTGCATCCACCACACACACTGCATCCACCACACACATATACACACTGTAGCTAAAAAAGAAAAAAAGTCATTTTTGTTTTGTTTTGTTTTGTTTTTCAGGGAAGGGCATCCTGAATTTTCGGTTTCGGTCCAGAATTTTCATTTCGGTGCATCCCCAGTTTGGACTCTGTTTATGTTTTTATACTGAAATGCTCTGCATAATGTGGCGCCTTCTATCTTCTGCTCTCTTTTAAAAACACCTGCACTGATCAAGCAATCATTGTGTGGCATGCTGCAGTATAACAGTTATGATGTAGGCTGGACATTCTCCATCCTCTCTAAGGGCTGTGCAAAATCCATAATTCTCAGAGTTAAATGACAAGCAAAATGGGTAAAAAAAAAAAATTCTTCTACTATGGTTAATTAAATATTTAAGGGGGATTATATTTGAATTTAATGTCCCATTAAACACTTATTGAAACCATTATTTTGTCTGACCAAAACATCAGTAATTTTTATTGCCTATTTATTTATTTACATATGTGTTTATTTTATGCTAACATAACTTCACCATGATGACAACAAGTATTCTTACTTATCTATAATGAAAATGCTGTGGTCATTTTTAAGGTGAAGTTAAGTAGACGTCAATTGTTTGCTTATTCTCTTCTTCAATTTTGAAGACAATTATGTCAAACATGGAACAGATCCACCTTGTGGAATATTCAATTACCTAATGTAAAACCTTGAAAACAAATACAGTTAGTATAGATTCTGTCAGCTCTTCAATTAGGAATAAATTTAAGACTTGTTGAGAAGGCCTCTTTTAATTGTGTGCTTTAGTGGCAACTTCTTTTCCCTGGACACTCATCACCATCTCAGTTTATTTTATCCACCTCCCGCCAATGGTGAACTTGAGAAATCAATCTGCTAATGTATAATTTGTAAAGCTTCCCTGACTAACAAATGGGTAATTGATTCCTTCACAAATGCTGCATCCCTACGGATATGAGGTCGAGTAAATAAAAAATGGAAGACAGGAAAGTAATTCACTGGATTTAATATTTAAAAGCTGAAAACCTAAAAACTGTAACTATTTCTTTGTCAGACTTTATTATTAAATTACTTTTTATTTTATTTTTTTCTGGATAGATAATTGGCTGGGCATTATAATTATAGAAAAATTATTGTTTTAATTTATTCTTATTAAATTAAAAATATATAAAAATATTCCACACAAAGGAATAATGTTTATGAAATAATGATGTTTTAACTATTACTATAAAATTATATATCAGCTACATTTAGGATAGATTACAGATAATTCCCAATCATGATTACAAAAGACAAGTTAATTGATATATTATTATTTGACTGTGAATAATGCAGAAAAGGGGAAGGATGTTATTTAAAGGGACATAAAACAAGTTAGGATAGTGACAAAATATTATAATATGTACTTTAATTACTTTACCTGCAAATTTATACTGCAGTGCCTCGCCATTAACCCTTTCTTTTAAGCACCCCCCACACAATTCCTTCTATGGCTGTATCTATATCCACCTTTAATTTGGCAGAATGCAAGACTTTAACACTCAACACAATTTACTGTTGAGAGGAAAGGTTTTGTATTCCATATTGATAAATTCATTTTTATTTACTGCAAACTCTCTTAAGAATTTCACATAAATTTGCTATTGTGCTGAATTGATAATTGTATAACAATCTCTGGGTATAAGTGAATTATATACGATTATATTGGGTTAAAAAAGTGAATTATATTTCCCTAGAAATTCCATTAGATTGTGGGAGTTAAGCTAAGATTTCATTGTGAGATTTGAACATAGGTGAGTACAAGCGTTGTTAAATAAGCTATATATATTGATTTGGTTAAACTTACTGGGTATTTATAAATTGTTCTAGTATAATTCCTGTGTGATATTTAATATGCAATTCATTTTGAGTTAAGGTTAATTTATAAAAATATTTCATCCATTCATGGAATAATAGACAATATCTACTGAATAGTAATTTGATCTAAATATCTCTATAGCCTGCTTTATGTTCTAATATTGTGCTGATTAATTGATAGATATAACTGGTCATAGGTGATATTCAGTTACTACATAAATATTATCAATGTGTATATAAAGATTAACTGATCAGAATTTAGGAATATTTTATATTGAGATTAAATATACATCTGCAATAATAATTTTATTGCCATAGTTTCTAGATATCTCAATAGCATTTTGGAATACACTACAGAGATTATATAACGTTTCACTGGAGTGAATTGACAAATTCCACTATATTCATTGGAGATATTGCTGACAATAGTTTTACACCGCTATTAATTATTAATATCCATAATTACAATACGTAACACATTGGTGGCAATTGCTGCTGCTAAATATACCAACATTACTGGAGGACACTCCTGAGACGTATCAACATAATATATGCACAGATCTCAACATGTTTTATGACACTTTAAAGAACCACTAAATACAGTAGAGCTGAATAACTGACAAATGCACAATAAAACGACAATGCAATAGAACATACTTTGAATTTGAAATAAGCCGTAGAAAAGTTTCTAGCAAATTTCAAAGTTAATATAATTTACCTCCCCCTGTATTATTGTGGCAGTCATCAGCCAATTACAAAATGCATATACGTATATGCTGTCCACTTTGGCCATGCTCAGTAGGAGCTGGAGCCTCAGAAAGTGTGCATATAAAAAGAATGTGCACATTTTGATAAGAAAGTATATCAAAAAAGTTTTTTGTTTTTTTAATTTGCATGCTTTATCTTAATCCGGAAAAGTTCATTTTCACTTTAGTGGCCTTTTAACAACTGGCTGAATACAATTCTTTAAGGTATACTAAACCGCTGGGACAACTAAAATAGCATGCAGTCTCCATGGTATTGCTTTTCCTCCTGTGCATGCAGTGCTCTTCAAAAGAGTTCTCTTATTTTAACCCCTTACAGGTGCCAGATGGTGAAGATTTGCATCTCCATTCCAAGGGCCACCATCTTAGGTATTTTTGAAAGCTCTGATAACAGTGTTGCGCATTCACAGATCAGTGACTTTTTGACAGTTGTATCGTGCTTACATGTTGGCATGCACAAAACAGATTGAGAACTATACGTGTTTGCAGTTATTTTTTACATAATTGAAAAGTTACATAAAATATTTAGGGCCAGATTACAAGTAGAGTGCTTTCATGGAAGCAATATTTACGCTCCACTGTGTAATACCAGGGCACGCTAATGTGCGCTGGTATTACAAGTTGTCAGCAATGTGAACGCATTTGGTTTAGTACGATTTATTATGGTTTAGTATGATTTAGTATGGTTTAGTATGGTTTAGTATGGCTTAGTATGGTTTAGTATGGTTTAGTATGATTTAGTATGCTTTAGTAAGATTTAGTATGGTTTAGTAAGATTTAGTATAGTTTAGTAAGATTTAGTATAGTTTAGTATGGTTTAGTATGGTTTAGTATGATTTAGTATGGTTTAGTATGGCTTAGTATGGTTTAGTATGGTTTAGTATGATTTAGTATGGTTTAGTAAGATTTAGTATAGTTTAGTATGATTTAGTATGGTTTAGTATGATTTAGTATGGTTTAGTATGGTTTAGTATGGTTTAGTATGATTTAGTATGATTTAGTATGGTTTAGTATGATTTAGTATGATTTAGTATGGTTTAGTATGGCTTAGTATGATTTAGTATGGCTTAGTATAATTTAGTATGGTTTAGTATGGCTTAGTATGATTTAGTATGGTTTAGTATGGTTTAGTATGGCTTAGTATGATTTAGTATGGCTTAGTATAATTTAGTATGGTTTAGTATGGTTTAGTATGGCTTAGTATGATTTAGTATGGTTTAGTATGATTTAGTATGGTTTAGTATGGCTTAGTATGGTTTTGTATGGCTTAGCATGGCTTAGTATGATTTAGTATGGCTTAGTATGATTTAGTATGGTTTAGTATGATTTAGTATGGTTTAGTATGGCTTAGTATGATTTAGTATGATTTAGTATGGCTTAGTATGATTTGGTATGGTTTAGTATGGCTTAGTATGCTTTAGTAAGATTTAGTATAATTTAGTACAATTTAGTATGATTTTAGTACGATTTAGTATGGTTTAGTACGATATAGTATGATTTAATATGATTTTAGTATAGTTTAATATGATTTAGTACGATTTAGTATGATTTAGTACGATTTTAGTATAGTTTAGTATGATTTAGTATGGTTTAGTACGATTTAGTATGGTTTAGTACGATTTAGTATGATTTAATATGATTTTAGTATAGTTTAGTATGATTTAGTACAATTTAGTATGATTTAGTACGATTTAGTATGATTTAATATGATTTTAGTATAGTTTAGTATGATTTAGTACAATTTAGTATGATTTAGTATGATTTAGTACGATTTAGTATGATTTAATATGATTTTAGTATAGTTTAGTATGATTTAGTACGATTTAGTATGATTTAGTATGGTTTAGATGTTGATGAATAGATTCACTTGTAAAGAGCATGAAGTTGGGGAAAAGTCTGATTAGAGTGAGACAAGGAAAAAAGTGGGTAGAGCAGAATTAATATCATAAGGAAAGAAGATTTGATTGTAAAATAGTTACTATTATAATTATTATTTTCATGAATTTATAAAGAGTCGTCATTTTCTATAGCGCTAAGTACATGAACAAAGGGTAAACAATATTGTTCCTGTCAGAGGTTTTATCTTATTTATAAGTTCCTTGATATCTATTCCGTAACCAAATTAAAAGCCCATATTTTGAAAGATTTATTTTTATCCCGGGATTCCAAGCGTAATAAGCCAATTATATAATTGAGGTAAAGAAAAAAGTTGCTAAAAATGGTATTCTCTATCTGAATCATGCAAGAAAAATGTTGGGTTTCATGTCTCTTTAAGTTAATTAAAGGGACATTCAACACCCGCTATAACCTTATCTCATGTATTTCAAACCGAATCCAAAATCCGCCTGCACCGCATCCCAGCCTTGTTTACATATCCCATGTCCAAGTAATCCTGATCGTTATACCTTGCAGTATTCTGTAAATATGGCCGCCTAACTCCTCCCCTTCACGCTTCTTCCCCAGCACTCATCCCTTCATACACGTTCATGTTATTTTCTGATGACGCTCTTACAACGTCATCGCGCATGCGCATTTCTTACAAACAGAGCGCAATCGTAATCACTACCGGATCTGTTCATGTCTTCATATTCTAACTACTAGACAACAATAATATGTATTTCAGAATAAGCCATAACATTTTATCATAAATACATGTGTGTGTGTATAATCACCAAAATTCAGTGTATCTTGAAAATGCCACTATCATCTATTGATTATAAAACTAACAGTAAGGTGCAGTATACCTATTCATTATACGATTGAACATGGTGCTCAAAAAATAAACAATATAACGAATTAAAAATAAGATTTATAATACAGTGAAATAAGCAGTATGTACGGTTCTGGCTATTACCTATAATAACGCAATAAAGTACTCTGACTATTAGAACCGGAACGTAAACAAAGTTGCATATTAAGGTTCCGCTTTTATGGTTCCTAGGTTAACACGCATGCGCAAAGGTCTGTGAACGCGCTTTCAATTTCAGTCCGAGGAATGGAACATCATTGGCTGCTCGTTTGAAAAAGAAGCTCCATACGTCACGGTGGGGGGAGTTAGGGAGCCATATTAACACCCAAATATAGAAGATAGACTAAACGATTCAGCGGTGAAGGAAGTAAGTAATAGAAAGGGGGAAGGTTACAGGCGGATCTTGAGTTTTAAGTTTTTAATATAGATCTATGTTATGTCGAGTGTTGAATGTCCCTTTAAGGGCATTACACTATTCTTCAGTTAAATGTGTAATCATATTACTAATTGATCTAAATTTTTCTAACAAGGATTGTAGTTTAGATTCCACTTCCCTTTGAAATGTATTTACGCAAATGGTGTACAAAGGTGTCCAGGATTAAATCTGAAAACACATTTACTTAGATAATGTACCTGTTAATTTTATTGTTGCAGATTATGCTGGTGTTTTTGAAAAACTATCATTTATATTTTATAGTTCTATTAAAAAAGTTCTAATATAAGAGTTTCTATTTATTTTATTTTTTAACTGAAGTAATTTGTAACAGTTCTTACACTATCTAAGCAGAAGTAAATATCCCTTTTTAACAGGCTATCTAATTCTGGAACAATTCTTCCAACAGCCAAAGCTTTTAGCCACATTAAATAAGCAAGAATGATTTATAGTAAATGTGTGAAAAGCAAACTTGTGTTTAGAATGTGTTGATTTTATTTATCATTTCATTTGAAAGCATTATTTTAGCAGTTCTTTCAAATTAATGTAACTTTCTAGGCACAATGCCAAAAAAGATGACAACAAATTGTGTGCTTTGTGGCAACAGAGGGATTATGAGATTTATTCAACAAAAAAAAAAAAAACCCACATTTTAGTCCTTAGAGTGAAGACTTTACTCCCGTTGATTCTTTGGAGTGTGTATTGCAACTTTTTTACACACATGCTGGTTTTAAGAATTTGTCAATAAAGTTATTCCTTTACTAGACGAGTCTACATGTGCAGCTTACTTTGTGGCTGTCAGTTGTTGTTTGGAACGAAGGATTGCACTGCAGCGATTGGCTGATTCCTACCGATTGGCTGATTACTAGCCGAGTCAACATGTGCACCTTACTTTGTGGCTGTCAACCCAAGGTATTGATCTAGGCCCATTTTGGTATATTTAATGCCACCATTTCACCGCCAAATGCCATCAAATAAAAAAAAAAAATGTACTTTTTTCAGAAACTTTGGGTTTCTCACAGAATTTTTTTTACATACTGCTTGTGCAATCATGGCACAGATATTTGTAAAAGTTTCTCTGGGATCCCCTTTGTTCAGAAGCAGCCGACATATATGGCTTTGCCATTGCTTTTTCATAATTAGACACCCTTTAATTGCAGCTGTGCACCACTCTTCTATTTTTCCAGGCAGTGAAGGGGATAATTAGGTAGCTTAAAAGGTTAATGTTAGCTTTAGTAACCCCCATCTTAGGTAGTGGCAGACAGTCTGCCAGTATGAAAAAATAAAGCTTTTTTAAACAAATAAATAAAAATAAATTGTTTTTATATATATTTCTCCAGTGTAGGATCCTCCCTTATTCCATAACCTCCCTTACCCCCCTAAAAAGCTCCCTAAACCTTCCCCCTCTAACTGTTAGGCGCCATCTTAGGTACTGGCTCCTGCAGTGATGTGCAGTCACTAGAGGCAGGTGAGGCAGGGCTTCACCTCTCATATGGGCAAAAATATATATATTTTATTGGCTTTAAAAAAAAATTAAAAAAAATATTGCAATTTTTTTTCCAGCATTTTTTTTCACAGCTACATGTTTTGAATTGGAGAGGCACGAGCAGGTCTGCCCTCCATTACACAACATCCTGCGCCACCTACTGGATGAAAGTGGTTAAGATCATTGTATAGCCCATAAGTGCTTATTTGAGGCAGGCTTCTTTGGGCTGACCCAATCCAGTAAGAGGCATCAGTCATGGGATTTTAGGGTTGGGGCTGAATGTTAAATCATATAAAACAAAACAAAAACGGAAAAAAATACTTTCATTTATTTTGTTGCTGCCCTGTGCAGCTGTCAGCTTTTCCAGTGAAAAAGAGAGTTCAGTACTTCCCCTCTAAGTGCAGTGGAATGTTCCACTGTCACTTCCTTACAGTGCAGGACGAGATGCAGAGAGAGCATTGTTTTAGCCACATTTTATTAAAGTAAGTTCTGCAACCTTAGATTTTGTTGAAAGGGATTCTGTTAGTGAAAATGATAATTTAATAAATGTGGTTTAGTGTTTTTTGTTTTTTTACTCTTTTACAGCAGTTTAAGGATCGTTTTTGTATTTTGTTTACTCAAACTTTACACCCACTACCTTAGCAGCTTGCCTCTGTACTCCACACTAGTTTATAGTCTCATCACTCTCTTACTGACTTATGAACTCTCTGTAGCTCTGCAACTGTGTTTTCTCACAACACGATCTTAATATTATGCTGTTGTATGGATGAGTTGTTATTTGACAAGAGTAAGCTAGACCAACAGCATGGTAATGTAAAATGTAACCAAGCAGTTTAGAATGAGTCATTGCAAATATTCTCTATGGCTCCTGTAGCTATAGTATTTAATTTAAACCAAGGATTCCTTATGTGTATGTTGGACAACCATGATGTAGATAACAAATAATAATTTATTAATGCTCCCATTCATATGTGCTGTTCTGTTTCAGATATTTAAAATAGATTGTAGACTATTAGCATTTAACAGTCACTTTAAACATTCAGTGGTGCCTCCCCCTTTCAGTGTTCCCTCTCTCCCCACTTATGTGCCTCTCTCCTCCCTCTGTCTCCCTCTCGCCCCACTTATGTGTCTCACTCCCCTCTGCCTCCCTCACTCCCCTCTGTCTCTCTCGGTCTCCCTCACTCTCCTCTCTCTCCCTCTCACTCCCCTCTGTCTCCCTCTCACTCCCCTCTGTCTCCCTCTCACTCCCCTCTGTCTACCTCTCACTCCCCTCTGTCTACCTCTCACTCCCCTCTGTGTCTCTCTCATTCCCCTTTGTGTCTCTCTCACTCCCCTCTGTGTCTCTCACTCCCCTCTGTGTCTCTCTCACTTCCCTCTGTGTCTCACTCCCCTCTGTGTCTCACTCCCTTTCACTCCCCTCTGTGTCTCTCTCACTCCCCTCTGTGTCTCTCTCACTCCCCTCTGTGTCTCAATCCCCTCTGTGTCTCTCTCTCCCTCCCCTCTGTCTCTTTCTCTCTCTCTCTCTCTCTCTCTCTCCCCCCCCCCTCTGTCTCTCTCTCTCTCCCCCTTCTGTCTGTCTCTCCCACTGTCTTTCTGTCTCTCCCCTCTATCTTTCTGTCTCTCCCCTCTGTGTGTGTCTCTCTCTATCCATCTTTCTGTCTCTCCCCTCTGTGTGTGTCTCTCTCTATCCATCTCTCTTTCTCTATCCGTCTGTCTCTCTCTCTATCCATCTGTCTCTCTCTCTATCCGTCTGTCTCTTTCTCTATCCATCTCTCTCTCTATCCATCTCTCTCTCTCTCTATCCATCTCTCTCTCTATCCATCTCTCTCTCTATCCATCTCTCTCTCTATCCATCTCTCTCTCTATATATATCCATCTCTCTCTTTCTCTCTCTCTATCCATCTCTCTCTCTCTCAATCTCTCTATCCATCTCTCTCTCTCTATCCATCTCTCTCTATCCATCTCTCTCTCTCTCTCTCTATCCATCTCTCTCTCTCTCTATCCATCTCTCTCTCTCTCTCTCTATATCCATCTATCTCTCTCTCTATCCATCTCTCTCCCTGTCTCCCCTCTGTCTCTCTCCTTATGTGTCATTCTCCCCCATGGTCTCTTTTCTATCCCTGTCTCTTCCTCCCCCTCTGACTCTCTCATCCCTTATGTGTCTCTCTAACCCTCTGTGTGATTGTGTCTCTCTTTCTTTCTCTCTAACCCTCTGTGTCTTTCTCTCCCTCTCCCCCGTCTCTCTCTCTCCCTCTCCCCCTGTCTCTCTCTCCCTCTCCCCCAAGTGCTTTTCTGTGTTTCGGCCTACCTTTTATTTATTTAATGAATTGGTGGTGCCATCTGAGGATGTGGCTTTATCTAAAGGGGTGGGGTCAATTTTACCTGCTGCCACTGGATCAAGACATTTTTATATTTACTGAATAATGAAGGAATCTATAAGCATAATTTGCAGCATTAAAGTAAAAAGTATGTTTTAAACAGATTTTAATGGGCCTGGATTTCTAGATCTCATAATCGGAGCAAGCATTTTGTTATCTGGCAAGAGTTTGTTACAATCCTTTAGACTAAAATCAGATGTTTACTAAGTTGACCAGTTTTCCAAGACACCATTTAAAGGGACATGAAACCCATGTTTTCTTTCATGATTTAGAAAGAGCATGCAATTTTAAATAACTTTCCAATTTACATCTAATATCTAATTTTCTTCATTCTTTTGACATCCTTTGTTGAAAATCATATCTAAATATGCTCAGTAGCTGCTGATTGGTGGCTGCACATAGATACCTCATGCGATTGGCTCACCCATGTGTATTACTATTTCTTCAACAAAGGATATCTAAAGAATGAAGGTGTATCCTAGCCAATGCCTCACCAGCCTCTGATGTCACCGCACGTCACTGGGCAGCTGTCTGCCAGTACCTATAAAATCATTTTTTTATATATAAAAAAAAATTATATATTTTTTAATAGTTTTGGTAGCATAGTGTAACTCCCACCCCCACCCCCCCACCAGCTATCTTTATTTAAGGGGCCACCACAACCCCAGATCCCCTTTTCTGTAGTGTAGCTGCCCCATCCCCCCTGTCCCTTTTTTCCCTGTAGAGTAGGGCCCCTACCACTTTCTCCCACTCCCTCCTGCCTCCCCTGCTGGGCTGCCCACCCGCCCGTCACCCGCCCACACCTCCCGCCGGCTCCAGCAGAAGATTGTTACAGACATCTGCCCTCATATGGAGCTGGAGCACTGATCGCGCTCCGGCTCCATATGCGGGAGATGTCTGAAGCTTCAGGAGCTCCAGCTCTCGGCTGTAACTTAACAGCCGAGAGTGCTGGAGCATCCTGAAGCGACAACATATACATTCATTGCCAAAGTACCGCACAATGTATATATATGTCGGATTGCGTGAAGGGGTTAATTTTAAAATAACTTTTTTTACTGTTCCTGCTTCATGATATAACAAGGGTGTAGGAGGCTATTTGCAGCTTAATCTAAGGTAAGACCTTAAGATGACTAAGTTGTAGACTGTGCCGTTAAATGCTTTCAAAACATTTATATAGTATGTAATTTCTGATCCCTATGCAGAATGTTCCTTTAAAGCAAATCCGTATTGAAGGCAAGCAAATCAAACATGGAAAAAGCCACCAAGAGACAGTGCAAAGATGAATTATTAGCAAACAGCTTAGATCAATGATATTCAAGCACACCCTCTAGGAATTACTGCTTTTCAGACATTCACATCAAAACATCAACAGAGACTTCATAATCTTAATATGCATAATTTTAAAAATAGAATGATGCAACAGAAACATTTAAATGTGTTAAAGAATTCCACAAGATATATGGATAGAAAAAGAGTTTAACAAATGCAGGGTAATGTATGAAATTCTAGTGCAGCAAAAGTGGTATTAGTAAACAGAAACAAAAAAAAGAAAAAAAAAGAAATGTATGTCGTACATCACAATTTGAAAATATAAGAAAAGAAAGGGTTGATCACTAAACTCCTATGAATTCTAATTGATTGCTTCAAGATTCAATAAACTCTGCTCATAAAACAAATATACTATGAAGAAAAAACAATTGTCAGAAAATCACAACTTAAAAATTGTGCATTTTAAAGATATCATACTCAGCAGCATCTATCTAGCATTTGTCCACAGTAGCACTTCTTGTATGCATGAAGATGTGAAGGAGACCAGCTTCACAAAAATGCCTCTAAAATATTACAAAAACACCCCTTGATAAAAAATGTCCACTCAAACATATTCACACACACACACACACAAAACAAATACTTGACAAAAGGATAAAGAAAATCAAGACAACCATGTCAGTTTTGAAACAGTGTGACACAAGATCTGATACTTCACAGAAGCTATAGTATCTATAAATTCCTACATAAAAAACCCCAACCAAACTCACCCAGAACACCCAAGGTCAGCCTCTTAAAGGAACCTATTGTTCTATACAAAAGACTACCTCTCTATAATAAAACAGATCTACTAATATTTTACATTTTAATATCATTTCATTTTACAGGGTTGACATATCACCTCCCATGAGGCTGTGTTGTAGCTAAGGGGTTACTGGGAGTTTGCACTCTCAGCTGCAATGTTGACAACATTGCTACAGTCATAATGCATTATGGTCATGTCTATGGTGACTGAAATCATGGAAAAAGGCTGCATCATAGTAGCCACAATTTATTCACCCAATGGGGCATATCTATCAAGCTCTGTATGTAACTTGATATCCCGTGTTTCTGGCGAGCCTTCAGGCTCGCCAGAAAAACACAAGTTATGGAGCAGCGGTCTGAAGGCCGCTGCTCCATAACCTGCCCGTCTGCTCTGAGGAGCGGACAGAGATCGCCACAATTCAACCCGATCGAATGCGATCGGGTTGATTGACACCCCCCTGCTGGAGGCCGATTGGCCGCGAATCTGCAGGGGGCGGTGTTGGACCAGCAGCTCCCAAGAGCTGCTGGTGCAATGCTGAATACGGAGAGCGTATTGCTCTCCGCATTCAGCGAGGTCTGTCGGACCTGATCCACACTGTCGGATCAGGTCCGACAGACCATTGTTAAATAGGCATCAGAGAGTAGTGAAACAAGACTGATTTTGGAGATCGTTTCTGATTTAAGTCTCTTTAGGCTTTTTGTGTTCTAGTATGGACTTCCTTATCCTAAGCTCACACTGTTGACAAAATGCTATATAAGATGCATCTTCTTTTTTAAAAGTATAGCCCACTGAGATGAGTTTTTGTTATTATCAATCCTCAACACTAAGGACACCAGCCTGGTTAACAAACTATTTTCCAAATCTATAGATGAATATAAACTAGGTAATGATTTAGTTGGTTGATTTTGGTTAATATGTGGAGCTCAAGAATACCACCAAATATAACTCATCGACCGGTTGACATTGGTGCTAACATTTTTCTAAAGATTTGTTTGAGATTGGCAAATAATTTAGCAAACAAACTGGGGGCTTGCAGACATCTTTCAGTAAAAGAACTAAAGACGCAAATGAGAAGAAAGTAGTGTTCAGGTCACACAAAATAATACAACCTAACCTAGAATACATAGGGAATTGTAGTTTAGTTAATATTACATTTATACAAAACCTAATTTACATAGTTAAAGGGACATAATACTCATATGCTAAATCACTTGAAACTGATGCAGTATAACTATAAAAAGCTGACAGGAAAATATCACCTGAGCATCTCTATGTAAAAAAGGAAGATATTTTACCTCACAATTTCCTCAGCTCAGCAGAGTAAGTTCTGTGTAAAAAGTTATACTTCACCTGCTCCCAGCTGCAGGTAAAAATAAAAAAAAAAATGAAGAAATGAACAGCAGCCAATCAGCATCAGCAGTGCTGAGGTCATGAACTCTTACTGTGATCTTATGAGATTTGACTTAACTCTCATGAGATTTCATAGTAAGCTTCCTTTACCTGATTGGTGAAATAATATGAGAGTTCACGAGGCTCATCCTTTCAGCTGTCTCAGGACAGACACACTAAAATGCTGCTTAGAAATCCTTTACAATGGGAGGTGGCTACTGAGGAACTTGTGAGGTAAAATATCTTTCTTTTTTACATAGAGATGTTCAGGTGATATTTTCTAGTCAGCTTTTTATAGCTATGCTGCAGCACTTTTAAAGTGTTTAAACATTTGGGTATTATGGCCCTTTAAACAAGGTGTGTACAATCAATGTGGAATATTCTTGACAAATCAGAGGGATTTGATCCTGTCTTGTTGTTTTGAATAACCAAAAATCTTTAAATGATCTGAAATGAATACAGTGAAGATTTATGTTTATGTTTGTGTCTCATTAGCTAATCATAGAAATACAAAGAAATATATTAGGCACAGTTTTGGACTTGACCTTAATACTCTAAGTGCAAGGTTAATGTCTATTTGAGAGCACAATAAAAATATTCTTTGTAGGCTTTTTTTTTTCCTTGCAAATATTTGAAACAAGGCACTTAATTAGATTTCTCACACTTAATAAGTGAAACCTTTGACCTTTCATGAACCAGGCCAGCTGTGTCAGCATCCTAATATATGTTCTATTTTGAAAACAGCAGACACACAGTGATAGCTTTTTGGCCATATGATACAGAGAAATCTAATGTGCATTCCCGTTATTGGAACACTTGGCCAAAAATACCATTAAACCTTATAAAGAAAAATGATCGATTGCATGTTATAATCAAAACAGGTATTCAGCAATTAAACACTTCATCTACATAACAATAATTACATTTTGAAAAAATGATGTCTCTGTATCAGCTAACATCAATCAGCCTTATTTATGCATTAGATGATATTATTTTGCAGTGTGTGTATAAAAACAGAATTTATGTTTACCTGATAAATTACTTTCTCCAACGGTGTGTCCGGTCCACGGCGTCATCCTTACTTGTGGGATATTCTCCTCCCCAACAGGAAATGGCAAAGAGCCCAGCAAAGCTGGTCACATGATCCCTCCTAGGCTCCGCCTACCCCAGTCATTCGACCGACGTTAAGAAGGAATATTAGCATAGGAGAAACCATATGGTACCGTGGTGACTGTAGTTAAAGAAAATAAATTATCAGACCTGATTAAAAAAACCAGGGCGGGCCGTGGACCGGACACACCGTTGGAGAAAGTAATTTATCAGGTAAACATAAATTCTGTTTTCTCCAACATAGGTGTGTCCGGTCCACGGCGTCATCCTTACTTGTGGGAACCAATACCAAAGCTTTAGGACACGGATGAAGGGAGGGAGCAAATCAGGTCACCTAAATGGAAGGCACCACGGCTTGCAAAACCTTTCTCCCAAAAATAGCCTCAGAAGAAGCAAAAGTATCAAACTTGTAAAATTTGGTAAAAGTGTGCAGTGAAGACCAAGTCGCTGCCCTACATATCTGATCAACAGAAGCCTCGTTCTTGAAGGCCCATGTGGAAGCCACAGCCCTAGTGGAATGAGCTGTGATTCTTTCGGGAGGCTGCCGTCCGGCAGTCTCGTAAGCCAATCTGATGATGCTTTTAATCCAAAAAGAGAGAGAGGTAGAAGTTGCTTTTTGACCTCTCCTTTTACCAGAATAAACAACAAACAAGGAAGATGTTTGTCTAAAATCCTTTGTAGCATCTAAATAGAATTTTAGAGCGCGAACAACATCCAAATTGTGCAACAAACGTTCCTTCTTTGAAACTGGTTTCGGACACAGAGAAGGTACGATAATCTCCTGGTTAATGTTTTTGTTAGAAACAACTTTTGGAAGAAAACCAGGTTTAGTACGTAAAACCACCTTATCTGCATGGAACACCAGATAAGGAGGAGAACACTGCAGAGCAGATAATTCTGAAACTCTTCTAGCAGAAGAGATTGCAACCAAAAACAAAACTTTCCAAGATAATAACTTAATATCAACGGAATGTAAGGGTTCAAACGGAACCCCCTGAAGAACTGAAAGAACTAAATTGAGACTCCAAGGAGGAGTCAAAGGTTTGTAAACAGGCTTAATTCTAACCAGAGCCTGAACAAAGGCTTGAACATCTGGCACAGCTGCCAGCTTTTTGTGAAGTAACACAGACAAGGCAGAAATCTGTCCCTTCAGGGAACTTGCAGATAATCCTTTTTCCAATCCTTCTTGAAGGAAGGATAGAATCTTAGGAATCTTAACCTTGTCCCAAGGGAATCCTTTAGATTCACACCAACAGATATATTTTTTCCAAATTTTGTGGTAAATCTTTCTAGTTACAGGCTTTCTGGCCTGAACAAGAGTATCGATAACAGAATCTGAGAACCCTCGCTTCGATAAGATCAAGCGTTCAATCTCCAAGCAGTCAGCTGGAGTGAAACCAGGTTCGGATGTTCGAACGGACCCTGAACAAGAAGGTCTCGTCTCAAAGGTAGCTTCCAAGGTGGAGCCGATGACATATTCACCAGATCTGCATACCAAGTCCTGCGTGGCCACGCAGGAGCTATCAAGATCACCGACGCCCTCTCCTGATTGATCCTGGCTACCAGCCTGGGGATGAGAGGGAACGGCGGGAACACATAAGCTAGTTTGAAGGTCCAAGGTGCTACTAGTGCATCCACTAGAGCCGCCTTGGGATCCCTGGATCTGGACCCGTAGCAAGGAACTTTGAAGTTCTGACGAGAGGCCATCAGATCCATGTCTGGAATGCCCCACAGCTGAGTGACTTGGGCAAAGATTTCCGGATGGACTTCCCACTCCCCCGGATGCAATGTCTGACGACTCAGAAAATCCGCTTCCCAATTTTCCACTCCTGGGATGTGGATAGCGGACAGGTGGCAGGAGTGAGACTCCGCCCATAGAATGATTTTGGTCACTTCTTCCATCGCTAGGGAACTCCTTGTTCCCCCCTGATGGTTGATGTACGCAACAGTTGTCATGTTGTCTGATTGAAACCGTATGAACTTGGCCCTCGCTAGCTGAGGCCAAGCCTTGAGAGCATTGAATATCGCTCTCAGTTCCAGAATATTTATCGGTAGAAGAGATTCTTCCCGAGACCAAAGACCCTGAGCTTTCAGGGATCCCCAGACCGCGCCCCAGCCCATCAGACTGGCGTCGGTCGTGACAATGACCCACTCTGGTCTGCGGAATGTCATCCCTTGTGACAGGTTGTCCAGGGACAGCCACCAACGGAGTGAGTCTCTGGTCCTCTGATTTACTTGTATCTTCGGAGACAAGTCTGTATAATCCCCATTCCACTGACTGAGCATGCACAGTTGTAATGGTCTTAGATGAATGCGCGCAAAAGGAACTATGTCCATAGCCGCTACCATCAACCCGATCACTTCCATGCACTGAGCTATGGAAGGAAGAGGAACGGAATGAAGTATCCGACAAGAGTCTAGAAGCTTTGATTTTCTGGCCTCTGTCAGAAATATCCTCATTTCTAAGGAGTCTATTATTGTTCCCAAGAAGGGAACCCTTGTTGACGGAGATAGAGAACTCTTTTCCACGTTCACTTTCCATCCGTGAGATCTGAGAAAGGCCAGGACGATGTCCGTGTGAGCCTTTGCTTGAGGAAGGGACGACGCTTGAATCAGAATGTCGTCCAAGTAAGGTACTACAGAAATGCCCCTTGGTCTTAGCACAGCTAGAAGGGACCCTAGTACCTTTGTGAAAATCCTTGGAGCAGTGGCTAATCCGAAAGGAAGCGCCACGAACTGGTAATGCTTGTCCAGGAATGCGAACCTTAGGAACCGATGATGTTCCTTGTGGATAGGAATATGTAGATACGCATCCTTTAAATCCACCGTGGTCATGAATTGACCTTCCTGGATGGAAGGAATAATAGTTCGAATGGTTTCCATCTTGAACGATGGAACCTTGAGAAACTTGTTTAAGATCTTGAGATCTAAGATTGGTCTGAACGTTCCCTCTTTTTTGGGAACTATGAACAGATTGGAGTAGAACCCCATCCCTTGTTCTCTTAATGGAACAGGATGAATCACTCCCATTTTTAACAGGTCTTCTACACAATGTAAGAATGCCTGTCTTTTTATGTGGTCTGAAGACAACTGAGACCTGTGGAACCTCCCCCTTGGGGGAAGTCCCTTGAATTCCAGAAGATAACCTTGGGAGACTATTTCTAGCGCCCAAGGATCCAGAACATCTCTTGCCCAAGCCTGAGCGAAGAGAGAGAGTCTGCCCCCCACCAGATTCGGTCCCGGATCGGGGGCCAACATTTCATGCAGTCTTGGTAGCAGTGGCAGGTTTCTTGGCCTGCTTTCCCTTGTTCCAGCCTTGCATTGGTCTCCAAGCTGGCTTGGCTTGAGAAGTATTACCCTCTTGCTTAGAGGACGTAGCACCTCGTGCTGGTCCGTTTCTACGAAAGGGACGAAAATTAGGTTTATTTTTTGCCTTGAAAGGCCGATCCTGAGGAAGGGCGTGGCCCTTACCCCCAGTGATATCAGAGATAATCTCTTTCAAGTCAGGGCCAAACAGCGTTTTCCCCTTGAAAGGAATGTTAAGTAGCTTGTTCTTGGAAGACGCATCAGCCGACCAAGATTTCAACCAAAGCGCTCTGCGCGCCACAATAGCAAACCCAGAATTCTTAGCCGCTAACCTAGCCAATTGCAAAGTGGCGTCTAGGGTGAAAGAATTAGCCAATTTGAGAGCATTGATTCTGTCCATAATCTCCTCATAAGGAGGAGAATCACTATCGACCGCCTTTATCAGCTCATCGAACCAGAAACATGCGGCTGTAGCGACAGGGACAATGCATGCAATTGGTTGTAGAAGGTAACCCTGCTGAACAAACATCTTTTTAAGCAAACCTTCTAATTTTTTATCCATAGGATCTTTGAAAGCACAACTATCCTCTATGGGTATAGTGGTGCGTTTGTTTAAAGTGGAAACCGCTCCCTCGACCTTGGGGACTGTCTGCCATAAGTCCTTTCTGGGGTCGACCAAAGGAAACAATTTTTTAAATATGGGGGGAGGGACGAAAGGAATACCGGGCCTTTCCCATTCTTTATTAACAATGTCCGCCACCCGCTTGGGTATAGGAAAAGCTTCTGGGAGCCCCGGCACCTCTAGGAACTTGTCCATTTTACATAGCTTCTCTGGGATGACCAACTTGTCACAATCATCCAGAGTGGATAATACCTCCTTAAGCAGAATGCGTAGATGTTCCAACTTAAATTTAAATGCAATCACATCAGGTTCAGCCTGTTGAGAAATGTTCCCTGAATCAGTAATTTCTCCCTCAGACAAAACCTCCCTGGCCCCATCAGACTGGGTTAGGGGCCCTTCAGAGATATTAGTATCAGCGTTGCCATGCTCTTCAGTATCTAAAACAGAGCAGCCGCGCTTACGCTGACAAGTGTTCATTTGGGCTAAAATGTTTTTGACAGAATTATCCATTACAGCCGTTAATTGTTGCATAGTAAGGAGTATTGGCGCGCTAGATGTACTAGGGGCCTCCTGAGTGGGCAAGACTCGTGTAGACGAAGGAGGGAATGATGCAGTACCATGCTTACTCCCCTCACTTGAGGAATCATCTTGGGCATCATTGTCATTATCACATAAATCACATTTATTTAAATGAATAGGAATTCTGGCTTCCCCACATTCAGAACACAGTCTATCTGGTAGTTCAGACATGTTAAACAGGCATAAACTTGATAACAAAGTACAAAAAACGTTTTAAAATAAAACCGTTACTGTCACTTTAAATTTTAAGCTGAACACACTTTATTACTGCAATTGCGAAAAAACATGAAGGAATTGTACAAAATTCACCAAATTTTCACCACAGTGTCTTAAAGCCTTAAAAGTATTGCACACCAAATTTGGAAGCTTTAACCCTTAAAATAACGGAACCGGAGCCGTTTTAAACTTTAACCCCTTTACAGTCCCTGGTATCTGCTTTGCTGAGACCCAACCAAGCCCAAAGGGGAATACGATACCAAATGACGCCTTCAGAAAGTCTTTTCTAAGTATCAGAGCTCCACACACATGCGACTGCATGCCATGCCTCTCAAAAACAAGTGCGCCACACCGGCGCGAAAATGAGGCTCTGCTTATGCTTTGGGAAAGCCCCTAAGGAATAAGGTGTCTAATACAGTGCCTGCCGATATTCTTATATCAAAATACCCAGAAAAAATGATTCCTCAAGGCTAAATATGTGTTAATAATGAATCGATTTAGCCCAGAAAAGTCTACAGTCTTAATAAGCCCTTGTGAAGCCCTTATTTATGATCGTAATAAACATGGCTTACCGGATCCCATAGGGAAAATGACAGCTTCCAGCATTACATCGTCTTGTTAGAATGTGTCATACCTCAAGCAGCAAGAGACTGCATACTGTTCCCCCAACTGAAGTTAGTAGCTCTCAACAGTCCTGTGTGGAACAGCCATGGATTTTAGTTACGGTTGCTAAAATCATTTTCCTCATACAAACAGAAATCTTCATCTCTTTTCTGTTTCTGAGTAAATAGTACATACCAGCACTATTTCAAAATAACAAACTCTTGATTGAATAATAAAAACTACAGTTAAACACTAAAAAACTCTAAGCCATCTCCGTGGAGATGTTGCCTGTACAACGGCAAAGAGAATGACTGGGGTAGGCGGAGCCTAGGAGGGATCATGTGACCAGCTTTGCTGGGCTCTTTGCCATTTCCTGTTGGGGAGGAGAATATCCCACAAGTAAGGATGACGCCGTGGACCGGACACACCTATGTTGGAGAAACAAACATTATATATATATATATATGTGTGTGTGTGTGTGTTCTCCCCAGTGGCCTATGTAGATTACAAGTGGAGTGTTTTTTAACGCTCCCGCTCGAACGTTAACTGCGCTAGAAGTAAGCTTTTTGCGCGCTTCGGGTAACGCTCGTATTACAAGTTGAAAGTAAACTGTTTTCACTTTCTCTCTCTCTTTAAAAAAATGAGACAAAGATAAATCATTTCAGAAATATTTTCTTCCTTTAATGTGACCAATAAACTGTACAACTCAATTAAAAAACAAACTAAAATCTTTTAGGTGGAGGGAAGTAAAAATAATAAAAAAAATAATATGGTTGCATAAGTGTGCACACCCTTAAACTAATACTTTGTTGGAGCACCTTTTGATTTTATTATAGCACTCAGTCTTTTTGGGTATGAGTCTATCAGCATGGCACTTCTTGCCAACTCTTCTTTGCAAAAACACTCCAAATCTGTCAGATTGCGAGGGCCTCTCCTGTGCACAGTCTTCTTCAGATCACCCCACAGATTTTCGATCGTATTCAGGTCTGGGCTCTGGCTGGGCCATTCCAAAACTTTAAGCTTCTTCTGGTGAAGCCATTCCTTTTTTGATTTGGATGTATGCTTTGGGTCGTTGTCATGCTGAAAGATAAAGTTCCTCTTCATGTTCAGCTTTCTAGCAGAAGCCTGAATGTTTTGTGCCAATATATGCATGGCTCATTTTGAAGATGTAATGGTCTGGGATAACAATCCGTTTTCCCAGAACATCATAAAATATTTTATATACATAGATGATATTATTATTATCTGGCAGGGAGCCATGGAGGAGACCATAAGCTTTGTTCAGCATATTAATAACAATAATTTCAACTTGTCTTTTAACGATAAATTCGATTGAGAAAAAATAGAATTTTTAGATATAGAACTATTTGTGGATGACACCTCTAAGTCAGTTATGGTCTGGTCCGTAACTATAGAAAACCAACTGACAGTAATGGATTCCTAAATGCAAAAAGCGGGAATATGACAAATTGGAAGTGTAATATCCCATACGGCAATTTCGCTGTATTAGACGTAATTGATCCAAATTAGAGGACTACAATAAGGAAGCAGATATCCTCCAAAGTAAATTTATAGAAAAAGAATATGATACGCAACTAGTGAGTGAAGCTAAGGATAAAAACGCAATTTGTCAATGTAGCAGTTTATTATCAATGAATCAGGAAACCTCTTTAGACATTAGTAAAGATCGGGGTAATAAAGTGAAGTTCATTACCACGTACAATGAGAGTGCCGGGTTCTTCAAAAAAACTTTATATAAACACTGGGACATGTTAAAGGCAGACCCTATATTGAAAAATATAATTGAAGATAAACCTGTAGTGATAATTAGAAACAATCAAAATCTAAAAAATATCTTAGCTCCATCTAAACTGAAAGGTACTACAAAGACCAATAAATCTGGTTACCTAGATCAATGGGTCAGAGGTAAGTCCAGGACATATAAATGTGGTCGCAGCACATCTAGCAAATAGAGATTCTTTTATGAATTTGAATAATACCAAACAAGTACCAATTAAGTACAGAGGCACATGCCACTCCACATTTGTGGTCTACGGCCTCACTTGTGGATGAGGGAAGATCTATATAGGAAGAACAAAACGAAAAATAAAAAGAAGATGATATGAGCATATAAACAACATAGAAATAGGTCTAAGAACCCATAGTGTGTCTGATCATTTCAGGACATATCATAACAAAGACCCCAGTAGTTTACGTATCAGTATTCTAGAAATGGTACCTGTGGGCACAAATCCACATCAGAAGTTGATTACACTGAGGCAAAAGGAGACAAGGTGGATTCAAGAACTTGAAAGCCTCACTCTTAAGGGCTTGAATATAGATCTTGATTTACAGGCATTTATGTTATAAGGCACTAACAACTCAGTATAGAGTCTCAATATAGGTTTCAGCAAGTTTAAGTATAAATATATAAGATTAGAGAGTAAGGGTATTTTAATAATGAATGTCTCTAGAAATATTAATATAATATTTAATTAGCAGATAACATAAGTTAAACATTATCATGGTCTTCAGTGTGATGTAATATTATTAGGTCTCTCATTATAATATAAATCATCGATCCCACATATTCAGAAATAATAGTGAATTTTAAGGTATGACTACCACTCATAAAAATGTAAGGAGGGAGATCGGGACTGTCAGAGAGTAGAGACGTCACCATATGGGCAGTGTTTGTTTACATGAGACGTAAGTAGTTACGTAAGGAAAGGGGTGAAGTAAATAGAAAACAGTAGTTCCGCTCACCAAAAGCCCAAGGATACACGGAGCCTAGAGATTAGAATATTGGCAATAAAGTAAGAAAGAAGTTTCTTTCCTTAAATCTGTTAAACACATTGTAACATAGGAATAACATTTGGGGCTCAAATGTTGTGTAAATACATACGTAATAAAAGAAGGAAATAGATAAGTGAACACCTTGTATCTTAATACTCGATAGGTTCCATAAGTGGTAATATAGGCGCTATTTCACATAATAAACACGCTGTGTAGTCAAGTCTGGGAAAGAGAGGTAGTAAGTCAGTTTGGAAGGAGGTTTAGAATGGGGAAATATTATTATAATATTAACATAAGTCACTCTATATATGTATATAATATGAATGGGAGAAACGTTTATGTAATTTTAATACGTTTTTTTAATTAATTATTGTATTTCATGTATTTCATGTATTGTTATGAGTTTATTAACATACTATAACAGCACATGGTTAGTGGGTGTGTTTTGTTTTGATTGGGAGAAGGTCACAGGAAGAGTTGGAGCCCACTAAGGCTCTATTTAGCAAGGGGATCCTTATGTGTATTGCAACATACATCCATTGTCTTGAAAAAGTTTGCTGAGGACAAACGAAACGCGTAGAATGGATGGGCTATTTTTAACTACAACTACAATTACAATATCCTGCTCTTGAGAAGAGACTGTCCCCATCTGGCTGAGATTGGTTATTTATAACTTTTTTAAAAAACGAACATTGGTGATTAACAGAGCCACTGGAGTAGCAGAGGTCGCTACCTGCTGTTTCGTGGGGATTGGAAAGACTCTCTTATAAGGCATTTTTATATTTTAATCTTGTAAGTGTATAGATTGTGTGCACTATTAAAATTTAATACGTTTTTACCTTGAATCTGGGATGCGCTACGTGTTCTTATCTTTCCAATATTGACTGGTATTTGGAACTTTTCATGATTCCCTCTACCTTGACTAAGGCCCCAGTTCCAGCTGAAGAAAAACAGCTCCAAAACATGATGCTGCCACCACCATGCTTCACTGTGGGTATGGTGTTCATTTGGTGATGTGCAGTGTTGTTAATTCGCCAAACATATCTTTTGGAATTATGGCCAAAAAGTTCAACCTTGGTTTCATCAGACCATAACACCTTTTCCCACATGTTTTGGCACACTTCAGATGTGCTTTTGCACAATTTAGCCGAGCTTCAATGTTTTTCTTCGTAAGAAAAGGCTTCCGTCTTGCCACTCTACCCAATAGCCCAGACATATGAAGAATATGGAAGTTTGTTGTCACATGTACCACACAGCCATTACTTGCCAGATATTCCTGCAGCTCCTCTCGACACCCAGACCAGTTTTATTCTCGTCTTTTCATCAATTTTCTAGGGACTTCCAGCTCTTGGTGATGTCACTGTTGCGCCATATTTTCTCCACTTGATGATGACTGTCTTTACTGTGTTCCATGGTACATCTAATGCCTTGGAAATTCTTTTGTACCCTTCTCCTGATACCTTTTAACAATGAGATCCTTCTGATGCTTTGGAAGCTCTCTGCAGACCATGGCTTTTGCTGTAGGATGCGACTAAGAAAATTTCAGGAAAGACTTACTAGAACAGCTGTTGTTAATCAGAGGTACTTTAAATGATTGCAGGTGTGTACTGACTACTATTTAACATGATTTTGAATGTGAATGCTTAATTATGAACACAGCTACATCCCCAGTTAGCACACTTATGCAAGCACATTATTTTTATTTTTTTTGTTTACTTTCCTCCACCTAAAAGATTTCAGTTTGTTTTTCAATTGAGTTGTACAGTTTATCGGTAACATTAAAGGTGGACAAATTTCTGAAATGATTTATCTTTGTCTAATTTGTTTACATCACAGAAACTTGACATTTTAACAAGGGTGTGTAGACTTTTTATATGCAATATATATATATATATACACACACACACACATATATATATATATATATATATATATATATATATATATATATATATATATATATATATATATATACATACACACATACACTACTTGCTAGTACTGAGTTGGAACCACTTTTGCCGTCAAAACTGCCTTAATTCTTTGTGGCATAGTTTCAACAAGGTGTTGAAAAAATTCCTCAGAGATTTTGGTCCATATTGACATGATAGCATTTCGCGGTTGCTGCAGATTTGTCGGTTACACATCCATGATGTGACTCTCCCATTCCACCACATCCCAAAGGTGATCTATTAGATTGAGATATGGTGACTTTGGAGCCCATTAGAGTACAGTGAACTTGATGGGGCTGATTTATAAAGCTCCGTATGGAGCTTGATGCCCCTTTTTCCATACAAGCATTCAGGCTCGCCGGAAACATAAGTTATGAAGCAGTTCCATAACTGGTCCACCTGCTCTGAGGCCGCGGACAGAAAACAACCCAATCGAATATGATCGGGTTGATTGACACCCCCTGCTAGTGGCTGATTGGCCGCAAAGTTCACAAGAACTGTTGATGCAATGATAAATGCAGACAGCATATTCTGTCGTCATTTATCGATGTGCAGCGTTCATGATACGCTACATCGTATCATGTCCGCTTGCACTATGATAAATCTACCCCATTGTCATGTTCAAGAACGCAGTTTGAGATAATTTGAACTTTGTGACATGGTGCATAATCCTGCTGGAAGTAGCCATCAGAAGATGGGTACACTGTAGTCATAAAGGGATGGACATGGTCAGCAACAATACTCAGGTAGGCCGTGGCGTTGAAACAATGCTCAATTGATACTAAGGAGCCCAAAGTGTGCCAAGAAAATATCCCCCCACACCATTACACCACCACCACCAGCCTGAACCGTTGCTACAAGGCAGGATGGATCCATGCTTTAATGTTGTTTACGCAAAATTCTGACCCTACCGCCTGAATGTCGCAGCTGAAATCAAGACTTATCAGACCAGGCAACCCTTTTTCCAATCTTCTATTGTCCAATTTTGGTGAGCCTGTGCAAATTGTAGCCTCAGTTTCCTGTTCTTAGCTGGTAGGAGTGGCACCCGGTATGGTCTTCTGCTGCTGTAGCCCATCTGCTTCAAGGTTCGACGTGTTGTGCGTTCAGAGATAGTATTCTGCATACCTTGGTTATAATGAGTGGTTATTTGAGTTACTGTTGCCTATCTCCTCTGACATCAACAAGGCATTGTCATCCACACAACTGCGACTCACTGGATATTTTCTCTTTTCGGTCCATTCTCTGTAAACTCTAGAGATGGTTGTGTGTGAAAATCCCAGTATTTTTTTAAATACTCAGACCAGTCCATCTGGCACCAACAACTATGCCACGTTCAAAGTCACTTAAATCCCCATTCTTCCCCATTCTGATGCTCGGTTAGAATTTCAGCAAATCTTCTTCACCATGTCTAGATGCCTAAATGCATTGAGTTGCTGCCATGTGATTGGCTGATTAGCAATTTGTGTTACCAAGCAATTGAACAGGTGTACCTAATAAAGAGGCCGGTGAGTGTGTATACATACGTGATTATAAAGATATATATTGGAATTCTTTATTTATAAATATATAGAACATTTTCTGCTATGTGCAGAACATTGGAATTTAAAATATTTACAATAAATACACAGTACGAATATTGTATAAATATGATTTTACATGTTTACATCTACTTAACTGCAAATGCCCCAATGCACATATATATATATATATATATATATATATATATATATATATATATATATATATATATATGTGTGTGTGTAAATATGTGTTTATATGTGTATATTTGTAAGTAAATACATATACATGTATAAATACATATTTACACACACATAGAAAAATGGGCTCTATATATATATATATATATATATATATATATATATAAAATACCTAAGACCTCATATCTTTGAGCCCTTATAACTTTTTAGTAAATTTTTAAAAAAATAATTTTTATTAGATGGTGTTATTATGAGTGTAACTGTACTTTGTAATGTATTTTTGATGTGTTTTGTGACACTATTTTTTTTTACGAAACAGTTAACCAGAGGTCTGAGGTCGCGCTAACCCCACGCACATTAACTTCAATTGTGCTAAAGCAATCGAGTTTATTTTCAACTTGTAATATGAGCAAAAAACCCAACACGCGCAAACACCAGCGATAAACCCCTTTTTGCTTGCGAATAACTGTTA
Organism: Bombina bombina; assembly: GCF_027579735.1. Taxonomy (NCBI): domain Eukaryota; kingdom Metazoa; phylum Chordata; class Amphibia; order Anura; family Bombinatoridae; genus Bombina; species Bombina bombina. The sequence continues at coordinate 510,607,024 of NC_069503.1, read as the reverse complement.
GCGCTCCATTCGTAACTGGCCCTTATTGGGTGCACTATCCGGATGATTTTATTGACCAATCTGTAGTATCCCAGAAGGGGATACAAAAAGGCGCGCTGTTGGTTTTGAAAAATCGGGGCGGGAAAAAAATGGGAGTGACAAATAACTCTGCACCCAAATAGAAAAACAAACGATGCAACAAGACTGAAAACATGCAGATATGCAAATAGAAAAACAAAAAATGCAACAAAACTGAAAACAATATGTCTTCTAAAGCAAAGTAATAGTTATCATAGATATAATACCAAGTCCCAATGTGTTAATATACGGTGTCTTGGTCCATAGAAAACAGATTGCCGCCGGACGTATTTCTGGCGGGGCAGCTCCTCTTAGTCCCAGAGAGCGGGGGGGTAGTACTGTCGCAGAAAAAAGAAAGAAGAAAAGAGGGCGCCAATAGTGTGATATTGTTTGTTTCACAGCAGAAAATAAAACACAAATATTGCGCTTACCAAAAAAAGTTGCACTGAACTCTGACCAGTGCGATATCGCCTGCTGGCACTTTACTCAGCGGCCAGTACACTGTGTATGGGCATATATCCTCCAGATGCTCTTTGTATTTCCGTGGATTCGACTCAAGGATATGTGAACCTTAGAAAGTAGAGAGGGGACTCCACATAGTGTAATATGTCTTTTCAAAAGGATGGAGGAAACATGTATTATGCTTACCAAAGGAATAGGCACTGTTCTGTGACCAGTGCAGTCTCGCCTGCTAGCACCTTATACAGCGGCTAGTATGCTGTGTGTTGGTGTGTCCTCTCTGTTTTTTGGAGTATGCGACTCTCTGTGAAAGGTCTTCAGTTGTAGCCGTGCACGTTACTTTGTAATGGAATGTCTGTTGTATTGTTACAACCAAGTATATAATGGTTGTTACTATTTAGGTAGTTTAGGTAGTCTGTAACTTAACGGCACTAACAAAAAATTGGAAAAAGTTGGACAACTTCCAGATAAAATTTAATTTAAAAGGCTTTAATGACGCGTTTCTCAACCAGCTACGGGTCGTTTCATCAGATATAAAGCAGATAAAATACACTTCAAATTGTAACATTATATACACATTTGACTAATTAAAACCGGAAGTTGTCACTAAAAAAATAACCAATGGGTACATCTGAAAAACTCCAGCTGAGGTGTCAAAATCGTATCCTCAGCTGTTACATTCTAGCATTATTTAAAAATTATTCGACAATCAAAGGATTTAACAGATAAGACTTTGTTACCATAATGTGTTCATGTCGATGTGAAAGAAATGGGGGTATATATACACAAAATCCTAAGTATATTTTATTGTTGTTATTATTTCGACCTTTTTGGGATAGTGTTGAACTGAATGGTCACATTTATTGGGTGCAATGTTTTAGAATTCTTAATAAACCATAAAATTTGTAGTGTCTTATTGAGTGTATGTGTGCACTTGTGTGTTCATATTAGACTGTGTGTTTTAATTTGTGAAGTGTAGATTTACTTTTATATCCCTATTAGCAAAGGATGTTAGAGGATATGTATATCGTATGTCTCTTGAGTATTTGTATTTCTAACCTTAGACCTATCTATTTACGTTCTTCTTATGTGTCTTTTCAATGTCTTGGAATGTATCGACATATTCACTCCGTTTTCAGAGAATAAAAAATAATAATAATAAAATAAAATAAAATAAAAAAATATATAAAAGTAAAAAACAGAATTTATGCTTACCTGATAAATTACTTTCTCCAACGGTGTGTCCGGTCCACTGCGTCATCCTTACTTGTGGGATATTCTCTTCCCCAACAGGAAATGGCAAAGAGTCCCAGCAAAGCTGGTCACATGATCCCTCCTAGGCTCCGCCCACCCCAGTCATTCGACCGACGGACAGGAGGAAATATATATAGGAGAAACCATATGATACCGTGGTGACTGTAGTTAGAGAAAATAATTCATCAGACCTGATTAAAAAACCAGGGCGGGCCGTGGACCGGACACACCGTTGGAGAAAGTAATTTATCAGGTAAGCATAAATTCTGTTTTCTCCAACATTGGTGTGTCCGGTCCACGGCGTCATCCTTACTTGTGGGAACCAATACCAAAGCTTTAGGACACGGATGAAGGGAGGGAGCAAATCAGGTCACCTAAATGGAAGGCACCACGGCTTGCAAAACCTTTCTCCCAAAAATAGCCTCCGAAGAAGCAAAAGTATCAAATTTGTAAAATTTGGCAAAAGTGTGCAGTGAAGACCAAGTCGCTGCCTTACATATCTGGTCAACAGAAGCCTCGTTCTTGAAGGCCCATGTGGAAGCCACAGCCCTAGTGGAGTGAGCTGTGATTCTTTCAGGAGGCTGCCGTCCGGCAGTCTCATAAGCCAATCGGATAATGCTTTTAAGCCAAAAGGAAAGAGAGGTAGAAGTCGCTTTTTGACCTCTCCTTTTACCAGAATAAACAACAAACAAGGAAGATGTTTGTCTGAAATCTTTAGTAGCCTCTAAATAGAATTTTAGAGCACGGACTACGTCCAAATTGTGTAACAAACGTTCCTTCTTTGAAACTGGATTCGGACACAAAGAAGGTACAACTATCTCCTGGTTAATATTTTTGTTGGAAACAACTTTCGGAAGAAAACCAGGCTTAGTACGCAAAACCACCTTATCTGCATGGAACACCAGATAGGGCGGAGAACACTGCAGAGCAGATAACTCTGAAACTCTTCTAGCAGAAGAAATTGCAACCAAAAACAAAACTTTCCAAGATAATAACTTAATATCTACGGAATGTAAGGGTTCAAACGGAACCCCTTGAAGAACTGAAATAACTAGATTTAGACTCCAGGGAGGAGTCAAAGGTCTGTAAACAGGCTTGATCCTAACCAGAGCCTGAACAAATGCTTGAACATCTGGCACAGCTGCCAGTCTTTTGTGAAGTAAAACAGATAAAGCAGAGATCTGTCCCTTCAGAGCACTTGCAGATAATCCTTTCTCCAAACCTTCTTGTAGAAAGGATAGAATCTTAGGAATTTTTATCTTGTTCCATGGTAATCCTTTAGATTCACACCAACAGATATATTTTTTCCATATTTTATGGTAAATTTTTCTAGTTACAGGCTTTCTAGCCTGAATCAGAGTATCTATTACAGAATCTGAAAACCCACGCTTTGATAAAATCAAGCGTTCAATCTCCAAGCCGTCAGTTGGAGGGAAACCAGATTCGGATGTTCGAATGGACCCTGAACAAGAAGGTCCTGTCTCAAAGGTAGCTTCCATGGTGGAGCCGATTACATATTCACCAGGTCTGCATACCAAGTCCTGCGTGGCCACGCAGGAGCTATCAAGATCACCGAGGCCCTCTCCTGATTGATCCTGGCTACCAGCCTGGGGATGAGAGGAAACGGTGGGAATACATAAGCTAGGTTGAAGGTCCAAGGTGCTACTAGTGCATCTACTAGGGTCGCCTTGGGATCCCTGGATCTGGACCCGTAGCAAGGAACCTTGAAGTTCTGACGAGACGCCATCAGATCCATGTCTGGAATGCCCCATAATTGAGTTATTTGGGCAAAGATTTCCGGATGGAGTTCCCACTCCCCCGGATGGAATGTCTGACGACTCAGAAAATCCGCTTCCCAATTTTCCACTCCTGGGATGTGGATCGCAGACAAGTGGCAGGAGTGATCCTCCGCCCATTGAATTATCTTGGTCACTTCTTTCATCGCCAGGGAAGTCCTTGTTCCCCCCTGATGATTGATATATGCAACGGTCGTCATGTTGTCTGACTGAAACCTTATGAATTTGGCCTTTGCTAGTTGAGGCCAAGCTCTGAGAGCATTGAATATCGCTCTCAGTTCCAGAATATTTATCGGGAGAAGAGACTCTTCCCGAGACCATAGACCCTGAGCTTTCAGGGATTCCCAGACCGCGCCCCAGCCCACTAGGCTGGCGTCGGTCGTGACAATGACCCACTCTGGTCTGCGGAAGCTCATTTCCTGTGACAGATTGTCCAGGGTCAGCCACCAACGGAGTGAATCTCTGGTCTTTTGATCTACTTGAATCGTCGGAGACAAGTCTGTATAATCCCCATTCCACTGTCTGAGCATGCACAGTTGTAATGGTCTTAGATGAATTCGTGCAAAAGGAACTATGTCCATTGTTGCAACCATCAATCCTATTACTTCCATGCACTGCGCTATGGAAGGACGAGGAACAGAATGAAGTACTTGACAAGAGCTTAGAAGTTTTGATTTTCTGACCTCTGTCAGAAAAATCCTCATTTCTAAGGAATCTATTATTGTTCCCAAGAAGGGAACTCTTGTTGACGGGGACAGAGAACTTTTTTCTTTGTTCACCTTCCATCCGTGAGATCTGAGAAAGGCTAGGACGATGTCCGTATGAGCCTTTGCTTTTGACAGGGACGACGCTTGAATCAGGATGTCGTCCAAGTAAGGTACTACTGCAATGCCCCTTGGTCTTAGAACCGCTAGAAGGCACCCTAGTACCTTTGTGAAAATCCTTGGAGCAGTGGCTAATCCAAATGGAAGTGCCATAAACTGGTAATGCTTGTCCAGAAAAGCGAACCTTAGGAACTGATGATGTTCCTTGTGGATAGGAATATGTAGGTACGCATCCTTTAAATCCACGGTAGTCATAAATTGATTTTCCTGGATAGTAGGTAGGATCGTTCGAATAGTTTCCATTTTGAACGATGGTACCCTGAGAAATTTGTTTAGGATCTTTAGATCCAAAATTGGTCTGAATGTTCCCTCTTTTTTGGGAACTATGAACAGATTGGAATAAAATTCCATTCCTTGTTCTCTTATTGGAACTGGATGTATCACTCCCATCTTTAACAGGTCTTCTACACAATGTAAGAATGCCTGTATCTTTATTTGTTTTGAAGATAATTGAGACCTGTGGAACCTTCCCCTTGGGGGTAGTTCCTTGAATTCCAGGAGATAACCTTGAGAAACTATTTCTAGCGCCCAAGGATCCTGAACATCTCTTGCCCAAGCCTGAGCAAAGAGAGAAAGTCTGCCCCCCACTAGATCCGGTCCCGGATCGGGGGCTATCCCTTCATGCTGTTTTGGTAGCAGTGGTAGGCTTCTTGGCCTGCTTACCCTTGTTCCAGCCTTGCATTGGTTTCCAGGCTGGTTTGGGTTGTGAAGTATTACCCTCTTGCTTAGAGGATACAGAATTAGAGACTGGTCCGTTTCTGCGAAAGGGACGAAAATTAGGCTTATTATTAGCCTTAAAAGACCTATCCTGTGGGAGGGCGTGGCCCTTTCCCCCAGTGATGTCTGAAATAATCTCTTTCAAATCAGGTCCAAATAATGTTTTACCTTTGAAAGGAATGTTAAGCAATTTTGTCTTGGAAGACACATCCGCTGACCAAGACTTTAGCCAAAGCGCTCTGCGCGCCACGACAGCAAACCCTGAATTTTTCGCCGCTAATCTAGCTAATTGCAAAGCGGCATCTAAAACAAAAGAGTTAGCCAATTTAAGTGCTTGAACTCTGTCCATAACCACTTCATACGAAGATTCTTTACTGAGCGATTTTTCTAGTTCCTCGAACCAGAAACACGCTGCCGTAGTGACAGGAACAATGCATGAAATTGGTTGTAGAAGGTAACCTTGCTGTACAAAAACCTTTTTAAGCAAACCCTCTAATTTCTTATCCATAGGATCTTTGAAAGCACAACAATCTTCGATAGGAATAGTAGTGCGTTTGTTTAGAGTAGAAACCGCCCCCTCGACCTTGGGGACTGTCTGCCATAAGTCCTTTCTGGGGTCGACTATAGGAAATAATTTCTTAAATATAGGGGGGGGAACAAAAGGTATGCCGGGCCTTTCCCACTCTTTATTTACTGTCTGCCACCCGCTTGGGTATAGGAAAAGCGTCGGGGGGCACCGGAACCTCTAGGAACTTGTCCATCTTACATAATTTCTCTGGAATGACCAAATTGTCACAATCATCCAGAGTAGATAAAACCTCCTTAAGCAGTGCGCGGAGATGTTCTAATTTAAATTTAAATGTCACAACATCAGGTTCAGCTTGATGAGAAATTTTTCCTGAATCTGAAATTTCTCCATCAGACAAAACCTCCCTCATGGCCCCTTGAGATTGGTGTGAGGGTATGTCAGAACAATTATCATCAGCGTCCTCTTGCTCCTCAGTGTTTAAAACAGAGCAATCGCGCTTTCTCTGATAAGTAGGCATTTTGGATAAAAGATTTGCTATGGAGTTATCCATTACAGCCGTTAATTGTTGCATGGTAATAAGTATTGGCGCACTAGATGTACTAGGGGCCTCCTGTGTGAGCATAACTGGTGTAGACACAGTAGGGGATGATGTAGTATCATGTTTACTCCCCTCATTTGAGGAATCATCTTGGGCAATATCATTATCTGTTGCATTACTGTCCTTACTTTGTTTGGACACTATGGCACAATTATCACATAAATTTAAATGGGGAGACACCTTGGCTTTCATACATATAGAACATAGCTTATCTGATGGTACAGACATGTTAAACAGGCTTAAACTTGTCAACAAAGCACAAAAAACGTTTTAAAATAAAACCGTTACTGTCACTTTAAATTTCAAACTGAAAACACTTTATTACTGAATATGTGAAAAAGTATGAAGGAATTGTTCAAAAATTTCACCACAGTGTCTTAAAGCATTAAAAGTATTGCACACCAAATTTCAGAGCTTTAACCCTTAAATTAACGGAACCGGAGCCGTTTTTACATTTAACCCCTATACAGTCCCAGAATGAGGCTCTGTCTATAACTAGAAAGGCCCCCATCTGAAAAAGGTGTCCAACACAGTGCCTGCCGTTTTTCTAAACGTTCCCCAAGATTATAATACCAATAATTAGTTAGAATCTGCATAATATGCCTAGTAAAGCAATTGTTTTAGCCCAGAAAAATGTCTACCAGTTTTTTAGCCCTTTTTGAAGCCCTTTATTCTTTTATGTTTAACTAAGAAAATGGCTTACCGGTCCCCATGAGGGGAAATGACAGCCTTCCAGCATTACATGGTCTTGTTAGAAATACGGCTAGTCATACCTTAAGCAGAAAAGACTGCTAACTGTTTCCCCCAACTGAAGTTACTTCATCTCAACAGTCCTGTGTGGAAACAGCAATCGATTTTAGTTACTGTCTGCTAAAAATCATCTTCCTCTTACAAACAGAAATCTTCATCCTTTTCTGTTTCAGAGTAAATAGTACATACCAGCACTATTTTAAAATAACAAACACTTGATAGAAGAATAAAACTACAAAAAACTCTTAACCATCTCCGTGGAGATGTTGCCTGTGCAACGGCAAAGAGAATGACTGGGGTGGGCGGAGCCTAGGAGGGATCATGTGACCAGCTTTGCTGGGACTCTTTGCCATTTCCTGTTGGGGAAGAGAATATCCCACAAGTAAGGATGACGCCGTGGACCGGACACACCAATGTTGGAGAAATCCTGATTCAAAATATATGTATTAAGTGGACAAAACATTTTTTGAATGAGAAAACTTTTTTGATTTCGTTAGTAGCTGCAATCCTAAATATCTTTGCAACCAAAAAAACATTTGTGTGCAAATGATGTTGCATATCCAAGTCTAAAAAACTATGTGTTTGAACCGAAAGATGTTTAAGAAATGCGTGTTGTTTGCTGCATGTGATCTGAACATATTTTTGTTTTTATATATGTGTATATTATTCAAGATAAGTATCTTGCTCTAGTTTTTTTGTGTGCTGTGATTGTAAATGTGTTTGATTTGATCTGAAACAAATTTTTTTGGGTTATATATATGTATGTGTTGCTCATGATTAGTGTCTTGCTTCAAATTTTTTCGTGCTGTGATTCAATTGGATATATCTATGTTAAACTTGGTGTAGAATGTATCTACATGAATGTTAGAAAACATATTTGAATGTGTATGGATTTTTCTCTAGTATATAAAAAAGGAATTGATAATTCTGAAGGTATATTATAACAGAGTTTAATCTAAAATATGGTCGTAAAATCATATGTGTGTGTTGAAACCAGTATTTTCGCCTTGTTTTTCTGGCAATGTATATGTGAAATTTGGTCTGTATGTGGGTTTGTAAAGGTGTATAAACGAAAAAATAATGCTATATATGTGAATGTGTGTCAATGTTCCCTAGTCAGTGTGTGTGTCCTCCAAAACCTTTAAAATAGTCAGGTGTGTTATGAAATAAAAAATGATGTATGTATGTTTATGCAGACTATATTAACTAAACAGTATGTATGTACTCAAAAATATATGTAATGGTATTAATGAAAATTATTAATGTATGTTGGTGTTTCAGGTACTAGCTACCCCTATTGGAATCTCTAAGGGTTCCTTGAGGGGAATTAGAGTGAGATGATTTTGGAAAATAGTCTATATTTCTTGACTCCATTTTTGGTGTCCATATCTATTATTTGAATGTGCCTAAAAAGAGAATTATGTGAATCCACTAGTTGAAGGCTGCTAAATCCAAATTGGCGTTGAGCCCAAATGGGTATAGAGTCTTCAACCGGTAGATCCAAAAAGTTTCGCGTTGTCTGAGTCTGATTAATCTATTGTAATCCGTATTTTTGGGAACATAATCTATCGGAATGTATTTGAAAATATATGGGTTCCCATTGTGTTTCAATAAACAATGATTGGGTATACTGTGTTTTATGTTCTTTTTCCTGGAATTTTTACAATTCCGGTGGTGTTCTCCCCATCTAGTTCTCAATTTTCTAGAGGTGCGGCCTACATATTGTAGGCCGCACACACATTCCATAAGGTATACCGTATAGGATGATTCGCAGTTGAAGAATATGGGAATTTGAAAGGTTTCCCCTGTGACCATTGATTTAAAAGTTTTTATGCCAGATTTAATTATTTTGCATGTGCCACATCCTGCTTTCCCACATTTGTACATTCCACATAGGCCAAAAATCCCCCTATTTTGTATTTGAGTTTGGTTAGTCTTTTTAGTGTGTATGTGTTTAACTTTTTTACTTGGAGCTAGTTTGCTTCTAAGAGTAGGGGCTCTTCTATACACAAATTTTGGTTTGTCTTTCACTAGACTTTTCAAAATTGGATCCCTCTGAATAATATGCCAGTGTTTGGACAATATATGCTGTATCTTATTAAAATCAGAGTTGTATTGAGTAATAAAGCATATGTCTTTTAGTTCTGAAAAATCTGGTTAACTTTTGTTCTTATTATTCACGAGAATATCATCTCTGTTTAATTCTGATGCTCTATGTAAGGCTTTGTCCAATAGTGACGGAGGGTATTCCTTCTCTAGGAATCTATTGTATAGAATATTACTTTGCTCCAAAAAACATAATTTATGCTTACCTGATAAATTTATTTCTCTTGTAGTGTATCCAGTCCACGGATGATCCATTACTTATGGGATATTAACTCCTCCCCAACAGGAAGTGCAAGAGGATTCACCCAGCAGAGCTGCTATATAGCTCCTCCCCTAACTGCCATTACCAGTCATTCGACCGAAAACATGCAGAGAAAGGAAAACCATAGGGTGCAGTGGTGACTGTAGTTTAATGGAAAAATTACCTGCCTTAAAGTGACAGGGCGGGCCGTGGACTGGATACACTACAAGAGAAATAAATTTATCAGGTAAGCATAAATTATGTTTTCTCTTGTTAAGTGTATCCAGTCCACGGATCATCCATTACTTATGGGATACCAATACCAAAGCTAAAGTACACGGATGACGGGAGGGACACTGCCTGAAGAACCTTTCTCCCAAAAACAGCCTCCGAAGAAGCAAAAGTGTCAAATTTGTAAAATTTGGAAAAAGTATGAAGAGAAGACCAAGTTGCAGCCTTGCAAATATGTTCAACAGAAGCCTCATTCTTAAAGGCCCAAGTGGAAGCCACAGCTCTAGTAGAATGTGCTGTAATTCTTTCAGGAGGCTGCTGTCCAGCAGTCTCATAGGCTAACCGTATTATGCTACGAAGCCAAAAGGAGAGAGAGGTAGCCGAAGCTTTTTGACCTCTCCTCTGACCAGAATAAACGACAAACAGGGAAGACGTTTGTCGAAAATCCTTAGTTGCCTGTAGATAAAATTTCAGGGCACGGACTACATCTAGATTGTGTAGCAGACGTTCCTTTTTCGAAGAAGGATTAGGACACAAAGATGGAACCACAATCTCTTGATTGATATTCCTGTTAGTGACCACCTTAGGTAGGAACCCAGGTTTAGTACGCAGAACTACCTTGTCTGAATGAAAAATCAGATAAGGAGAATCACAATGTAAGGCAGATAACTCAGAGACTCTTCGAGCCGAGGAAATCGCCATTAAAAACAGAACTTTCCAAGATAACAACTTGATATCAATGGAATGAAGGGGTTCAAACGGAACCCCCTGTAAAACATTAAGAACTAAGTTCAAACTCCATGGTGGAGCAACAGTTTTAAACACAGGCTTGATCCTAGCTAAAGCCTGACAAAAAGCTTGAACGTCCGGAACTTCTGACAGACGTTTGTGTAAAAGAATGGACAGAGCTGAAATCTGTCCCTTTAAGGAACTAGCGGATAAACCCTTTTCTAAACCTTCTTGTAGAAAAGACAATATCCTCGGAATCCTAACCTTACTCCATGAGTAACTCTTGGATTCGCACCAATATAAGTATTTGCGCCATATCTTATGGTAAATCTTTCTGGTAACAGGCTTCCTAGCCTGTATTAAGGTATCAATAACTGACTCATAAAAACCACGTTTTGATAAAATCAAGCGTTCAATTTCCAAGCAGTCAGCTTCAGAGAAATTAGATTTTGATGTTTGAAGGGACCCTGGATCAGAAGGTCCTGTTTCAGAGGTAGCGACCAAGGTGGACAGGATGACATGTCCACTAGATCTGCATACCAAGTCCTGCGTGGCCATGCAGGCGCTATTAGAATCACTGATGCTCTCTCCTGTTTGATTCTGGCAATCAATCGAGGAAGCATCGGGAAGGGTGGAAACACATAAGCCATCCCGAAGGTCCAAGGTGCTGTCAAAGCATCTATCAGAACCGCTCCCGGATCCCTGGATCTGGACCCGTAACGAGGAAGCTTGGCGTTCTGTCGAGACGCCATGAGATCTATCTCTGGTTTGCCCCAACGTCGAAGTATTTGGGCAAAGACCTCCGGATGAAGTTCCCACTCCCCCGGATGAAAAGTCTGACGACTTAAGAAATCCGCCTCCCAGTTCTCCACTCCCGGGATGTGGATTGCTGACAGGTGGCAAGAGTGAGACTCTGCCCAGCGAATTATCTTTGATACTTCCATCATTGCTAGGGAGCTTCTTGTCCCTCCCTGATGGTTGATGTAAGCTACAGTCGTGATGTTGTCCGACTGAAACCTGATGAACCCCCGAGTTGTTAACTGGGGCCAAGCCAGAAGGGCATTGAGAACTGCTCTCAATTCCAGAATGTTTATTGGTAGGAGACTCTCCTCCTGATTCCATTGTCCCTGAGCCTTCAGAGAATTCCAGACAGCGCCCCAACCTAGTAGGCTGGCGTCTGTTGTTACAATTGTCCAGTCCGGCCTGCTGAATGGCATCCCCCTGGACAGATGTGGCCGAGAAAGCCACCATAGAAGAGAATTTCTGGTCTCTTGATCCAGATTCAGAGTAGGGGACAAGTCTGAGTAATCCCCATTCCACTGACTTAGCATGCACAATTGCAGCGGTCTGAGATGTAGGCGTGCAAAGGGTACTATGTCCATTGCTGCTACCATTAAACCGATCACCTCCATGCATTGAGCTACTGACAGGTGTTGAATGGAATGAAGGACACGGCATGCATTTTGAAGCTTTGTTAACCTGTCTTCTGTCAGGTAAATCTTCATTTCTACAGAATCTATAAGAGTCCCCAAGAAGGGAACTCTTGTGAGTGGAAAGAGAGAACTGTTCTTTTCGTTCACCTTCCATCCATGCGACCTTAGAAATGCCAGTACTAACTCTGTATGAGACTTGGCAGTTTGAAAGCTTGAAGCTTGTATCAGAATGTCGTCTAGGTACGGAGCTACCGCAATTCCTCGCGGTCTTAGTACCGCCAGAAGAGCACCCAGAACCTTTGTGAAGATTCTCGGAGCCGTAGCCAATCCGAATGGAAGAGCTACAAACTGGTAATGCCTGTCTAGAAAGGCAAACCTTAGATACCGGTAATGATCTTTGTGAATCGGTATGTGAAGGTAAGCATCCTTTAAATCCACTGTGGTCATGTACTGACCCTTTTGGATCATGGGTAAAATTGTCCGAATAGTTTCCATTTTGAACGATGGAACTCTTAGGAATTTGTTTAGGATCTTTAAATCCAAGATTGGCCTGAAAGTTCCCTCTTTTTTGGGAACCACAAACAGATTTGAGTAAAACCCTTGTCCTTGTTCCGACCGCGGAACCGGATGGATCACTCCCATTAATAAAAGATCTTGTACGCAGCGTAGAAACGCCTCTTTCTTTATTTGGTTTGTTGACAACCTTGACAGATGAAATCTCCCTCTTGGGGGAGAGAATTTGAAGTCTAGAAGGTATCCCTGAGATATGATCTCTAACGCCCAGGGATCCTGGACATCTCTTGCCCAAGCCTGGGCGAAGAGAGAAAGTCTGCCCCCCACTAGATCCGTTCCCGGATCGGGGGCCCTCGATTCATGCTGTCTTAGGGGCAGCAGCAGGTTTCCTGGCCTGCTTGCCCTTGTTCCAGGACTGGTTAGGTCTCCAGCCTTGTCTGTAGCGAGCAACAGCTCCTTCCTGTTTTGGTGCAGAGGAAGTTGATGCTGCTCCTGCTTTGAAATTACGAAAGGAAAGAAAATTAGACTGTCTAGCCTTAGGTTTGGCTCTGTCTTGAGGCAGGGCATGGCCTTTACCTCCTGTAATGTCAGCGATAATTTCTTTCAACCCGGGCCCGAATAAGGTCTGCCCTTTGAAAGGTATATTAAGCAATTTAGATTTAGAAGTAACGTCAGCTGACCAGGATTTTAGCCACAGTGCTCTGCGTGCCTGAATGGCGAATCCGGAATTCTTAGCCGTAAGTTTAGTTAAATGTACTACGGCATCTGAAATAAATGAGTTAGCTAACTTAAGGGCTTTAAGCTTGTGTGTAATCTCATCTAATGGAGCTGATTCAAGTGTCTCTTCCAGAGACTCAAACCAAAATGCTGCTGCAGCCGTGACAGGCGCAATGCATGCAAGAGGTTGCAATATAAAACCTTGTTGAACAAACATTTTCTTAAGGTAACCCTCTAACTTTTTATCCATTGGATCTGAAAAGGCACAGCTATCCTCCACCGGGATAGTGGTACGCTTAGCTAAAGTAGAAACTGCTCCCTCCACCTTAGGGACCGTTTGCCATAAGTCCCGTGTGGTGGCGTCTATTGGAAACATCTTTCTAAATATCGGAGGGGGTGAGAACGGCACACCGGGTCTATCCCACTCCTTAGTAAAAATTTCAGTAAGTCTCTTAGGTATAGGAAAAACGTCAGTACTCGCCGGTACCGCAAAATATTTATCCAACCTACACATTTTCTCTGGTATTGCAACTGTGTTACAATCATTCAGAGCCGCTAACACCTCCCCTAGTAATACACGGAGGTTTTCCAGCTTAAATTTAAAATTTGAAATATCTGAATCCAGTTTGTTTGGATCAGAACCGTCACCCGCAGAATGAAGCTCTCCGTCCTCATGTTCTGCATATTGTGACGCAGTGTCTGACATGGCCCTAATATTATCAGCGCACTCTGTTCTCACCCCAGAGTGATCACGCTTACCTCTTAGTTCTGGTAATTTAGCCAAAACTTCAGTCATAACAGTAGCCATATCCTGTAATGTGATTTGTAATGGCCGCCCAGATGTACTCGGCGCTACAATATCACGCACCTCCCGAGCGGGAGATGCAGGTACTGACACGTGAGGCGAGTTAGTCGGCATAACTCTCCCCTCGTTGTTTGGTGAAATATGTTCAATTTGTACAGATTGACTTTAATTTAAAGTAGCATCAATACAGTTAGTACATAAATTTCTATTGGGCTCCACTTTGGCTTTAGCACATATAGCACAGATATCTTCCTCTGAATCAGACATGTTTAACACACTAGCAAATAAACTAGCAACTTGGAAATACTTTTCAAGTAATTTACTATAATATGAAAACGTACTGTGCCTATAAGAAGCACAGAAAAAGTTATGACAGTTGAAAATTAATAAACTGAAAAGTTATAGCATCAAATCTTTGTAAAAAACACAATTGCTGTGAGTGATTACCTCCCTCAAAACAAGTTTTGAAGACCCCTGAGTTCTGTAGAGATGAACCGGATCATGAAGGGAAGACAATAAACTTCTGACTGAATTTTTTGATGCGTAGCAAAAGCGCCAAAAAAGGCCCCTCCCCCTCACACATAACAGTGAGAGAGATCAGTAAACTGTCATAAATTAAATAAAACGACTGCCAAGTGGAAAAAAATAGTGCCCAAAACATTTTTTCACCCAGTACCTCAGAAAATTAAACGATTTTACATGCCAGCAAAAAACGTTTAACATTCATAAATTGAGTGTTATTAAAAAGCCTGTTGCTAGTCCCTGCAAATTAGGCTAAAGTTTTATGCATACAGTATAATTCCAGTGAAGTGCCATTCCCCAGAATACTGAAGTGTAAAATATACATACATGACAGCCTGATACCAGTTGCTGCTACTGCATTTAAGGCTGAGTTTACATTATATCGGTATGGCAGAATTTTCTCATCAATTCCATTGTCAGAAAATAATAAGCTGCTACATACCTCTTTGCAGATTAATCTGCCCGCTGTCCCCTGATCTGAAGTTTACCTCTCCTCAGATGGCCGAGAAACAGCAATATGATCTTAACTTCTCCGGCTAAAATCATAGAAAAACTCAGGTAGATTCTTCTTCAAATTCTACCAGAGAAGGAATAACACACTCCGGTGCTATTATAAAATAACAAACTTTTGATTGAAGGTATAAAACTAAGTATAATCACCACAGTCCTCTCACACATCCTATCTATTCGTTGGGTGCAAGAGAATGACTGGTAATGGCAGTTAGGGGAGGAGCTATATAGCAGCTCTGCTGGGTGAATCCTCTTGCACTTCCTGTTGGGGAGGAGTTAATATCCCATAAGTAATGGATGATCCGTGGACTGGATACACTTAACAAGAGAAAGGTGTCATGATTGGAACAATTGCGTTTAATCCTGCGAAACTGACTATAGGGAATGTTACGTATCCAATTTTTATGGTGATTACTGTTGAAATTAAGAAAACTATTGCTGTCTACCTCCTTAAAAAAAGTTTTGGAAATTATCTTCTTGTTTTCAAGACTTAATGTCAGATCTAGATATTCAATTTTGTGCATCTGAATATTGGCTGTGAATTGGATTCCCATATTGTTGCTGTTTAAATGAGTGATAAGGTTGTCTGCTGAAGAGGTATCACCCTCCCATAGGAAGATCAGATCGTCTATGTAACGGCCATAGAAGACCAGGTTCGACCCCAAGTTTGCAGAGTAGATATATTTTTCTTCAAAAAAACCCATGAATAGGTTAGCAAAACTTGGGGCGAACCTGGTCCCCATGGCCGTACCTTTTGTTTGTAAATAGTATTTGTCTTGATATAAAAAATAATTATGTTGTAAAATGAATGCGATGCTTTCCAAAATGAAATCACACTGTGTGTTTGGTAAATAAATGTCTTTTTGGAGATAATAGGCAATAGCCTGTAGCCCTAGTTCATGTGAGATATTTGAATACAGTGAGCTAACATCGCATGTGATCCATAACAGATTCTGATCTGTAATATTGATATTGCTTAATTGTTGTAATAGATGTGTGCTGTCCTTAATATATGAGGGTAATGTGATCACGTATTTCTGAAGGTATTGGTCTATGTAATATGATAGATTGTATGTCAAATTTCCTATTCCCGCAATAATTGGACGTCCTGGTGGATTTGTTTTATTTTTATGAATTTTTGGTAAATGGTAATAATGGGCTATGCTCGGATTTTGTATTCTTAAATAATCTTTTTCACTTTTGTTAAGAATTTTTAAAGAAAAACCTTTGTCTATATGTTCAATGTATGACTGTAAAAAATTGGTAGTAGGATCTTTGTGTAAAATTTTGTAGTAATTTTTGTCATCTAGGATCCTGTTGGCCTCTTGGATATAGTCCTCAAGATCCTGGATGACAATTCCCCCACCTTTGTCGGCGTCACGAATAATAATGTTTGGATTGTTTTGCAGACCGTAAATAGCTTTCTGGTGACTAAGAGTGGCATAATTTTTCTTGCGTTTTTTTGTGTGTAGAATCTTATCGAAGTCTTCCAGAACCATATTCTGGAATAGATCGATATAATCTCTTCCTACATTGGTTGGATTAAAATTTGATTTGTTTTTAACATCGGTATGTAAAAATTCTTCAAAAAGATGCGTGGTGAGGTTATCTGTTTCTGCAAACAAACAGACTGTGTTTTTGTTGGATTGCATTGTGTCAGTCAGAATTAATTGTGTTTGAGAACTTTCAATTTGGTTATTTTTGAGTTTCTTATTCGCAAAATATTTTTGTAATGTTAATTTGCGCGTGAAATTGTTAAGGTCCACAAAAATATCAAACATTCTAGGAGTGTTTGGGGGGCAAAAAGATAGACCCTGTTTTAATACTCTTTTCTCATGAATGGATAGTTGGTGTGAGGAAAGATTATATATACCCTGATCTAATCTGGATAATTCCTTTTCCTTGGCGGCAAGGGCTCTACCTCTTGAGCCTCGTTTTCTGGCATATGGGGTCTTTTTCCTGCTCTTATCTGTGGACTTTCGATTCTCATGTGTGAGCCTATCTCTAAAAAAGGAGAAGGGGTCTGACTGGTACTTGGACTGTCTAATAATGGAATATTGTCTCTGCGTTCAGTTGATAGAATTCTAAACCTGTTTGGATGTTCAAAATGTTCTTGATATGTTTGATGGTGTGTGGAACTATGATGTGCATTGTAATTTGGTGTGTTGGATCCTTGATTAGAATGTTTGAAAAAGTTAGGATAGTATGTATAAGAATCTGATCGTGGATAGTAGTGATCCATTTTATTTGCTGACTCATCTTGGTGATTCTTATAAGAAATATCCCTTTTGTTGCCTGACTCATGTTGATAATTCCTTTGATAGGCATTGGATATTTGATGTGTTCCTGATTTGTTTCTATTATGTTGTTGTGTTTGATGAGTTTGATAAGATGTATGAGCTCTAAATTGGTTATTTTGTTGTTTGTTCCTATTAAAATAGTATGAGTTGTTATAATGCCCATTGTAATGTTCATGTTGTGGTGAAGAATGTGATTTGTCCTGATATGTACTGGCGTGCCTGTTATACCAATTGTTCCCATGATTGACAATATTTGGATGTATATGTTGTTTGTAAGTGTTTGTGTGATAATATGAATTTTTTTGTTTTTTGTGTTTTCCATATTGGACCAATTTCCATTCGTTCTGTGTATCCTGTGTATTCATGTGCCCTATTTTTATCTCTTGTGTCTCACTTTTGCGATTGAAAGAATAGACACAATTGTTAGTGTAATCTTCGTGGTCCCTCTGTAGTTTCTTGTTTTTGGTATTGACTAAATTTTCTTGGTACCTGTCTGTTCTCTCGTTAATATCTTTGTTTATTTTGTTATAATCGGGATTTTGTTGATATACTTTTAGGTCTTTTTGTATTTTTTCAATGTTGTTACTGCTTTGACTATATAGTTTTCTTCTATGGTCTATTAGGATTTTAATCAAATTAAAAGAGCATTCACTTAAGGCATCATACCATCTTTTTAGGATCTCTGGATCATCTTTAAAAGAACAGTGTTTCAGTAATCTTAGACCTCTGGGTATATATTTATTTTCTAAATATTTCTCCAAGGTGGTTAGATCCCACCAGTGTCTGTGCTCTTTATTTATTTCTTCTTCTAATAGATAGAAGAGATCTCTCATGGGTATAATATCATGGTTCTCAGATAGAGCTTCTATAACAGATATGTCTTTGGATAAATTAAATCCTAAACGTTTAGAACTTCTTTCTTCTTTGGATTGCATAGTGTAATTATTATTTTTTAGATTCAGTAAAAGGTTAATATTATCTTGTGGTATTTCTAAGCTACAGTGATGGTGATGGTGATGAGTGCTCGTATGTAAATCAAAACACTGCTGAAGATTAAAAGTGTTGTGGTGTTTGTTAGAATGTGATGGTGATACTGTGAAATACTAGTTTGGATATATGTATCTGAACCCAGTTTTAGTGTGCCGGGATATTATGTTAAATCTTAAGTAACAGTATATTCTGTGTGATTGGTGGTGTGTCAAATCTTGTATGTGATAACTAATGGAAAAGTGAGTGTGTGAAAAAAAGGTGATATGTGAACGTTTAAATACTATAAAAGAAAAAGAAATTAATATCCTAAAAATAATTATAAAAATAAAATAATATGTGAAAAGCGATTTTTGGGTAATAACCTCCAGATAGACAATCTACAACTGACTGTGCGGGGTCAAACGATTGTTAATATATAATAGTAATCCTGCTTGTGTATTTGTTCTGATTAAATTTTTCCTAATCAAATATGTCTTTTTTATATATAATTGTGACCAAAAATTGTATTAAAAATACAGTAAATATTACGTAAATAGATAGGTCTAAGGTTAGAAATACAAATACTCAAGAGACATACGATATACATATCCTCTAACATCCTTTGCTAATAGGGATATAAAAGTAAATCTACACTTCACAAATTAAAACACACAGTCTAATATGAACACACAAGTGCACACATACACTCAATAAGACACTACAAATTTTATGGTTTATTAAGAATTCTAAAACATTGCACCCAATAAATGTGACCATTCAGTTCAACACTATCCCAAAAAGGTCAAAATAATAACAACAATAAAATATACTTAGGATTTTGTGTATATATACCCCCATTTCTTTCACATCGACATGAACACATTATGGTAACAAAGTCTTATCTGTTAAATCCTTTGATTGTCGAATAATTTTTAAATAATGCTAGAATGTAACAGCTGAGGATACGATTTTGACACCTCAGCTGGAGTTTTTCAGATGTACCCATTGGTTATTTTTTTAGTAACAACTTCCGGTTTTAATTAGTCAAATGTGTATATAATGTTACAATTTGAAGTGTATTTTATCTGCTTTATATCTGATGAAACGACCCGTAGCTGGTTGAGAAACGCGTCATTAAAGCCTTTTAAATTAAATTTTATCTGGAAGTTGTCCAACTTTTTCCAATTTTTTGTTAGTGCCGTTAAGTTACAGACTACCTAAACTACCTAAATAGTAACAACCATTATATACTTGGTTGTAACAATACAACAGACATTCCATTACAAAGTAACGTGCACGGCTACAACTGAAGACCTTTCACAGAGAGTCGCATACTCCAAAAAACAGAGAGGACACACCAACACACAGCATACTAGCCGCTGTATAAGGTGCTAGCAGGCAAGACTGCACTGGTCACAGAACAGTGCCTATTCCTTTGGTAAGCATAATACATGTTTCCTCCATCCTTTTGAAAAGACATATTACACTATGTGGAGTCCCCTCTCTACTTTCTAAGGTTCACATATCCTTGAGTCGAATCCACGGAAATACAAAGAGCATCTGGAGGATATATGCCCATACACAGTGTACTGGCCGCTGAGTAAAGTGCCAGCAGGCGATATCGCACTGGTCAGAGTTCAGTGCAACTTTTTTTGGTAAGCGCAATATTTGTGTTTTATTTTCTGCTGTGAAACAAACAATATCACACTATTGGCGCCCTCTTTTCTTCTTTCTTTTTTCGATTTTATTGACCACCCGAGTAAATTTTAAGCCAATATTAGGTTAAAAATAACAAATATTTAGTGTTATCAATCGCCTAGATTACGAGTCTTGCGTTAGGGTTAAAAAGCAGCGTTGAGAGGTCCCAATGCTGCTTTTTAACGCCCGCTGGTATTACGAGTCTGGCAGGTACAGGTGTACTGCTCACTTTTTTTACGCGACTCGAGCATACCGCAAATCCCCTTACGTCAATTGCGTATCCTATCTTTTTAATGGGACTTGCATAACGCCGGTATTACGAGTCTTGGAGAAAGTGAGCAGTAGACCCTCTCCTGTCAAGACTGATACCGCATTTAAAAGTCAGTAGTTAAGATTTTTATGGGCTAACGCAGTAACATAAAACTCTTAACTAAAGTGCTAAAAAGTACACTAACACCCATAAATGACCTATTAACCCCTAAACCGAGACCCCCACATCGCAAACAGTTAACTAAAGTTTTTAACCCCTAATCTGCCGACCAGACATAGCCGCCACTTTAATAAATATATTAACCCCTAAATTGCCGCACTCCCACCTCGCAAAAACTAGTTAAATTTTATTAACCCCTAATCTGCCGTCCCTAACATCGCCGACACCTACCTACATTTATTAACCCCTAATCTGCCTCCCCCAACATCGCCGCAACTATATTAAATGTATTAACCCCTAAACCTAAGTCTAACCCTAACACCACCTAACTTAAATATAATTTAAATAAAACGAAATAAAATTACTACAATTAAATAAATTATTCCTATTTAAAACGAAATACTTACCTATAAAATAAACCCTAAGCTAGCTACAATATAACTCATAGTTACATTGTAGCTAGCTTAGGATTTATTTTTATTTTACAGGCAACTTTGTATTTATTTTAACTAGGTACAATAGATATTAAATAGTTATTAACTATTTAATAACTTCCTAGTTAAAATAAATACAAATATACCTGTAAAATAAATCCTAACCTAAGTTACAATTACACCTAACACTACACTATAATTAAATAAATGACTACAATTAATTACAATTAAATTAAATAAACTAAAGTACGGAAACCCCCCCCCCCCACTAAATTACAGAAAATAATAAAATAATTACAAGAATTTTAAACTAATTACACCTAATCTAGGATTCTATCAGCCAATCGGAATTAAGGTAGGAAAAATCCTATTGGCTGATCCAATCAGCCAATAGAATTGAGCTTGCATTCTATTGGATCACCCAATAGGATTTTTCCTACCTTAATCTAGGATTCTATCAGCCAATCGGAATTCAAGGGACGCTATCTTGGATGACGTCATTTAAAGGAACCTTCATTCGTCGGGAGTCGTCGGAAGAAGAGGATGCTCCGCGTCGGCTGGCTTGAAGATGGACCCGCTCCGCTCCGGATGGATGAAGATAGAAGATGCCGTCTGGATGAAGACTTCTGCCCGTCTGGAGGTCCTCTTCTGCCCGGATCGGATGAAGACTTCTGCCCCTCTGGAGGACCACTTGTGCCTGGCTGGGTGAAGACGTCTCAAGGTAGGGTGATCTTCAAGGGGTTAGTGTTAGGTTTTATTAAGGGGGGATTGGGTGGGTTTTAGAGTAGGGTTGGGTGTGTGGGTGGTGGGTTTTAATGTTGGGGGGGTTTTGTATTTTTTTGTACAGGTAAAAGAGCTGATTACTTTGGGGCAATGTCCCGTAAAAAGCCCTTTTAAGGGCTATTTGTAATTTAGTATAGGGTAGGGATTTTTATTATTGGGGGGGCTTTTTTATTTTATTAGGGGGATTAGATTAGGTGTAATTAGTTTAAAATTCTTGTAATTATTCTATTATTTTCTGTAATTTAGTGGGGGGGTTTTCGTACTTACTTTATTTAATTTAATTGTAATTAATTGTAGTTAGTTTAGGTAATGTATTTAATTATAGTGTAGTGTTAGGTGTAATTGTAACTTAGGTTAGGATTTATTTTACAGGTATATTTGTATTTATTTTAACTAGGAAGTTATTAAATAGTTAATAACTATTTAATAACTATTGTACCTAGTTAAAATAAATACAAAGTTGCCTGTAAAATAAAAATAAATCCTAAGCTAGCTACAATGTAACTATTAGTTATATTGTAGCTGGCTTAGGGTTTATTTTAAAGGTAAGTATTTAGTTTTAAATAGGAATAATTTAGTTAATGATAGTAATTTTATTTAGATGTATTTAAATTATATTTAAGTTAGGGGGGTGTTAGGGTTAGACTTAGATTTAGGGGTTAATAACTTTAATATAGTGGCGGCAACGTTGGCGGCGGCAGATTAGGGGTTAATAAATGTAGCTAGGTGGCGGCGACATTGGGGACGGCAGAGTAGGGGTTAATAAATAAAAAGTAGGTGTCGGCGATGTTGGGGGCATCAGATTAGGGGTTCATAGGGATAATGTAGGTGGTGGCGGTGTCCGGAGTGGCAGATTAGGGGTTAATAATATAATGCAGGTGTCGGCAATGTCGGGGCGGCAGATTAGGGGTTAATAAGTGTAACATTAGGGGTGTTTAGACTCAGGGTTCATGTTAGGGTGTTAGGTGTAGACATAAAATGTATTTTCCCATAGGAATCAATGGGGCTGCGTTAGAAGCTGAACGCTGCTTTTTTGCAGGTGTTTGGGTTTTTTCAGCCGGATCTCCCCCATTGATTCCTATGGGGAAATCGTGCACGAGCACGTTCAGCCAGCTCACCGCTGACTTAAGCAGCGCTGGTATTGAGGTGAGATGTGGAGCAAAATTCTGCTCTAAGCTCACCTTTTTGTGGCTAACGCTGGGTTTAAAAAAACCTGTAATACCAGCGTTGTCTTAAGTGAGCGGTGAGAAAAAAATGCTCGTTAGCACCGCACCCTTGTTAGGCAATAGTTTGTTGCACAGATTATCATTAAGTGAATATTAATTTTGATGCTAAAGTGCCTGGTTTTAAAAATTCAATTAAAAACAGGGGCACTTTAATTCATCAAAATTTACATTTCATTCCTGTTGAAAAAAAACAAAAAAAACTTACCTTTCAATCTTGACAGCAGCTCCAGCTTCCTCCGCCGGTTGCAAAGCCTCTTCCTGGGTCTAAAATGAGGAATCCGTCTTCCTCCAATCACGGCGTTGAATCAGAAACTGATTCTCCGGGGGGTGGGAGCCGTGATTGGAGGATGACCTATCCATCATTTCTGACCTCAGAAATGGCTTGCGACGACCGGAGGAAGCTGGAGCTGCTGTCAAGTTTAAAAGTTAAGTTTTTTTTCACAACAGGAGTGAAATGTAAATATTGATGAATTAAAGTGCCCCTGTTTTTAATTTAATTTTTAAAAACCGGACACATCAAAATTTACATTCACTTTAAAGGGACATTAAACCCAAAATGTTTCTTTCATGATTCAGATAGAGAATACAATTTTTTTTTAAAAGTTTCCAATTTACTTCTATTATCAAATTTATGTCATTCTCATGTTATTCTTTGTTGAAGAGATACCTAGGTAGGTAGCGTGCACATGCTTAAAGCACTACATGAAAGGAAATAGTGCTGCCATCCAGTGCTGTTGCTAATGTATTACATTGTTGCAAAACTGCTGCTATATAGTCCTGCAGACACGTGCACACTCTTGAGCTTACATTTCTGCTTTTCAAATAAGGATAACAAGAAAACGAAGAAAATATCATAATAGAAGTAGATTAGAAAGTTGTTTAAAATTGTATGTTCTATCTAAATCATGAAATAATGTGGGTTTTATGTCCCTTTAAATAAATTTATGTTAATTTATGCAATTAATCCGTGCTTTGCATAACTGAAATAACATTTATAAATAACAAATGTTAAAATATTGCAAAGTATTAAACTACCCCCATCCGGCTACTTCATATAGTCACCTGGCTGGTAACGTCTGTGTGTGTGTTTATACGTGTATATATGTATTTACAGACATATATATATATATACATATAAACCCATAAGTACATATGTAGACATATACAGATACTGTACATGATTATATTGGAGCCCTTTGCAGTTAAGTAGATGAAAACATGTAAAAAGCATATTTATGCAATACTAATTTTTAATCAAGTGTTATACCATGTACTTAGTGTAAATAGTTCACATTCCAATGTTATGCACATAGCAGAATATGTTCTACGTATTTATAAATATATATTCCTATATATATATATATATATATATATATCTGGAGCTCCTGAAGCTTGAGGCATCTCCAGCAGATGGAGCCGGAATGTGATCGGTGCTCCGCCTCCATATGAGGGCAGATGCCTAATTGTTACAGACGGTGACACTGTGTGTGTCACAGTCTGTAACGATCTTCTGCTGGAGCCGGCGGGAGGTGTGGGCGGGAGGCGGATGGGCGGCCCAGCAGGGGAGGCAAAAGGGAGTGGTAGTGGGAGGGGTCCTACGCTAGGATTTTTTTTTTAAAGGGACAGGGAAGGATCGGGCAGCTACACTAAGGAAAAGGGTGTGTGGGGGACCCTATAATATAAAGATCGCGGGTGGGGGGGACACTATGCTATGGAACAGTTAATATATTTTTTATATATATATATATATATATATATATATATATATATATTTATTTTTTTTTAAAACATTTTTCAGGTACTGCCAGATAGCTGCTAGTAACTAAGATGGCGGCAATAGTTATTGCAGGGGGTGATCAAGGACGTTTGAGGGTTAGGGCAATCCTACACTTCACAAACGAAATAAAAAAATAATAAATGTATTAAAAAAAAAAAAGTTTTTTTTGGCAGACAGTCTGCCAGTACTTAAGATTGGGGTGACCAATGGGGGTGTGGGAGGGAAGAGAGCTATTAGGGAGGATAATAAGGTGGGGGTGTCAGGTAGGAGGCTAATCTCTACACTAAAGCTAACCTTAACCTTTTAAGCTACCTGATTAACCCCTTCACTGCCGGGAATAATAGAAGTGTGGTGCGCAGCTGCAATTAGAGGCCTTCTAATTACCAAAAAGCAATGGCAAAGCCATATATGTCTGCTATTTCTGAACAAAGGGCATCTCAGAGAAACTTTTACAAACATTTGTGCCATGATTGCACAAGCCGTATGTAAATAATTTCTGTGAGAAACCCAAAGTTTGTGAAAAAAGTACCATTTTTTTTTTCTGGCATTTGGAGGTGAAATGGTGGCATGAAATATACCAAAATGGGCCCAGATCAATACCTTGGGTTGTCTACTAAATATATATATTTAATAGGTAAATAAAAAAAAAACATAATTTATGCTTACCTGATAAATTTATTTCTCTTGTAGTGTATCCAGTCCACGGATCATCCATTACTTATGGAATATAATCTCCTTCCCAACAGGAAGCTGCAAGAGTCCACCCACAGCAAAGCTGCTATATAGCTCCTCCCCTAACTGCCATATTCAGTCATTCGACCGAAAACATGCAGAGAAAGGAAAAACCATAGGGTGCAGTGGTGACTGTAGTTCAAATGAAAAAATTACCTGCCTTAAAGTGACAGGGCGGGCCGTGGACTGGATACATTACAAGAGAAATAAATTTATCAGGTAAGCATAAATTATGTTTTCTCTTGTTAAGTGTATCCAGTCCACGGATCATCCATTACTTATGGAATACCAATACCAAAGCTAAAGTACACGGATGATGGGAGGGACAAGGCAGGTACTTAAACGGAAGTTACCACTGCCTGTAAAAAACCCTTTCTCCCAAAAATAGCCTCCGAAGAAGCAAGGTATCAAATTTGTTAAATTTGAAAAGTATGAAGCGCAGACCAAGACTCCGTCTTGTAAATCTGTTCAACAGAAGCCACATTTAAAAAAGGCCCAAGTGAAAACCACAGCTCTAGTAGAATGAGCTGTAATCCCTTCAGGAGGCTGCTGTCCAGCAGTCTAATAAGCTAAATGAATTATGCTTTTTAACCAAAAAGACAGAGAGGCTGCTGAAGTCTTTTGACCTCTCCTCTGTCCAGAATAGACAACAAACAAGGTGAACGTTTGATGAAAACTGTAGTAGCTTGTAAGTAAAACTTTAAAGCACAAACCACGTCCAATATTGTGTAATAGACGTTCCTTCTTTGAGGAAGGATTAGGATACAAGCATGGAACAACTATCTCTTGAGTGATGTACTTGTTAGATACCACCTTAGGAAAAAACCCAGGTTGGTACGCAGGACTACCTTATCCGTACGAAGGACCAGATAAGGAGAATCACATTGTAACACAGATAACTTGGAGACTCTACGAGTCGAGGAATTAGCTACCCAAAAGGAACTTTCCAAGATAAAGATTGATATCTATGGAACAAAAAAGGTTCAAACGGAACTTCTTGAAGAACCTTAAGAATCAGGTTTAAGCTCCATGGCGGAGCAACAGTTTTAAACACAGGCTTGGATCTAACCAAAGCCTGACCAAATGCCTGAACGTCTAGAATACCTGCCAGACGCTTGTGCAAAAAAATAGACAGAGTAAAAATCTGTCCCCTTTTAAGGAATTAGCTGACAACCCTTTTCTCAAAAACATCTTGGAGAAAAGATAATATCCTGGGAATCCAGACTTTACTCCATGAGTAACCCTTGGATTCATAACAATCAGATATTTACACCATATCTATGTTCAATTTTCCTAGAGACAGGCTTTCATGTCTGTATTAAGGTATCAATGACTGACTCGGAGAAGCCATGCTTTGATAACATCAAGCGTTCAGTCTCCAGGCAGTCCATCTCAGATTGATTCTATTTAGATGGTTGAAAGGACCCTGAGGTAGAGGGACCTGTCTCAGAAGCAGAGACCGTGATGGAAAGGATGACATGTCCACCAGATCTGCATACCAGGTCCTGCGTGGCTACGCAGGCGCTGTCAAAAACACCAAAGCCCTCTCCTGCTTGGTCTTGACCTCCGGAGGAAATCCCACTCCCCCGGAAGAAAAGTCTGACGACTTAGAAAATCCACCTCCCAGTTCTCAACACCTGGGATATGGATAGCTGATAGACAAGAGTGAGTCTCTGTCCAGTGAATTATTGTAAGACTTCTAACATCGCTAGGGAACTTCTGTTCCCCCTTGATGGCTGATGTAAGCCACAGTCGTGTATATTGTCCGACTGAGTATGATGTACCTCAGAGTTGCTAACTGAGGCCAAGTCTGAAGAGCATGGAATATCACTCCCAGTTCCAGAATATTTATTAGAAGGAGGGTCTCCTCCTAAGTCCACTATCCCTGAGCCTTCAGGGAGTTCCAGACTGCATCCCAACCTAAAAGGCTGGCATCTATTGTAACAATTGTCCCATCTGACCTGCGGAAGGTCATACCCTTGGACAGATGGACCCGACATAGTCACCAGAGAAGAGAATCTCTGGTCTCTTGGTCCAGGTTTAACAGGGGGACAAATCTGTGTAATCCCCGTTCCTCTGACTGAGCATGCATAGTTGCAGCGGTCTGAAATGTAGACGTGCAAACGGTACTATGTCCCTTGCCGCTACCATTAAGCCGATTTCATTCATATACTGAGCCACCGAAGGGCGCGGATGGGATGAAAAAAACACGGCAGAAATTTAGAAACTTTGACAACCTGGACTCCGTCAGGTACATTTTCATTTCTACAGAATCTATCAGAGTCCCTAGGAGGGAAACCCTTGAGATTGGGGATAGAGAACTCTTTCCTTGTTCACTTTCCACCCATGTGATCTCAGAAATGCCAGTACTACGTCCGTATGAGACTGGGCAATTTGGATGTTTGACGCCTGTATCAGGATGTCGTCTAAATAAGGGGCCACTTCTATGCCCCGCGGTCTAAGGACCGCCAAAGCGACCCCAGAACCTCCATAAAGATTCTTGGGGCTGTAGATATCCCAAAGGAAAGAGCTACAAACTGGTAATGCCTGTCTAGAAAGGCAAACCTGAAAAACGATGGTGATCTTTATGCATCACAATGCGAGGATAAGCATCCTTCAAATCCATTGTAGTCCTCTATTGACTCTCCTGGATCATAGTTAAGATGGTACGAATAGTTTCCATCTTAAATGATGGAATTCTGAGGAATTTGTTTAAGATCTTTAGATCCAAAATAGGTCTGAAGGTTCCCTCTCCTTGGGAACCACAAACAGATTTGAGTAAAAACTCTGTCCCTGTTCCTCTCTTGGAACTAGATGGATCTCGTACACAATGTAAGAATGCCTCCTTCTTTATCTGGTTTGCAGATAATTGTGAAAGGCGAAATCTCCCCTTTTTTGGGGGGGGAATCTTTGAATATATCTCTGGGATATAAATTCCAATGCCTAGGGATCCTGGGCATCTCTTGCCCACTCCTGGGCAAAGAATGAAAGTCTGCCCCCTATAGGATCCGTTACCGGATAGGGGTCCGTTCCTTCATGCTGCCTTAGAGGCAGCAGCAGGCTCCTTGGCCTGCTTATCTTTGTTCCAGGTCCGATTGTCTCCAGACCGCCTTGGACTGAGCAAAAATTCCCTCTTGTTTTGCCTTGGAGGAAGAGGATGCCACACCTGCCCTGAGGTACGAAAAACAGAATTTATGTTTACCTGATAAATTACTTTCTCCAACGGTGTGTCCGGTCCACGGCGTCATCCTTACTTGTGGGGATATTCTCCTCCCCAACAGGAAATGGCAAAGAGCCCAGCAAAGCTGGTCACATTATCCCTCCTAGGCTCCGCCTACCCCAGTCATTCGACCGACGTTAAGGAGGAATATTTGCATAGGAGAAACCATATGGTACCGTGGTGACTGTAGTTAAAGAAAATAGATTATCAGACCTGATTAAAAAAACCAGGGCGGGCCGTGGACCGGACACACCGTTGGAGAAAGTAATTTATCAGGTAAACATAAATTCTGTTTTCTCCAACATAGGTGTGTCCGGTCCACGGCGTCATCCTTACTTGTGGGAACCAATACCAAAGCTTTAGGACACGGATGAAGGGAGGGAGCAAATCAGGTCACCTAAATGGAAGGCACCACGGCTTGCAAAACCTTTCTCCCAAAAATAGCCTCAGAAGAAGCAAAAGTATCAAACTTGTAAAATTTGGTAAAAGTGTGCAGTGAAGACCAAGTCGCTGCCCTACATATCTGATCAACAGAAGCCTCGTTCTTGAAGGCCCATGTGGAAGCCACAGCCCTAGTGGAATGAGCTGTGATTCTTTCGGGAGGCTGCCGTCCGGCAGTCTCGTAAGCCAATCTGATGATGCTTTTAATCCAAAAAGAGAGAGAGGTAGAAGTTGCTTTTTGACCTCTCCTTTTACCAGAATAAACAACAAACAAGGAAGATGTTTGTCTAAAATCCTTTGTAGCATCTAAATAGAATTTTAGAGCGCGAACAACATCCAAATTGTGCAACAAACGTTCCTTCTTTGAAACTGGTTTCGGACACAGAGAAGGTACGATAATCTCCTGGTTAATGTTTTTGTTAGAAACAACTTTTGGAAGAAAACCAGGTTTAGTACGTAAAACCACCTTATCTGCATGGAACACCAGATAAGGAGGAGAACACTGCAGAGCAGATAATTCTGAAACTCTTCTAGCAGAAGAGATTGCAACTAAAAACAAAACTTTCCAAGATAATAACTTAATATCAACGGAATGTAAGGGTTCAAACGGAACCCCCTGAAGAACTGAAAGAACTAAATTGAGACTCCAAGGAGGAGTCAAAGGTTTGTAAACAGGCTTAATTCTAACCAGAGCCTGAACAAAGGCTTGAACATCTGGCACAGCTGCCAGCTTTTTGTGAAGTAACACAGACAAGGCAGAAATCTGTCCTTTCAGGGAACTTGCAGATAATCCTTTTTCCAATCCTTCTTGAAGGAAGGATAGAATCTTTGGAATCTTAACCTTGTCCCAAGGGAATCCTTTAGATTCACACCAACAGATATATTTTTTCCAAATTTTGTGGTAAATCTTTCTAGTTACAGGCTTTCTGGCCTGAACAAGAGTATCGATAACAGAATCTGAGAACCCTCGCTTCGATAAGATCAAGCGTTCAATCTCCAAGCAGTCAGCTGGAGTGAAACCAGGTTCGGATGTTCGAACGGACCCTGAACAAGAAGGTCTCGTCTCAAAGGTAGCTTCCAAGGTGGAGCCGATGACATATTCACCAGATCTGCATACCAAGTCCTGCGTGGCCACGCAGGAGCTATCAAGATCACCGACGCCCTCTCCTGATTGATCCTGGCTACCAGCCTGGGGATGAGAGGGAACGGCGGGAACACATAAGCTAGTTTGAAGGTCCAAGGTGCTACTAGTGCATCCACTAGAGCCGCCTTGGGATCCCTGGATCTGGACCCGTAGCAAGGAACTTTGAAGTTCTGACGAGAGGCCATCAGATCCATGTCTGGAATGCCCCACAGCTGAGTGACTTGGGCAAAGATTTCCGGATGGACTTCCCACTCCCCCGGATGCAATGTCTGACGACTCAGAAAATCCGCTTCCCAATTTTCCACTCCTGGGATGTGGATATCGGACAGGTGGCAGGAGTGAGACTCCGCCCATAGAATGATTTTGGTCACTTCTTCCATCGCTAGGGAACTCCTTGTTCCCCCCTGATGGTTGATGTACGCAACAGTTGTCATGTTGTCTGATTGAAACCGTATGAACTTGGCCCTCGCTAGCTGAGGCCAAGCCTTGAGAGCATTGAATATCGCTCTCAGTTCCAGAATATTTATCGGTAGAAGAGATTCTTCCCGAGACCAAAGACCCTGAGCTTTCAGGGATCCCCAGACCGCGCCCCAGCCCATCAGACTGGCGTCGGTCGTGACAATGACCCACTCTGGTCTGCGGAATGTCATCCCTTGTGACAGGTTGTCCAGGGACAGCCACCAACGGAGTGAGTCTCTGGTCCTCTGATTTACTTGTATCTTCGGAGACAAGTCTGTATAATCCCCATTCCACTGACTGAGCATGCACAGTTGTAATGGTCT
Organism: Bombina bombina; assembly: GCF_027579735.1. Lineage (NCBI taxonomy): Eukaryota > Metazoa > Chordata > Amphibia > Anura > Bombinatoridae > Bombina > Bombina bombina. Next base: position 510,576,237 of record NC_069503.1, on the reverse strand, counting down.
TAGATGAATGCGCGCAAAAGGAACTATGTCCATAGCCGCTACCATCAACCCGATCACTTCCATGCACTGAGCTATGGAAGGAAGAGGAACGGAATGAAGTATCCGACAAGAGTCTAGAAGCTTTGATTTTCTGGCCTCTGTCAGAAATATCCTCATTTCTAAGGAGTCTATTATTGTTCCCAAGAAGGGAACCCTTGTTGACGGAGATAGAGAACTCTTTTCCACGTTCACTTTCCATCCGTGAGTTCTGAGAAAGGCCAGGACGATGTCCGTGTGAGCCTTTGCCTGAGGAAGGGACGACGCTTGAATCAGAATGTCGTCCAAGTAAGGTACTACAGCAATGCCCCTTGGTCTTAGCACAGCTAGAAGGGACCCTAGTACCTTTGTGAAAATCCTTGGAGCAGTGGCTAATCCGAAAGGAAGCGCCACGAACTGGTAATGCTTGTCCAGGAATGCGAACCTTAGGAACCGATGATGTTCCTTGTGGATAGGAATATGTAGATACGCATCCTTTAAATCCACCGTGGTCATGAATTGACCTTCCTGGATGGAAGGAATAATAGTTCGAATGGTATCCATCTTGAACGATGGAACCTTGAGAAACTTGTTTAAGATCTTGAGATCTAAGATTGGTCTGAACGTTCCCTCTTTTTTGGGAACTATGAACAGATTGGAGTAGAACCCCATCCCTTGTTCTCTTAATGGAACAGGATGAATCACTCCCATTTTTAACAGGTCTTCTACACAATGTAAGAATGCCTGTCTTTTTATGTGGTCTGAAGACAACTGAGACCTGTGGAACCTCCCCCTTGGGGGAAGTCCCTTGAATTCCAGAAGATAACCTTGGGAGACTATTTCTAGCGCCCAAGGATCCAGAACATCTCTTGCCCAAGCCTGAGCGAAGAGAGAGAGTCTGCCCCCCACCAGATCCGGTCCCGGATCGGGGGCCAACATTTCATGCAGTCTTGGTAGCAGTGGCAGGTTTCTTGGCCTGCTTTCCCTTGTTCCAGCCTTGCATTGGTCTCCAAGCTGGCTTGGCTTGAGAAGTATTACCCTCTTGCTTAGAGGACGTAGCACCTCGGGCTGGTCCGTTTCTACGAAAGGGACGAAAATTAGGTTTATTTTTTGCCTTGAAAGGCCGATCCTGAGGAAGGGCGTGGCCCTTACCCCCAGTGATATCAGAGATAATCTCTTTCAAGTCAGGGCCAAACAGCGTTTTCCCCTTGAAAGGAATGTTAAGTAGCTTGTTCTTGGAAGACGCATCAGCCGACCAAGATTTCAACCAAAGCGCTCTGCGCGCCACAACAGCAAACCCAGAATTCTTAGCCGCTAACCTAGCCAATTGCAAAGTGGCGTCTAGGGTGAAAGAATTAGCCAATTTGAGAGCATTGATTCTGTCCATAATCTCCTCATAAGGAGGAGAATCACTATCGACCGCCTTTATCAGCTCATCGAACCAGAAACATGCGGCTGTAGCGACAGGGACAATGCATGCAATTGGTTGTAGAAGGTAACCCTGCTGAACAAACATCTTTTTAAGCAAACCTTCTAATTTTTTATCCATAGGATCTTTGAAAGCACAACTATCCTCTATGGGTATAGTGGTGCGTTTGTTTAAAGTGGAAACCGCTCCCTCGACCTTGGGGACTGTCTGCCATAAGTCCTTTCTGGGGTCGACCAAAGGAAACAATTTTTTAAATATGGGGGGAGGGACGAAAGGAATACCGGGCCTTTCCCATTCTTTATTAACAATGTCCGCCACCCGCTTGGGTATAGGAAAAGCTTCTGGGAGCCCCGGCACCTCTAGGAACTTGTCCATTTTACATAGCTTCTCTGGGATGACCAACTTGTCACAATCATCCAGAGTGGATAATACCTCCTTAAGCAGAATGCGGAGATGTTCCAACTTAAATTTAAATGCAATCACATCAGGTTCAGCCTGTTGAGAAATGTTCCCTGAATCAGTAATTTCTCCCTCAGACAAAACCTCCCTGGCCCCATCAGACTGGGTTAGGGGCCCTTCAGAGATATTAGTATCAGCGTTGCCATGCTCTTCAGTATCTAAAACAGAGCAGCCGCGCTTACGCTGACAAGTGTTCATTTGGGCTAAAATGTTTTTGACAGAATTATCCATTACAGCCGTTAATTGTTGCATAGTAAGGAGTATTGGCGCGCTAGATGTACTAGGGGCCTCCTGAGTGGGCAAGACTCGTGTAGACGAAGGAGGGAATGATGCAGTACCATGCTTACTCCCCTCACTTGAGGAATCATCTTGGGCATCATTGTCATTATCACATAAATCACATTTATTTAAATGAATAGGAATTCTGGCTTCCCCACATTCAGAACACAGTCTATCTGGTAGTTCAGACATGTTAAATAGGCATAAACTTGATAACAAAGTACAAAAAACGTTTTAAAATAAAACCGTTACTGTCACTTTAAATTTTAAACTGAACACACTTTATTACCGCAATTGCGAAAAAACATGAAGGAATTGTACAAAATTCACCAAATTTTCACCACAGTGTCTTAAAGCCTTAAAAGTATTGCACACCAAATTTGGAAGCTTTAACCCTTAAAATAACGGAACCGGAGCCGTTTTAAACTTTAACCCCTTTACAGTCCCTGGTATCTGCTTTGCTGAGACCCAACCAAGCCCAAAGGGGAATACGATACCAAATGACGCCTTCAGAAAGTCTTTTCTAAGTATCAGAGCTCCTCACACATGCGACTGCATGCCATGCCTCTCAAAAACAAGTGCGCCACACCGGCGCGAAAATGAGGCTCTGCTTATGCTTTGGGAAAGCCCCTAAGGAATAAGGTGTCTAATACAGTGCCTGCCGATATTCTTATATCAAAATACCCAGATAAAATGATTCCTCAAGGCTAAATATGTGTTAATAATGAATCGATTTAGCCCAGAAAAGTCTACAGTCTTAATAAGCCCTTGTGAAGCCCTTATTTATGATCGTAATAAACATGGCTTACCGGATCCCATAGGGAAAATGACAGCTTCCAGCATTACATAGTCTTGTTAGAATGTGTCATACCTCAAGCAGCAAGAGACTGCATACTGTTCCCCCAACTGAAGTTAGTAGCTCTCAACAGTCCTGTGTGGAACAGCCATGGATTTTAGTTACGGTTGCTAAAATCATTTTCCTCATACAAACAGAAATCTTCATCTCTTTTCTGTTTCTGAGTAAATAGTACATACCAGCACTATTTCAAAATAACAAACTCTTGATTGAATAATAAAAACTACAGTTAAACACTAAAAAACTCTAAGCCATCTCCGTGGAGATGTTGCCTGTACAACGGCAAAGAGAATGACTGGGGTAGGCGGAGCCTAGGAGGGATCATGTGACCAGCTTTGCTGGGCTCTTTGCCATTTCCTGTTGGGGAGGAGAATATCCCCACAAGTAAGGATGACGCCGTGGACCGGACACACCTATGTTGGAGAAATTAGACTTTTTTTTTTTTTTTTTTTTTTTGCCCTTGATTTAGACCTATCCTGAGGAAGGGCATGACCTTTTCCTCCAGTGATATAAGCAATAATCTCCTTCAAACCAGGCCCGAATAGGGTCTGCCCCTTGAAGGGAAGTTAAGTAGCTTATTTATTAAAGTTACGACAGCTGACCATGATATAAGCCATAGCGCTCTGCGCGCCAGTATAGTAAAAAACAGAATTCTTAGCCGTTAGTCTAGTCAAATGAACAAGGCATCAGAAAACAAAGGAATTGGCTAGCATAAGCTTGTCAAATATATTCATCCAATGGAGTCGCTTAACTGTAAAGCCTCATCAAGAGACTCAACCCAGAACGCCGCAGCAGCAGTGACAGAAGCAATGTATGCAAGGGGCTGCAGGATAAAACCCTGTTGAATAAACATTTTTTATCCATTGGATCTAAAAAGCACAACTGTCCTCGTCAGAGGTAGTGGTACGCTTAGCTAGAGTAGAAACTCTTCTCTCCACCTTAGGAACTGTCTGCCAGAAGTCCCGTGTGGTGGTAACTATTAGAAAACATTCTTCTAAAAAATAGGAGGGGAAGAGAACGGCACACCTGGTCTATCCCATTCCTTATTAAAAAATTTTTAGTAAACCTCTTTAGGTATTGGAAAAACATCAGTACACACCGGCACTGCATATTATTTATCCAGTCTACACAATTTCTCTGGCCCTGCGATTGTACACATTCATTCAGAGCAGCCAAAGCCTCCCTGAGCAACAAGTGGAGGTTCTCAAGCATAAATTTTAAATGTAGAAATATCAGAATCAGGTTAAATCATCTTCCCTGAGTCAAAAAAAAAATCACCCACAGACTAAGCATATTGTGAGGTAGTATCATACATGGTTCTTAAAGCGTCTGTATGCTCTGTATCTACCCCCAGAGCTAACTGCTTTCCTTTAATTTCAGGTAGTCTGACTAATACTGCTGCCAGAATATTATTCACCACCTTTGCCATGTCTTGTAAAATAAACGCTATGGGCGCCCTTGATGTACTTGGCGCCATTTGAGCGTGAGTCCCTGAAGCGGGAGTCGAAGGGTCTGACACGTGGGGAGAGTTAGTCGGCATAACTTTCCCCTCGACAGAATCCCCTGGTAAAAGAAACGCTATGGGTGCCCTTGATGTACTTGGCGCCATTTGAGCGTGAGTCCCTAAAGCGGGAGTCAAAAGGTCTGACACGTGGGGAGAGTTAGTCGGCATAACTACCCCCACGACAGAATCCTCTGGTGATAATGTTTTTAAAGACAAAAAATGATCTTTATTGTTTAACATGAAATCAGTACATCTGGTACACATTCTAAGATGGGGTTCCACCATGGCTTTAAAACATAATGAACACAGAGCTTCCTCTATGTCAGACATGTTAGAACAGACTAATAATGAGACTAGTAAGCTTGGAAAACACTTTAAATCAAGTTAACAAGCAAATATATAAAATGTTACTGTGCCTTTAAGAGAAACAAATTTTGTCAAAATTTGAAAAACAGTGAAAAAAAGGCAGTAAAACAAACGAAATTTTCACAGTACATGTAATAAGGTAACAGAGCATTGCACCCACTTGCAAATGGATGATTAACCCCTTAATGCAAAAAACATCAAAAAAAAAAAAAAAATGACAGACGTTTTTAAAAACAGACACAACAAACTGCCACAGCCAACAGTGGGAAGCTTCAGTTAACTGTTTCTATGCAAAATTTAAGCCAGCCATGTGGAAAAAACTTAGGCCCCAATAAGTTTTATCACCAAACATATGTTAAAAAACGATTAAACATGCCAGCAAACGTTTTAAAACACATTTTTACAAGAGTATGTATCTCTATTAATAAGCCTGATACCAGTCGCTATCGCTGCATTTAAGGCTTTACTTACATTATTTCGGTATCAGCAGTATTTTCTTAGTCAATTCCATTCCTAGAAAAATATTTTACTGCACATACCTTATCTGCGGGAAAACCTGCACGCCATTCCCCCTCTGAAGTACCTCACTCCTCAGAATGTGTGAGAACAGCAAATGGATCTTAGTTACGTCTGCTAAGATCATAGAAAAACGCAGGCAGATTCTTCTTCCAAATACTGCCTGAGATAAACAGCACACTCCGGTGCCATTTAAAAATAACAAACTTTTGATTGAAGAATAAACTAAGTAGAAAGCACCACAGACTCTCACGACCTCCTATCTATGTTGAGGCTTGCAAGAGAATGACTGAATATGGCAGTTAGGGGAGGAGCTATATAGCAGCTTTGCTGTGGGTGGACTCTTGCAGCTTCCTGTTGGGAAGGAGAATATATTCCATAAGTAATGGATGATCCGTGGACTGGATACACTTAACAAGAGAAAACAAGGCTCTATTTCTGTTTAAATGGAGTGATAGCAAAAATGCTAAAAATGCTCTGGTATTTTGGGCAGGTTTTTGTCTGGATGTCTCAGTAGTGAAAGGGTTAAACTCGTCCCCTTCAATTTCTTGTTGTCCTTTTTTCTTAGATAGATTAAAGAAAACAAAATAGAACCATGTCAATCATCTGCAGAATAGGCTAACAATAAAGAGGGAATAGATAAATGAAAAAAAAACCTTATAAATGATATACACATCTTATTTGATATTTTCTTAGCTGGATTAATATTACAATACAGCATTTTGTTCATTTTTTTTTTATAAATGCTGTGTTGATGAGCTTTTGTAGATGCTGGAGATGATAAAACATATTTTATTTTCTTTATAAAAAGGTTTAACCACACTTCTTTATTCACAACACGGTTTCATCTTTACATTAAGGACTCTAGCAGCTTGATGCATTAAAAAAAAAAAAAAAAGGCTAGTAAAGTGATAATGGGTTTGTTTACTTGTACGTCTACAATCTAGAGAAACACAGGTATGCAGCTATAATGTAAGGCACTTGTTGAATGTAAATACTTAAAATACTTTTGCATTGTACACAAAGGACTGTAAATCTGTAAATGTTATTTCACTTAAATAAATACGTAACTACAAACTAGAATATGCTGTTAACGCTTTAAAACCTGATACGCACAGAAAGTCAAATTTAGAATATCGCAAACACATTAAAATATTCCCTCCATAGACGTCAATGGAGCGTGAAAAGTGGAAAAATAAATTAACACCCTTACTTGCGCGCTAACCCGATCGCGTTTACTCAAGTGCGCTAACCTCACATGAAATAGGATCTATATATATATATATATATATATATATATATATATATATATATATATATATATATATATAGATCCTTGTTGCAAAGAAAGCCACTCTCAGGTATTTTATTTCAACAACTGCTTGATTTTATTCTGAATACATCAGAGTTTCAATTTTAGATAGTCATAGTCAACGTTTTGGCCGCTAGTTGGGCCTTCTTCAAGAAAAGTAATATCGTAACTCGGCAATTCAGCCGTGCTCCCGAAAGGACAAGCATTGGTTGGAGTGCTGGGCCACCGGCTAATTGACACTATATGTATATACAATATATATATATGTCTATATATATATATATATATATATATATATGTGTGTGTGTGTGTGTGTATAAAGAAGGGAACTCTCAGGATTTTTAGTTAGACTGTGAATATATTTATTCTGACAATATTAAAATGTCATTTGCACGTGCTCATTTTCTTGTCTGGGAGTACGGCTCTACAGCCGACTAAAGATACATTTTGTCTTGAGGAAGGCTCATATAGGAACGTGACATATATATACACATACATACACACCGATCTATATATATATATATATATATATATATACATATGGAGACTAGAGAGAAATGCACTCACAGGAACGAACAACCAGCTCAATATCATTGTTAGCCTGTTCTATGGCGATTCACCACCTGGGTGCAACTTCTTTTAGCCCAGTAATGCTTTTCACAGAGTAGAATTCTCCTGTAGTATATCAGTCTGGTCCCGCCTATTATGGTCAGTCCAGCGCCGAAATACCAGGCAACTCCTCTCTGAACAAGGAACACAGCAACCCCAGACGATCGTTTTGGCCTTCATTGGGCCTCGTCAGTGAGGTGCAGCAGTATTCCTCTAAGCACACTGAGCAAGGGGTCCACGTCTGGGTTACCCTTTTTCACATAGGGAGACTAGAGAGAAATGCACTCACAGGAACGAACAACCAGCTCAATATCATTGTTAGCCTGTTCTATGGCGATTCAGCACCTGGGTGCAACTTCTTTTAGCCCAGTAATGCTTTTCACAGAGTAGAATTCTCCTGTAGTATATCAGTCTGACCCCGCCCATTATGGCCAGTCCAGCGCCGAAATACCAGGCAACTCCTCTCTGAACAAGGAACACAGCAACCCCAGACGATCGTTTCGGCCTTCATTGGGCCTCGTCAGTGAGGTGCATCAGTGTTCCTCTAAGCACACTGAGCAAGGGGTCCACGTCTGGGTTTTTAAATATATATACACACACACAATCACACATATATATATATACACACACACACACATATATACATATTTATATATATAATTGTATATAGATAAATACAGATATATATATAGGAATATCTATTTAAAAATATTTAGAACATAGTCCCCTATGTGCAGAATATTGAAATGTGAAATAAATATTAGACTTGTGCGCGATCAAAAAATTTGGTTTGCTTCGTATCTTTTCGATTCGTAAAAAAATTTGGTTCGAGACATTCGTAATAATTCGGCATGTGTCGTTCCGAATTTTGAAATTCGGATGCATTCGAAATCGTTACCAAATTATTATTAATTTCGGACCGAATCTTTATTACGGATCGGATCATTATTTCTAGCTAATGTTCCAGCAATTGGCGAAGCAAAATTATGTTAAACCGCTGCCACCCACGCCGCCACTAAATAAAGCTATTAACCCCTAAATAGCCATCCCCCACATCACTAACACTACCTAAACCTATTAACTCCTAAACCGCACCCCCCACGTCGCCAACACTAAGTAAACCTATTAACCCCTAAACCGCTGTTCCTAAACATCGCCGACACAAACTAAACCTATTAACCCCTAAACTGCACCCCCCACATAGCAGACACAAACTAAACCTATTAACCCCTAAACCGCACCCCCACCTATTAACCCCTAAGCTGCCGTTCCGAAAACATTGCTGACACGAACTAAACCTATTAACCCCTAAACCGCACACCCCCACATTGACGACACAAACAAAACCTATTAACCCCTAAACCGCACACCCCCGACATCGCCAACATTAACTAAACTTAGTAACCCCTAAACCGTACCCCCCACATCGCCGACACAAACTAAACCAATAAACCCCTAAACCGCACCCCCCACATCACCAACACAAACTAAACCTATTAACCCCTAAACCGCACCCTCCCACATCGCCAACACTAACTAAAGCTGTTGACCCCTAAACCGCCGGCCCCCAGATCGCAACAACCTAAATTAAACTATATTAACCCCTAAACCTAACACCACTTAACCCTAAACCTAACCCTAACACCCCCTAAGTTTAACATAATTAAAATATAGCTAAATTAAAGTTACAATTATTAACTAAATAATTCCTATTTAAATCTAAATACAATGTACTTACCTGTGCAATAAAACCTTAGCTAGCTACAATATAACTAATAGTTATATTGTAGCTAGCTTAGGTTTTATTTTTATTTCACAGGTAAGTTTGTATTTATTTTAACTAGGTAGACTAGTTAGTAAATAGTTATTAACTATTTAATAACTACCTAGTTAAAATAAATACAAACTTACCTGTGAAATAAAACCTAAGCTACCTTACACTAAAACCTAGAATTACAAAAAATAAAAAAAACTACCATTACAAAAAAAACAAACTACCAAGGGACCTTAAAAGGGCCTTTTGGAGGCCATTAACTCTTTGAGTGCTAAGCACTTTCCCACCTGGGTGCTAAGATTTTTTAACATTTTTTTTAATTTTTTTCACAAATTTTTTTTAACTTTTTTTCCAGACCCCCAAGACTTACACTGTTGGAAAGGTTAGGCGATTACCTTTTGGGACTGTAGCTGCTTAGATGCCTGAGATAAAGGCTTCTAAGCAGCATGACCCCTGCTCCTATACTTAACATTGTTAAGTATAAATAAAGTTGCACGGTGACAACTTCACGTTATTGTGTGTGACGTCACCACGCAAAACGGGAAGCCCAGGCAATGCCTGTCACTATACAGGCACGATCGCCGGGGTAGGAGCGGGTGGGAGCCCCCAGATCTCCCTCAAGGTGGGAGAGTGCTAGTGACGGCTCTGAGCAGTCATTAGCACCAGAGTGGGAAACTATCGGCTAGATTTAGAGTTCTGTCGGTAACGACCCGCGTAGCTAACGCATGCTTTTTTTCCCCGCACCTTTTAAATACCGCTGGTATTTAGAGTTCACAGAATGGCTGCGTTTTCAGTGCGTTAGGCTCCAAAAAAGGAGCGTAGAGCATAATTTACCGCCACTGCAACTCTCGATACCAGCGGTGCTTACGGACGCGGCCAGCTTCAAAAACGTGCTCGTGCACGATATCCCCATAGGAAACAATGGGGCAGTTTGAGCTGAAAAAAACAAAGCAAAAAAGCAGCGTTCAGCTCCTAACGCAGCCCCATTGTTTCCTATGGGGAAACACTTCCTAAGTCTGCACCTAACACTCTAACATGTACCCCGAGTCTAAACACCCCTAACGTTACACTTATTAACCCCTAATCTGCCGACCCCGCTATCGCTGACACCTGCATATTTTTTTAACCCCTAATCTGCCGCTCCGTACACCGCCGCCACTTACATTATACCTATGTACCCCTAATCTGCTGTCCCTAACACCGCCGACCCCTATATTATATTTATTAACCCCTAATATGACGCCACCAACGTCGCCTCCACCTACCTACAATTATTAACCCCTAATCTGCTGACCGGACCTCACCGCTACTATAATAAATGTATTAACCCCTAAAGCTAACTCTAACCCGAACCCTAACACCCCCCTAAATTAAATATAATTTAAATCTAACGAAATAAATTAACTCTTATTAAATAAATTATTCCTATTTAAAGCTAAATACTTACCTGTAAAATAAATCCTAATATAGCTACAATATAAATTATAATTATATTGTAGCTATTTTAGGGTTTATATTTATTTTACAGGCAACTTTGTATTTATTTTAACCAGGTACAATAGCTATTAAATAGTTAATAACTATTTAATAGTTACCTAGTTAAAATAATTACAAAATTACCTGTAAAATAAATCCTAACCTAAGTTACAATTAAACCTAACACTACAGTGAGTGCAGAATTATTAGGCAAATGAGTATTTTGACCACATCATCCTCTTTATGCATGTTGTCTTACTCCAAGCTGTATAGGCTCGAAAGCCTACTACCAATTAAGCATATTAGGTGATGTGCATCTCTGTAATGAGAAGGGGTGTGGTCTAATGACATCAACACCCTATATCAGGTGTGCATAATTATTAGGCAACTTCCTTTCCTTTGGCAAAATGGGTCAAAAGAAGGACTTGACAGGCTCAACATCACTGGAGTGCCCAAAAGTACAAGGTGTGCAATACTCAGAGACATGGCCAAGGTAAGAAAGGCTGAAAGACGACCACCACTGAACAAGACACACAAGCTGAAACGTCAAGACTGGGCCAAGAAATATCTCAAGACTGATTTTTCTAAGGTTTTATGGACTGATGAAATGAGAGTGAGTCTTGATGGGCCAGATGGATGGGCCCGTGGCTGGATTGGTAAAGGGCAGAGAGCTCCAGTCCGACTCAGACGCCAGCAAGGTGGAGGTGGAGTACTGGTTTGGGCTGGTATCATCAAAGATGAGCTTGTGGGGCCTTTTCGGTTTGAGGATGGAGTCAAGCTCAACTCCCAGTCCTACTGCCAGTTTCTGGAAGACACCTTCTTCAAGCAGTGGTACAGGAAGAAGTCTGCATCCTTCAAGAAAAACATGATTTTCATGCAGGACAATGCTCCATCACACGCGTCCAAGTACTCCACAGCGTGGCTGGCAAGAAAGGGTATAAAAGAAGAAAATCTAAAGACATGGCCTCCTTGTTCACCTGATCTGAACCCCATTGAGAACCTGTGTTCCATCATCAAAAGTGAGATTTACAAGGAGGGAAAACAGTACACCTCTCTGAACAGTGTCTGGGAGGCTGTGGTTGCTGCTGCACGCAATGTTGATGGTGAACAGATCAAAACACTGACAGAATCCATGGATGGCAGGCTTTTGAGTGTCCTTGCAAAGAAAGGTGGCTATATTGGTCACTGATTTGTTTTTGTTTTGTTTTTGAATGTCAGAAATGTATATTTGTGAATGTTGAGATGTTATATTGGTTTCACTGGTAAAAATAAATAATTGAAATGGGTATATATTTGTTTTTTGTTAAGTTGCCTAATAATTATGCACAGTAATAGTCACCTGCACACACAGATAACCCCCTAAAATAGCTATAACTAAAAACAAACTAAAAACTATTTCCAAAACTATTCAGCTTTGATATTAATGAGTTTTTTGGGTTCATTGAGAACATGGTTGTTGTTCAATAATAAAATTAATCCTCAAAAATACAACTTGTCTAATAATTCTGCACTCCCTGTACACTATCAATAAATTAATTAAATAAAATACCTACAATTACCTACAATTAAACCTAACACTACACTATCAATAAATTAATTAAATACAAATACCTACAAATAAATACAATTAAATAAACTAACTAAAGAACAAAAAATAAAAAAGAACTAAGTTACAAAAAATAAAAAAATATTTACAAATATTAGAAAAATATTACAACAATTTTAAACTAATTACACCTACTCTAAGCCCCCTAATAAAATAACAAAGACCCCCAAAATAAAAAAATGCCCTACCCTATTCTAAAATTAAAATAGAAAAGCTCTTTTACCTTACCAGTCCTGAAAAGGGCCCTTTGCGGGGCATGCCCCAAAGAATTTAGCTCTTTTGCCTGTAAAAAAAAACATACAATACCCCCCCCCAACATTACAACCCACCACCCACATACCCCTAATCTAACCCAAACCCCCCTTAAATAAACCTAACACTAAGCCCCTGAAGATCTCCCTACCTTGTCTTCACTACGTCGGGTTCACCGATCGATCCAGAAGAGCCTCCGATGTCTTGATCCAAGCCCAAGCGGGGGGCTGAAGATGTCCATGATCCGGCTGAAGTCTTCATCCAAGCGGGAGCTGAAGAGGTCCATGATCCGACTGAAGTCTTCTATCAAGCGGCATCTTCAATCTTCTTTCTTCCGGATCCATGTAGTTCATCCTGCCGACGCGGAACATCCATCTTCACCGACGACTTCCCGACGAATGACGGTTCCTTTAAGGGACGTCATCCAAGATGGCATCCCTCGAATTCCGATTGGCTGATAGGATTCTATCAGCCAATCGGAATTAAGGTAGGAAAATTCTGATTGGCTGATGGAATCAGCCAATCAGATTCAAGTTCAATCCGATTGGCTGTTCCGATCAGCCAATGGAATGCGAGCTCAATCTGATTGGCTGATCGGATCAGCCAATCGGATTGAACTTGAATCTGATTGGCTGATTCCATCAGCCAATCAGAATTTTCCTACCTTAATTCCGATTGGCTGATAGAATCCTATCAGCCAATCGGAATTCGAGGGACGCCATCTTGGATGACGTCCCTTAAAGGAACCGTCATTTGTCGGGAAGTCGTCGGTGAAGATGGATGTTCCACGTCGGCGAGATGACCATGGATCCGGAAGAAAGAAGATTGAAGATGCCGCTTGATAGAAGACTTCAGCCCGATCATGGACCTCTTCAGCTCCCGCTTGGATGAAGATTTCAGCCCGATCATGGACCTCTTCAGCTCCCGATTGGATGAAGACTTCAGTCGGATCATGGACATCTTCAGCCCCCCGCTTGGGCTTGGATCAAGACATCGGAGGCTCTTCTGGATCGATCGGTGAACCCGGCGTGGTGAAGACAAGGTAGGGAGATCTTCAGGGGCTTAGTGTTAGGTTTATTTAAGGGGGGTTTGGGTTAGATTAGGGGTATGTGGGTGGTGGGTTGTAATGTTGGGGGGGTATTGTATGGGTTTTTTTACAGGCAAAAGAGCTGAATTCTTTGGGGCATGCCCAGCAAAGGGCTGGTAAGGTAAAAGAGCTTTTCTATTTTAATTTTAGAATAGGGTAGGGCATTTTTTTATTTTGAGGGTCTTTGTTATTTTATTAGGGGGCTTAGAGTAGGTGTAATTAGTTTTAAATTGTTGTAATATTTTTCTAATGTTTGTAAATATTTTTTTATTTTTTGTAACTTAGTTCTTTTTTATTTTTGTACGTTAGTTTATTTAATTGTATTTATTTGTAGGTATTGTATTTAATTAATTTATTGATAGTGTAGTGTTAGGTTTAATTGTAGATAATTGTAGGTATTTTATTTAATTAATTTATTGATAGTGTAGTGTTAGGTTTAATTGTAATTTAGGTTAGGATTTATTTTACAGGTAATTTTGTAATTATTTTAACTAGGTAGCTATTAAATAGTTATTAACTATTTAATAGCTATTGTACCTGGTTAAAATAAATACAAAGTTGCCTGTAAAATAAATATTAATCCTAAAATAGCTACAATGTAATTATTAATTATATTGTAGCTATATTAGGGTTTATTTGATAGGTAAGTATTTAGCTTTAAATAGGAATAATTTATTTAATAAGAGTTAATTTATTTCGTTAGATAAAAATTATATTTAACTTAGGGGGGTGTTAGTGTTAGGGTTAGCATTAGATTTAGGGGTTAAAAAATTTATTAGAGTAGCGGTGAGGTCCGTTCGGCAGATTAGGGGTTAATGCTTGAAGTTAGGTGGCGGCGATGTTAGGGAGGGAAGATTAGGGGTTAATACTATTTATTATAGGGTTATTGAGGCGGGAGTGAGGCGGATTAGGGGTTAATACATTTATTATAGTAGCGGTGAGGTCCGGTCGGCAGATTAGGGGTTAATAAGTGTAGGTAGGTGGAGGCGACGTTGGGGGCGGCAGATTAGGGGTTAATAAATATTATGTAGGTGTCGGCGGTATTAGGGGCAGCAGATTAGGGGTACATAGGGATAACGTAGGTGGCGGCGGTGTGCGGTCGGCAGATTAGGGGTTAATAATTGTAGGTAGGTGGAGGCGACGTTGGGGGCGGCAGATTAGGGGTTAATAAATATTATGTAGGTGTCGGCGGTATTAGGGGCAGCAGATTAGGGGTACATAGGGATAACGTATACAAACCCCCACCCCCAAACTACCAAGGGCCCTTAAAAGGGCCTTTTGGGGGGCCCTTAAAAGGGCATTTTTTAGGGCATTGCCCAACAGCTCTTTTGCTACAAAAAAACCAAACACCCCCTAACAGTATACAACCCCCAACTCCCAAACTACCAAGGGCCCTTAAAAGGGCCTTTTGGGGGGGCCCTTAAAAGGACCTTTTGTAGGGCATTGCCCTAAGTTAAACAGCTCTTTTGCTACAAAAAAAACAAACACCCCCTAAATTACACAAAATAACAAACAAATTATCAAAAATAATAAAAATTATTCCTATTCTAATACCCATTTAAAAAAAACACCCCAAAATAAAAAAACGTAATCTAGAATAAACTACCAATGGCCCTTAAAAGGGTCTTTTGTAGGGCATTGCCGTAAAGAAATCAGCTCTTTTTGTGAAACAAAAATACAAATACCCACACTAACATTACAAACCCCCATCCCCCCAAACCCACAAAATATAAAAATCTAAAAAACCTAAGCTACCCATTGCCCTGAAAAAGACATTTGTATGGGCATTGTCCTTAAAAGGGCATTTAGCTCTTTTACTGCCCAAACTCTAATCTAAAAATAAAACCCACCCAAAAAAACCTTAAAAAACCTAACACTAACCCCAAGACGATCTATTTACAGTTTTTGAAGTCCCGCTTGAACGATCTTCATCCCGGCAGAGAAGTCCTCATCAGGCAGCGAGAAGTCTTCATCCAGGCGGCCTCTTCAATCTTCATCCCGGCGAAGTCCTCATCCAGGCGGCAAGAAGTCTTCATCCAGGCGGTCTCTTCAATCTTCATCCAGGCGGCATCTTGTATCTTGATCCCGGTGGCGCGGAGCGGGTCCATCCTGAAGACATCCGGCGTGGAGCATCCTCTTCATATGGTCGCCGCCGTACACTGAATCTTCAATGCAAGGTATGCAATCGAAGATGGTGTCCCTTGCATTCCTATTGGCTTAATTAGCCAATAGGAATTAGAGCTGCTAAAATCCTATTGGCTGTTGAAATCAGCCAATAGAATTTAAGGAGCTCTAATTCTATTGGATGATGAATTAGCCAATAGAATGAGCGCTGCTTAAATCCTATTGGCTGTTCAAAAACTGTAAGTGGATCATCTTGAGGTTAGTGTTAGGTTTTTTTAAGGGTTTTTCGGGTAGGTTTTATTTTTAGATTAGGGTTTGGGCAGTAAAAGAACTAAATGCCCATACAAATGCCCTTTTTAGGGCAATGGGTAGCTTAGGTTTTTTAGATAGTTTTTTTTATTTTGTGGGTTTGGGGTTTTGCAATGTTAGTTGGTATTTGTATTTTTTTTTCACAAAACGAGCTGATTTCTTTAGGGCAATGCCCTACAAAAGGCCCTTTTAAGGGCCATTGGTAGTTTATTCTAGATTAGGTTTTTTTTATTTTGGGGAGTTTTTTTTTTTTTAAATGGGTATCAGAAAAGGAATAATTTGTATTATTTTTGATAATTTGTTTGTTATTTTGTGTAATTAATTTTTTTAGGGGGTGTTTGTTTTTTTGTGGCAAAATAGCTGTTTAAAGTGAATGTAAACTCAACAGTGTCGCTTATTGCCATATTATCACTCTCAACAATTTAGGTGGACCTTAATTCATCATTTTTTTGTGTGTACTTGCTAATCCCAAATATATACCTTTTTATCTCAATTTTGGAGCCGAGATTCCTCCACCCGCCATTTGGTCCCTCTATTTGGAAATAATTGACAATAGCGATTGCCAATCCGTTTTTTTACCCCGTGGCGTTCAACCCCTTTTTGGCAACGTCATGCGCTTATTCTGCGCATGCGTTAGCTTCTAATCCCCAGCATCAGAAGTGATGCGTGTCCACGAGACGCACATGCTCTGTAACACCTTCTATTTCAGACTCTCTCAGATGTATACAGTGAAGGCTACTGTGATTAGTATTGTACAGTGCTGCTAAGGGTACTGTGATTAGATGAATACATATTTTTCGGCTGCATTCGCTATCACAATAGTATTCAATTAACGGATACATTCATTGAATACTAGATAGCGCTTTGAGGAGGTCGGATGTTAACGCATGCGCAGCCTGTCTATCCTACTTTCACGCTTGCGCACATTAAGTATTTAGTTTTTAAACGCATGCGCAGATTAAGTACAAATGTTTTTCATGCATGCGCAAAGTAAGGGCATCACGGGTGCGAGCATCAGAGATACATATAGAGTAGGTGAGACCACTTTATACGTCACTCTCTGCAAAACAAGGAAGTGCCTTATGGGAGGAGTTGTGGCTCAAAACAGAGCGAAGTTAGTAATTAAAATATATTATAAATTATTATTATTATTTTTTTAAAAGTTCACGGTTTGAATAAACATGTGTAATATAACTATTAGGAGCCTTCAGTAGTTTGTAAATTGACATTCACTTTAACTTAGGGCAATGCCCTACAAAAGGCCCTTTTAAGGGCCCTTGGTAGTTTGGGGGGTGGGGTTTTGTATACTGTTAGGGGGTGTTTTTTTGTAGCAAAAGAGCTGTTTAACTTAAGGCAATGCCCTAGAAAAGGCCCTTTTAATGGCCCTTGGTAGTTTGGGAGGTGGGGGTTTGTATACTGTTAGGGGGTGTTTGTTATTTTTGTAGCAAAAGAGCTGTTTAACTTAGGGCAATGCCCTACAAAAGGCCCTTTTAAGGGCCCTTGGTAGTTTATTTTAGATTAGGCTTTTTTATTTTTGGGTAGGTTTTTTTTAGGTTTTTTTTTTTTTTTTAAAGGGTATTAGAATAGGAATAATTTTTTGGGGGGATAATTTGATTTGTTTTGTAATGGTAGTTTTTTTATTTTTTGTAATGGTAGTTTTTTTTTTTTTTTGTAATTTTAGGTTTAAGTGTAAGGCTGTTTAGGTTTTATTTCACAGGTAAGTTTGTATTTATTTTAACTAGGTAGTTAGTAAAGAGTTAATAACTATTTACTAACTAGTCTACCTAGTTAAAATAAATACAAACTTACCTGTGAAATAAAAATAAAACCTAAGCTAGCTACAATATAACTATTAGTTATATTGTAGCTAGCTTAGGTTTTATTGCAGGTAAGTTACTTTGTATTTAGATTTAAATAGGTATTATTTAGTTAATAATTGTAACTTTAATTTAGCTATATTTTAATTATGTTAAAGTTAGGGGTGTTAGGTTTAGGGTTAGGGGGTGTTAGGTTTAGGGGTTAATATAGTTTAATTTAGGTTGCTACAATCTGGGGGTTAATAGGATTAGTTAGTATTGGTGATTTTTGTGAACGGCGGTTTAGGGGTTAATAGCTTTAGTTAGTTTTGGCGATGTTTTGGAATGCCAGTTTAGGGGTTAATAGGTTTAGTTCGTCTCAGTGATGTGGGGGGGAGGCGGTTTAGTGGTTCATAGGTTTAGTTTGTGTTGGCGATGTGGGGAGTGCGGTTTAGGGGTTAATAGGTTTAGTTCATGTCGGCAATGTTTTCAGAATGACGGTTTAGGGTTTAATAAGTTTAGTTTGTGTCTGCAATGTTTCGGAACGGCGGTTTAGGGGGTTAATAGGTTTAGTTAATGTCAGCGATGTGGGGGGGTGCGATTTAGGGGTCAATAGGTTTAGTTTGTGTCGGGCAATCTTTCGGGACGGCGGTTTAGAGGTTAATAGGTTTAGTTAGTTTCAGCGATGTTGGGGAACGGTGGATTAGGGGTTATACCTTAGACATGGAGTTAGTGACGGGGAACTGTGGTTTAGAAAGGAACAATGAAAAATTCTGAATATGAATAATGGATCCAAAAATTAGGAAACATATTTATTAATTTTCTGAATTTTTTGGGATGCGCCGATTCAGCAATTCGGATGCATCCGAATAGCAGAATCGGCCGAATTTGTCTGAAATGAAACGCACATGTCTAACATATATAAACATATAAATACATATGCACACACACATATTTAGACATGTGTACGTATACATCTCTATGTTAAAGACCTTTGCAGGCCTCATATCTTTGAGCCCTAATACATTTTTTATACAATCAAAATGATTTACAACTCTGCTAGCGGCCGCGAATCTGCAGGGGGCGACATTGCACAAGCATTTCTTGTGAAATGCTTGTGCAATGATAAATGCCGACAGTGTATGCTGTCCGCCCGCACAATGATAATTCGGCCCCATATAGTTAGCATACATGGAATAAGAAAATGCTTCACAGCTCCCCCTCATTCTGAAATACTTGTAATAAGGAAGGGCACATCAGATGCATAACAAACAGACTTAGTTGAGGTAGAGAGAACAAGCTATTTAAAAGGGAGGTGTGTTTAACTTCCTAAATAATATATAACAGCGCAAACAAGTCAGATAAATGCTAGACTTCTCACATTCAGAACGTATATCTATTCAAGAAAATACAGCAGACTGGGCATAAAGCAGATTAACTACAGGAATTACAGAACCATCTGACATCTAAGTTTCTTTCCTAAAAGACAAACAGAAGGGTTTATAAAAAGTATGTGAAACCCATATTGTTTCTTTCATGATTCAGATAGAGCATGTGATTTTAAATAACTTCCCAATTTACCTTTATTATCTAATTCAGTTTGCTCTCTTAGTTTACTTTGACTAGAATACCTAGGTAAGCTATGGAGCTGCTGATTGGTGGCGGAACAGCAGCTTTGTTAACAAAATTTACCAAGAGAATATAGCAAATTAGATAATAGTATTACAATGAAAAGTTGTTTATTATTTTATTATTTATCTGAATCATGAAATAAATACTTTGGCGTTTCGTGTCCCTTTAATTTTGGTGTTTGCTAGGGCTTTAACAAGAGAGACAGACAGAAAGGCTATAAATAATGTGTCCTGGAAACATAATAAATTAAAAACTGTGTACAGAAAAAGGAATTATCTTCCATCTATTCAGGCTATGTTGTGATAGACTCAAGGGCAGTATTTTCCATCATATAAATAGGCAACCTACCAGGACATTAAATACACGAATACAATGCAGACAAATAAATTCAGGAGCAAAAAAAATAAAAAATGTTGGTAAGAGCAGCAGAAATAAGAAAAAATACTCACTAGACAATAAAATAATAGCTGCCCTATTTTAGGTTCTTCCGAGTAAAGCTGTGAATAACAACCTCTAAACAGTACTAAAAGTATAGTGAGTGTTTTTTATAAGACAGCACTCACACACCAAAGGGTGACGTATAAGCAGGGCCAGGCTGGAAATAAAAAGCAGCCCTGGAAAAATATGAGGACCAGCCCTATTTTTATTTGAGTCTGTAGAATGCACAGGCCCCTTTTTTTCTCAAGGAGATTAAAGGGATAGTTTAGTCAAAATTAAACTTTCCTGATTCAGATAGAGCATGCCATTTTAAGCAACATTCTAATTTACTCCTTTTATCAATTGTTCTTTGTTCTCTTGGTATCTTTATTTGAAGAGGCTGGGATGTAAGCTTAGGAGCTGGCCCATTTTTGATTCAGAACCCTGGGTAGCGCTTGCTGATTGGTGGCTACATTTAGACACCAATCAGCAAGTGCTACCCAGGTGCTTAACCAAAAATGGGCTGGCTCCAAAGCTTACATTCTTGCTTTTTCAAATAAAGATACCAATAGAACAAATAAAAATTGACAAAAGGAGTAAATTAGAACGTTCCTTAAAATTGCATGAAAGTTTAATTTTGACTAAAGTATCCCTTTAATGGGATACTCCCTCCCCTAATATTTTTTTTTCAGAATTCAATTATATTTGTATGTAATAAAAAAAAGGCCAGATTGTCGTTATATAGGCACCCTACAATTATTATCTATAGTGTTATCTGGAGCAGACACTTAAAGCAGTGTGTCCCTCTGTATCACAGTGTGACCTGACTAGACACTAGAAATCATCCAAAAAAGGGCTATTAAAATGGTACCGGTTCTAGAAAATAAAACTTACAAGTAATTACTTTGTGTCTTTAAAGGATCAGTCTACACCTTAGTCATCTTAAAGTCTTACCTTTAGGCTGCAAATAGCCTGCTGCACCTTCTATATCATGCAGCAAGAACAGTAAGTTATTTTTGGATTGAATATTGTTTCTGGCCACTGTGAAATGGCTGCCAAGTTCTGCTCGCTAATTACATCAGGATCTGGGCTGCATATGGCATCCAATCACAAAAGGCTCACTAGTTGGATTCAACAGACTGTCAATGCTATTCAGCAGAGTGCCTAGATTCAGTCCAGAACGTTTTACTGTTCCTGCTGCATGATAAAGAAAGGAGTGCAGGGGGCTTGCATAAGAGGCAACTGTAACAGCGCAAGATAAAAATGAAACTCACATGCAGAGATGCACTTCAAAATAGTGAGAAACACAAAAGCACCCAGTAAAGACGCCAACATTAGTGAGGCCATAAAGACAACTAATCACAGGCATAAATGACAAATATGTGCAAAACTATAATTGTGTCAGAAAAAGAAAAGAAAAGCACAGCCAAATATACCCAGCAAGTAATCACTACATAAACTACATGTAACTATTTAAGTAATGACTATATGATCCAACAAAAAAAACAGTATACTGAACCAGGCTGGATTTGATTTAAAATTGATTTTAAATTTATATCCCTAGTTAGTAAGCCTCAATTTAAATCATGTTTTTCTACACAAATGTTTCCTTTTAGAACAATAACTTTTCAGATTATTTTTCCAGTTATATCAGAAAATAACTAATTTAGTGATATACCATTAGAAAACTTAAATTATGCTTACCTGATAATTTTCTTTTCTTCAGATGGAAAGAGTCCACAGCTGCATTCATTACTTTTGGGAATTTAGAACCTGGCCACCAGGAGGAGGCAAAGACACCCCAGCCAAAGGCTTAAATACTCCTCCCACTTCCCTCATTCCCCAGTCATTCTGCCGAGAAACAGTAGAAGAAATATCATGGTGAAAAGGTGCCAGAAAACAAAAATAACAGACATCCCACAGAAAAAATACGGACGGGGAACAGTGTTCCCTCTAAGGTGAATTTTGTGTGCGGCCCAGCAGTGAAATAGTTCATAAAAGAATCATACCTTGCAGTCTGCATTGTGCAGGGTTTGCTACTTGCAGGGTGCGGTCACCTAATTAACTGTTTCACTGCTGGGCCACACAAAAAACTGGGCTTAGAGGGAACACTGGCGGGGAGCTGTGGACTCTTTCCATCTGAAGAAAAGAAAATGATCAGGTAAGCATAATTTAAGTTTTTCTTCATAAATGGAAAGAGTCTACAGCTGCATTCATTACTTTTGGGAAAACAATACCCAAGCTATAGAGGATACTGAATGCAAAAACAGGAGGGTACAAGAGGCGGCCCATTCTGAGGGCACCTGGCCTGAAAAACCCCTACCCAACAAAATCCTGCTTCGTCTGAAAGCGAGAACAACTTTGAAAAAAAGGAAAAGGCCCAAGGACACTGACCCGTAGATAGTCCACAGCCTTGCTAGAGACCACAGGAACTAGACTCGACTTAGTCAACAGCCTCCAAGAGACACCGTCCCCAGCATTCGGTCTCCAAACAACACACCCCTTACTAAACAAAGGGAACAAACTTCCACAATGAAGAAAAGGAACGGAGAAAACATGATTGTACTTGTAAAGCGCGGCTAGTCCCCCTTAAGGGACTCAAGGCGCTGCTCATTTTATCAACATCAAAAGGAGGAAAAGCTAGGTAGACCTTGCCGGGGATCGAACTTGCAACCTTTGGTTTGCTACAGTGCAGAGTAGCCACAGTGCATTAGTATGCTGAGCTAGCTTCCAGCTAGCATAAAGAACTCCAGATAAAACCCTAAAAAGGGCACAACGAGTTCAAAATAAAAACACAGAGCAAAAACCTGAGAAACCGGGTCAGGCGAACAGAGACCCATACCAGTCTCATAGAAACAATAGAAACAATGCCTAGACCCCAGAAATACAGAAACCACGGGATAAGGCCGGGAGTCAGGCAACCTCCTGCATATGATGAGCTGTCTACTAACAGTTGTTTTCAATTTCATCCAATTGTACTTTTGTATTATCTACTGTTTTCTTTTTTTTTTTTTTTTTTGTTTGTTATGTGAAACTCAAATAAAAAAGAAATATATTTTTTATAAGGCCGGGAGTCTGAAACAGAGAGAGGATCTTCCCCTAACACAATGCAACTGCACTCTGGAAAGCAACTGAAGACGAAGGTCCCCAAGTCGCAAAAAGGTATCTTAGAATACCAAAATATTCAGAACGAAACCTCGTGCAGTAAGCTCAGATAGGTCTGACGGACAACACCTGAAGCAAAAACACTGCACGCTGCAGTAATCTAAAAATGACTCTGAAAATTAAATACTTGCAGACCAAGTAGAAAGCAGCTGAAGATAGGATCCTTCAGATTGCTAAGTATCCACTAACCAGCGGATAAAGCCGCAGGCTATCTAAGAGCCACCAGTCCTTCCCACAAATCTTCAATGTGGAGAAGAAGAAACTTCAAAAAGGCTTACTGTACCTTGAATTCTCTGAGGACGAAATAGCAGAGCAACAGATCTCAGATCCTGCTCCAACACCAGCCCAAGCGACAGACATGTCTGATAGACAGAGGGACAGAAAGACCCCAACCACATGCCCCCAGGGAATGGAAGAAAAAAAGGGGGGACTCACCCACCCCAACAGAGCTCGGGTGCCAACCCAATCCGCTCCTCCAAATTAAGGCACTCCCAAGGAGAACCCCCTAGGACCTGGAACAGAGAAAAGTGCAATAGATCCGTAGGAAGACCTGTCACAACTCTCTTAGACAGTCTCTACGTAAAGAGATCAATTTCCAAGAAGTGGAACAGAGCCCACAGAGCAGCAGATGCTGCCCCTTACAGAAATAAGCCACCTGATCCAACCTCCTACACACAGGGCAGGACAAAGACCCTCCAGAGAGAGGAAACCCCAACTCAAAAGGAAGATAAACTACCCCCTCCAAAGGGAAGGGCACAGATAAGAACAGCGTACATGTCCACAAGACATGAAGCCATAGTATGATCAAAACACGGACCAAATGAAAAATCATCCAGACACCACTGTTGACCCAACAGAGAAAAACAAACTCCCCATAGAGAAGCACACTCCGTCTAAAGGACAAGTCAGGCCTTAAAGTTTATAACCGTCTCCATAATCCTTTCAGATTAATGTTCCAGAGGACCACACCCAAGGGAGAAGAATGCAAAGCATCCCGAACCCAGGCAGAAAAACATCCCCTAAGCAAAAAGCTTGGAAAAAGAGACAACACCTCCTATCGCCCCTGATATGGAGACGAATAACTCCTGAAGGAAGACAGAGACTCACAGCCTTCACTTCCTAATTAAGCGGCCAAAGCCGCCACAAAAACCGGACGAAGTCCAAAAAGTCTCGACCCAAAGGAAGAGAACCTCTAAAAGGAATAAGTCCTAAAAGGACACTTCCAAAGAGACCATGAAAGGCAAAACCGTAAGAACGGCGGTATGAAGGACCTAAATCCTCCTAGCCTCCAACCCACAACGGGAAGGAACACTCTAGTTTCGGAAACGACTTAGCATGTCGCTGCATATGTCAATGGAGTTCCGGCCCACTAGATTGAAAGGTGAATGAAGACCTGCCCAAACCCCATGCCCCTAAGCAACCACGGACCCTCAAGTCCTCTCAGGATGCTAGTTGAAGCTTGTAAAACAAGACAATCACACAATCATATTGTGATCACTAGGCACCCTCACCGGACCAACCGGGCATAAAAAGGTGCCACTTGTCTTAACTAGGCCCCGAATACAGTAGGATTTTACCCAGTCAAGGCCACATAGAGTCTCCCCCGATGATGGAGGGATAAAGAACAGTCAGACAGACTTTTGTAAACAGAGCGACCACAAAATCGCGAGTATCAATTCCAGAGAGGAAAATTCCTGAAGGAAACATCACACCACAACATGAGCATTAAACCAAATAAAAATCATCCTCACCGGATGAAAATAAAAGATAAGGAAACCCGTAGGTTATCGCCCAGGAAGAACGGACAGAACCGCAGGACCAGCCCAACAGGGGTCCGAGACTTCCAAGCTCTGAACTGGAAAAAGATACACAAATAACAAAGACTATAAGAAGATTACTTCATCCCCTTATGTCTATGTATGCAAGCCTGTTGAAGAGTAAGACTGAGAATCCTCAGACCTATTAAGAATGGGATCCTCCAGCAACAACAAAAAAACGTGCCTTAGTAAGACACGAAGGCGCGCCAGTCTATAACGAAAGGCACAACATACCTCCGCCGGGACAAAAAGGAAACACCGGCCCTGAAGGCTGACCCCCTGAGGCCTCAGGGGCAGTCGCTCCCCCGGAAGGCTGAACTAGACTAGACGATCCCACACCTGACGAGCCCCGGTTAACGAAACACGGTGTGATATACCTTTAAGGTATATCCCGTCCTACCTCACTGATCCTTTATAAGGCTTCCTGTTTCGCTCATTCCTTGCCTGAATATTGAAGGACTAACGCTACTCCAGCTACTAGCACCTTCTGGCTCTTCCAGCTATAGTTTTGTAATACCCGTTTAGGGTTCTGAAACTTGCCACAAATCCAATATTACTTTGGTCTCTTAAATATCTCTTTCACTCATCGGAAGGAAGGATTATTGATATCTCACAACAAACCTTTATACCGGTATCAACTCTTCTCTCCACTGCCGAATTCCTAACGCTGCTTACTAGTGACACGGAGAATCGCAGCTACCGCAGGACCGGAAGTGAGTCACACACGCTGCAGTCTCAGCTTGCTACGCTCCTCGCCGAACAGGTACAAAATAGCTCTTTAAACTTACCAAGGTGATCTGTTACCAAACTCTGTATGGGCTATATCATATCCATTCCTAATATACGAACCAACGAACCTGCTTTATTTATTTACGGTTCTGTATCTTGACTTGGTTGAACTTATTCCCTGTATATATCGATCCTATCTGTTTTTATCTGTGTGAACTAGCGTGCCTGAGTGAAGAGAGTGTGTGTGTGTGAAGGCTACAATCAAGCACATTACCTACCTAAGTTTAACCACTACGAGTTAATAACTATACAAAGTATCACTTACTTGTTTCTTAAACTTATACAAGCTCTAGGAGATACAAGTATCATTGAAGCATTCACACTGCTTCTAATTTTGCTGTATTATTAAAACACGCTCACTGTATTTTCCTCCCTAAGTAAAAGGATACTTTTGGGGTCTGTTTACACAAGAGCTACAAACTATAAAACTCTCATATAAAGAGAACTGTTACATAAATGGATCCTAATGAGATCAAACAAGAATTTAACAATGTTTATCAAAAACTTGATTATGTGGCACGTGCTCTCACAGACCTTCAGGCTGAAAACAAAGCAATAAGACAACTGATTAAAGACTGTTTAACCACTAAAGAATCACAAATTCCTGAACCTCATATACAACTTCTCACACCTTTCTCTGGGAAAAGGTCAGAGTTTCGCGATTTTAAAAATGCATGTAACTTATTATTTTCCATGAAGCCACGCACTTATCCCACAGATCGCATAAAGGTTTGCACCACCATCTCCTTCCTAAATGGTGAACCCCGTACTTGGGCTAACCGCTTCTTTGAGAATAATAACCCAATCTTAGATTCTTTGCAGGAATTCTTCCCAGCACTCTCAGGCCTTTATGAGGATGCTAACAGCCAACTGAATGCTGAAACAAAATTAAGGGCTCTCAAACAAGGAAAGAGAACAGTGGAAGAATATACCACTGACTTCCAAATCTGGGCCGCTAATTCTCTCTGGAACGAGATTAGTTTAAAAAATCAATTTCGGTTAGGGCTTTCTGAATCTTTGAAAGATGAACTCTCCCACTTAGAAATACCAGAAACACTTACAGCATTAATCAAACTTAGTACTACCTTGGATCGCAGATTGAGAGAAAGAAAGGCTGAAAGAGGTATCTATGAACCTCCAACGCGACGTTTGCTGCCATCCACACCAGTACAAGAAAGAACCACAAATCAAGCCACTCCTATGGAAATCGGTACCATCAAAGGACCGTTGTCCCCTGAGGAAAAGACCAGAAGGAGATTGGCTAATCTCTGCCTTTATTGTGCCCATAAGGACCATTCTGTCTCTACTTGCCCCTTACTGGCCAAACAAAAGAAGGGTAAGATAAAAAATTCTGTATCTATATGTACCATAAGTGTTCCAAATCAACTCACTATTTCCATTTCTTTGCAGTGGGACCAAACACATATACTGACTGATGCCCTAATAGATTCAGGAGCATCTGGATTATATATAGATATCACTTATGTTAAAAATAATAAAATCCCTACTGTGTGTAAAAAGCAGCCAGTTTTTGTCAAATTAATTGATGGTACTCTGATCCAACACGGTCCTATAACTCACCACACAATTCCACTGCTTACAACAACAATACAAGGTCATACTGAATATCTCACATATGACATAATACCCATTGACAAACATACAGTTATTTTTGGGTATTCTTGGTTACACCTTCACAATCCACAAATCGACTAGTTCTGCAACTCATTGCAACTTTCCTCTGACTATTGTTCCACAACCTGTTATCCACATGTTTCCATAGGTAACATTGAGACTGGTATACCCATGGTGTACTCGGATTTGGTAGACGTATTTGATCTAAAAGAGGCCGAAAGTTTACCTCCACACAGGCTTTTCGACTGCCCGATAGACATAATACCTGGATCAGTGATCCCATATGGTAAGATATATCCGTTATCCCAAAACGAATTATCTCACCTTCGCACCTATTTAGATGAAAATCTCAAAAAAGGTTTCATTTCGCATTCCACCTCACCAGCAGCAGCTGGCATATTTTTCGTGAAAAATAAGGATTATTATTATCGGTTGTTTGTAGAGCGCCAACAGATTCCGCAGCGCTAAGGATCACTCACTCCGTCCGATTATCGACTATAGAGCCTTAAACGCCATAACCATAAAAAAACGTTACCCTATACCCCTGATTCCGGAGCTAATAGAAAGACTTACAAATGCCACTATATATACCAAGCTGGACCTTAAAGGTGCTTACAATTTGATTCGCATCAAAAAGGGAGATGAGTGGAAGACAGCCTTTAGGACCCGCTATGGGTTATTTCAATATAACGTGATGCCATTCGGATTAACAAATGCCCCGGCAACTTTTCAATTTTTTATCAACAAGATTTTCCATGACCTCACAGACATATGCGTCATTATCTACTTAGATGACATTTTGGTGTACTCCAAAACTCTTCAGGAACATGAGAAACACGTAAGGTGGGTTCTGACAAGATTACGAGAACACAGATTGTTTGCAAAAATGGAAAAGTGCAATTTCCATGTCCAAGAAATAAAGTTCCTTGGTTATGTAATCTCACCAAACAAAATACAAATGGATCCGGATAAGATCACTACTATAAATAACTGGCCAGAACCCAAGACTGTTCGAGCACTCCAGAGGTTTTTGGGGTTCTCTAACTTTTACCGAAAGTTTATTAAAAAAATTTCAATGGTAGTTAAACCGCTCACATTGCTCATCAGGAAAAACCACCCCTACAAATGGAACAATGAAGCTCAAAAGGCTTTTGAAGACTTAAAACATTATTTTACCTCAGCACCTGTTCTGACATTACCAGATTACAGTTCACAATTCATTTTAGAGGTTGATGCCTCTAATTTTGGTATCGGAGCCGTCTTATCTCAAAGAAGTAAAACTGCACAAGAATTACATCCAATTGCATTCCACTCAAGATCCTTACTTCCAGCCGAAATAAACTATAATGTAGGTGATAAGGAATTACTAGCGATCAAATGTTTCTTGGAGCATTGGAGGCATCTCTTAGAGGGATCTTCAGTCCCATTCTTGATCTACACCGATCACAAGAATCTTGAATACCTCAGGAAAAACAAGACACTGTCTGCTCGTCAAGTAAGATGGTCCCTGTTCCTTGACAGGTTTGATTTTTTTAATCACGTACAAGCCTGGCACATCCAATATAAAAGCTGATGCCCTATCCCGAATTCCTGAAAACAAGTTAAATTCTGAAACTTTAAATCCCATCATTTCTCACGAAAAATTCCTGAGATCCCTCACAACTCTAGAAAAAGAGATCATACTAGAGGCTAATAAAGAAAAAGACTTACCTATGGATTGTGTCAAGGATATTAAAACAAACCTTTACCTACATCACGATAAAATATATGTTCCCAGAACACTCAGAGGAATCATCCTACAACACCATCACGATAATGTCTTAGCTGGGCACAAGGGTGTACAAACGTTATTTTTGGTGGCCTCAAATGGAACATAGTATTGAAACATACATAAAATCCTGTGACACCTGTGCAAGGAACAAAATTATACATAAAAAACCAATAGGTTATCTCACACCTCTGCCAATACCGAGTTCACCATGGTCCATCATATCAATGGATTTTATAGTGGATCTACCAGTATCTCAACAACACAACACTATATTAGTAGTTGTTGACCATCTGACTAAACTGGCACATTTTCTACCGCTTAAAAAACTACCTACCGCTATAGCCACTGCTAAGGTTTTCTTAGATCACATAGTACGTCTACATGGCGTTCCCTCAACCATTATCACTGACCGGGGGACACAGTTTACCTCTTCCTTTTGGAGGTCCCTCTGCAAACTTTTGAAAATAGACACGAGATACTCGACAGCATTTCACCCACAGACAAATGGTCTAACTGAACGTTTGAACTAGACGTTAGAGCAGTTCTTACGATGTTACCTCACCCATTTACAAGATGACTGGATTGATTATCTGCCGATGGCGGAATTTTCATACAATAACTCGATCTCAAGCTCCACTAAGATGACACCTTTCTTTGCCACCTATGGCTACCATCCCTCAACAATAGCTCTATCTCATGTTGCAGTACCTTGTCCAAGTGTAACTGACTTCTCCTCAACTTTAGAAGACAGATTTAAAATAATCAAACTCCATTTATCTGAGGCTAAAGAACGCCAGAAGAAATACTATGATCTGCATCACTCTCCAACTCCATCTTACAAAGTCGGCGATTCAGTACTTCTATCCACTAAACATCTGAAACTTCAACTCCCCAGCAAGAAATTGGCCAATCAATACTTAGGACCTTTTCCTATAGTCTCCATCATCAACCCGAATGCTGTCAAACTGAAATTACCATCTGACTGTAGATTACACCCAGTCTTTCATGTATCGCTGCTAAAGCCATACCATTCCCTACAAAAGGATTTGCCACCTCCTCCTCTACCGCTTTCGGATGCACCTGAATTTGAGGTCGAACGGATACTTGATTCCCGTAAATATCGGGGTACTCTCCAGTATTTCTTTAAATGGAAGGGTTATGGGTTGGAAGAGAATTCCTGGGTGTCCCACTTGGATCTTTACGCTCCTAGATTGCAAGCAGCTTTTCATCGCCGTTATCCTGACAAGCCTTCCTAAACTGGGGGATTTGGGGGAGCTTGACGGGGGGGGGGTATGTGATATACCTTTAAGGTATATCCCCTCCTACCTCACTGATCCTTTATAAGGCTTCCTGTTTCGCTCATTCCTTGCCTGAATATTGAAGGACTAACGCTACTCCAGCTACTAGCACCTTCTGGCTCTTCCAGCTATAGTTTTGTAATACCCGTTTAGGGTTCTGAAACTTGCCACAAATCCAATATTACTTTGGTCTCTTAAATATCTCTTTCACTCAACGGAAGGAAGGATTATTGATATCTCAAAACAAACCTTTATACCGGTATCAACTCTTCTCTCTACTGTCGAATTCCTAACGCTGCTCACTAGTGACACGGAGAATCGCAGCTACCGCAGGACCGGAAGTGAGTCACACACACGCTGCAGTCTCAGCTTGCTACGCTCCTCGCCGAACAGGTACAAAATAGCTCTTTAAACTTACCAAGGTGATCTGTTACCAAACTCCGTATGGGCTATATCATATCCATTCCTAATATACGAACCAACGAACCTGCTTGATTTATTTACGGTTCTGTATCTTGACTTGGTTGAACTTATTCCCTGTATATATCGATCCTATCTGTTTTTATCTGTGTGAACTAGCATGCCTGAGTGAAGAGAGTGTGTGTGTGTGTGTGTGTGAAGGCTACAATCAAGCACATTACCTACCTAAGTTTAACCACTACGAGTTAATAACTATACAAAGTATCACTTACTTGTTTCTTAAACTTATACAAGCTCTAGGAGACACAAGTATCATTGAAGCATTCACACTGCTTCTAATTTTGCTGTATTATTAAAACACGCTCACTGTATCTTCCTCCCTAAGTAAAAGGATACTTTTGGGGTCTGTTTACACAAGAGCTACAAACTATAAAACTCTCATATAAAGAGAACTGTTACACACGGACAATACCATAAGCACACTCCCGGGAGGTGCAGATGCGCCAGCGCCAAAGATATGGCCATGCGGAACTGTGTCGTAACCTCTGGTGGGAACAGGCCACACTCCCTAGAAAAGATAAGTAGTGTTTGGGTTACCTGCATGCGTAGTAAGAGTTGATGGTAGGGAACTTGTCTCATGAGAAATAGAATCCCCAGAGATGGATGGCTCAGTGGGCACCCAATTCCCTGATCCCGAGGAACAAAGCACCCTAAAACGGCATTCGGAACATAACTGATGGGCATGTATCACCTGGGACAATTCATATTCTTTGCAAGAAGTAGAGTCTGAATCAAAGACATCCGTCTCCAAGAATCCTCCATAACTGGGATACTGCTGCCTCCAGAGAATGTGACACCAACGGACTAGGATTTCTCTGTGGCCACGCAGTCAGGAAAATGGAAATGGGGTCATAAGGTAAACCGTGCAGTCCATGCAAAAGCGTGCCCTACCGAAAAGGCTGCGTCACTAGACATAGGCCGTTATGTTCCAAAATAGCCAATAAGCCGAAGCAACACTACACAGTACTTATACCCTTATATTTTAAATAAACAGAAATAATACAGTCTATTTCAGAATTATATCGGATATATTAAAAAATTGCCAAGTGCTAGAAAAATGATATTTTATTAGCTCAAGGATAAACAAAAATAAATATACATTAAAAACATATATATGTCTATACCTTAAATATTGGGTATATGAAAGGCCCTGTATGTAGTGTAGGCAATTGTGCTTGTTTGTTTGGTCTTTAAGTAATTTTGACGGTTATACTATTTATTATATGATGTTTTTTCTAGTAGATATATTTAGCTGATATATTCAGCTGTGTTGTTTGAGGAATCTTAAGTGTTGAACGCTAATCTAAGTTATTGTACCTAGTACATAGAAATACCTAGTGCAATTCCCTAAAAAAGTCAAAAAACACGATTGGTAATCTTAATATATTGATTTAG
The DNA here is from genome assembly GCF_027579735.1 of Bombina bombina. Taxonomy (NCBI): domain Eukaryota; kingdom Metazoa; phylum Chordata; class Amphibia; order Anura; family Bombinatoridae; genus Bombina; species Bombina bombina. Next base: position 510,544,069 of record NC_069503.1, on the reverse strand, counting down.
CATGGGAAAAAACGTGTACGTTTATCTAGCAGAAATCGTGTAGTGGGTATGCTATAAAGAGCTCTTTGTTTGTTTTGGGAAGTAGATAAAAAAATTCAATCAGTAAAAATCAATAAAAATCAATAAAAATATGTAGAGTGAAACGATGGAGATAAACTAAAAATATGTAAAAATATGTAAGCCATAAAAATGCAATGTTAATATTAGGCAGAAATCTGGTTAAGCATAAAAATTCTCCTTCTACTGGTCGGCCGACAATTTAAAAATATGAAGGATGTTTTTAAAAGTTCATGCCTAGGATTAAAAAACCACCGGTGGATTTAATCTTAAAAGGTTCAAAAATGACTTTTTGTATTATGCGTGAATCTTATTTGCCAGAGCTCTACGGACTAAAGAGGTTAATGCAGTAAGGAGCGGTTTTGTACTTACTGTACTCTTAGCCGATTCTGGAGCCTGGTAGGGGTGTTGCCGCTCAGGGTGGTCTTCTTTATCTGGTCCTTGATCCTCTGACGAAAAGGGTGGAAATGGTGTGTCCACCTCTGGAGTCGCGGTCCTCAGTTCAGGAAGCAGTTTTGGAGGGCGCAAAAACCCAAATGTGTTTTTTTGCTTGGTCTTTTCTCGCTTAAAGTTGGAAGCGGATGCGAGATGAGAAGTTTAAAATCCAAGGTAGCTTATAGCGGATGGGTAATGGTTCTTTTTGTCACAGTAGGTATATTTGTGACTCAGGAGTGTATCAGAAAAGGTTGTCACAGTAGTTCGCTACGCGTTTCGACCGTTACATTGGCCTTTTTCAAGCTGTACTACTGTGGGAGAGTTTGGCGGTCTTTTTATTTGTTCAAAAATGCACTTTGATTGGAATAATCAGATCAATTATTCAATTTGCCTTTAATCCTTGCACCGTTTTTTTGTGCATATATGTTCATCTTGTTTACCCTTTGCAGGCATTTTTTTTATCACAGTTAGTATACATCGGTGTTCATAAGAAATCATAGTTCCAAAAAACATAACAAAGTGTATTAGAAAAATATTACATAGTGTGTAAAAAAAAAAAAAAAATGCCTGCAAAGGGTAAACAAGATGAACATATATGCACAAAAAAACGGTGCAAGGATTAAAGGCAAATTGAATAATTGATCTGATTATTCCAATCAAAGTGCATTTTTGAACAAATAAAAAGACCGCCAAACTCTCCCACAGTAGTACAGCTTGAAAAAGGCCAATGTAACGGCCGAAACGCGTAGCGAACTACTGTGACAACCTTTTCTGATACACTCCTGAGTCACAAATATACCTACTGTGACAAAAAGAACCATTACCCATCCGCTATAAGCTACCTTGGATTTTAAACTTCTCATCTTGCATCCGCTTCCAACTTTAAGCGAGAAAAGACCAAGCAAAAAAACACATTTGGGTTTTTGCGCCCTCCAAAACTGCTTCCTGAACTGAGGACCGCGACTCCAGAGGTGGACACACCATTTCCACCCTTTTCGTCAGAGGATCAAGGACCAGATAAAGAAGACCACCCTGAGCGGCAACACCCCTACCAGGCTCCAGAATCGGCTAAGAGTACAGTAAGTACAAAACCGCTCCTTACTGCATTAACCTCTTTAGTCCGTAGAGCTCTGGCAACTTTTAATCCACATTGAAAGAAGGACATACAAACAGACTTTGAAACATTCTTTTGCAACATAATATAACATTATTACAAAACAAGGAGTACTCTGTCACCGAATAGGTGGCAAATATGATTCACGCATAATACAAAAAGTCATTTTTGAACTTTTTAAGATTAAATCCACCGGTGTTTTTTTAATCCTAGGCATGAACTTTTAAAAACATCCTTCATATTTTTAAATTGTCGGCCGACCAGTAGAAGGAGAATTTTTATGCTTAACCAGATTTCTGCCTAATATTAACATTGCATTTTTATGGCTTACATATTTTTACATATTTTTAGTTTATCTCCATCGTTTCACTCTACATATTTTTATTGATTTTTATTGATTTTTACTGATTGAATTTTTTGATCTACTTCCCAAAACAAACAAAGAGCTCTTTATAGCATACCCACTACACGATTTCTGCTAGATAAACGTACACGTTTTTTCCCATGCTAAATCAATATATTAAGATTACCAATCGTGTTTTTTGACTTTTTTAGGGAATTGCACTAGGTATTTCTATGTACTAGGTACAATAACTTAGATTAGCGATCAACACTTAAGATTCCTCAAACAACACAGCTGAATATATCAGCTAAATATATCTACTAGAAAAAACATCATATAATAAATAGTATAACCGTCAAAATTACTTAAAGACCAAACAAACAAGCACAATTGCCTACACTACATACAGGGCCTTTCATATACCCAATATTTAAGGTATAGACATATATATGTTTTTAATGTATATTTATTTTTGTTTATCCTTGAGCTAATAAAATATCATTTTTCTAGCACTTGGCAATTTTTTAATATATCCGATATAATTCTGAAATAGACTGTATTATTTCTGTTTATTTAAAATATAAGGGTATAAGCATTAAGTTGCGCCACACACTCCTTAAACCTACATCCCTTCTGCACACCACAACCAGATATTTTTTGGGGAAAATATCTTAGGAGTTAAGGCATACCCGAAACAAGGCAGCGCAAAAAAGTTTTAAAATTCTCCTACCAAACACTACACAGTAGCAGACAGAATCACATAACAAACATGATTGTAAACCCCCTGTTCAATAATCCCCCTCAGGAGATAGTAACCCTTGATTCCTAGATACAAAAAGGAGCCTCACTGAGACCCTATGCTAAAGTTATCCCCGAAATGTTGTAGCCCCTCTCGGATATACAGTTGAAATTACAATACATCCATGATGAAAGTAAAATGAAACGATCTTACCGGAATCTACGCCGTGGAACAGGAACACGGCCCTTCAAGTGTGACAGATAGTAGTGTCGCCTCTGCCATGGACTTGAGAGAAAAAAGCAGGCAGCGAAACTTGTCAACGCTGATTGCTTGTGGAGCTGTTAATATGAGTTGTGATGGTTTCGCAGAAAGACTCTCCCTGCATCTCCGGACTCTAACTTTCACCCATGCTCTCACTGAGAGGCTGACAGGACTACTTAAAACTCCAGTCCCATGCCGAAGAGTACTAATCTACATAAGAGACTATCGAAAACTTCTAACACTTCTCTGCCAACCTCCTGGGACGAAAGGCAAAGAATGACTGGGGGATGAGGGAAGTGGGAGAGGTATTTAAGTCTTTGGCTGGGGTGTCTTTGCCTCCTCCTGGTGGCCAGGTTCTAAATTCCCAAAAGTAATGAATGCAGCTGTGGACTCTTTCCATTTATGAAGAAAATAGATAATTATGAAATTATTGGGAGGTGAACTATCTCCAGTTTATCAGGTTAATCATTCATATTTGATCAACTTTTCAGCTGTACTTTATTGGAATGAGAAAAATAACTATTACCATAATAATAACAATTTAAATAGTTTTATTTAACTCAAGAAAAATCTTTATTACCTTAAAGGGACACAAAAACAAAAAAAAATATTTTATGATTCAGATACATTCAGAAAATACAATTTTAAATAACTTTCCATTTTACTTCTATTATCAAATGTGCTTTATTCTCTTGCTGAAGGAGCAGCAATGCAATACTGGAAACAAGTTAAACACATCTGGCAAACTAATCACAAGAGACAAATGAGTGAAGGCACCAATCACCAGATAGCTCCCAGTAGTGTAGGATATGTACATATTCTTTTTCGACAATAAATACCAAGAGAACAAAGTACATGTGAAAATAGAAGTAAATTTAAAAAAGTGTCTTAAAATAACATGCTCCTTCTGAATCATGCTAGTTTAGTTATGATTTTCCTATCCCTTTAATGATAACAATTAAATTGTTTTATTTAATTTAACTAAAACAATAACATATTTAATTTTGAATGCTTGCCCCTCCCTCCTCACACTTAGGTCCTTGTGCAGATCTATTCCACTCCAAATAATCTTCTATTCATTGAGCTTCTTGAAACTTAGTAAAGGGTTGATTTTGTGTGCATAGAATTGCAGGGGAACAATTGAATTAAAGAGACAGTAAATACAAAATTAAACTTTCACGATTTAGATAGAACATGCAATTTTAAACAACTTTCCAATGTACTCATTTGGATTGTTATCCTTAGTTGAAAAGCAAACCTTTGCAGGCTCAGGAGCAGCAATGCACAGCTGGGAAAGAGCTGCTGATTAGTGGCTGCACATTTATGCCTCTTGTCATTGGCTCACTCGTGTTCAGATAGCTACCAGTACTGCATTGCTGATAATTCAGCAAAGAATGTCAAGAGAATGAAGACATTTGATAAAAGTAAACTGGAAACTTGTATAAATTTGTATGCTCTTTCTAAATCAAAAAAACAAAATTTATGCTTACCTGATAAATTTCTTTCTCTTGTGGTGTATCCAGTCCACGGGTTCATCCATTACGTGTGGGATATTCTCCTTCCCAACAGGAAGTTGCAAGAGGACACCCACAGCAGAGCTGTCTTTATAGCTCCTCCCCTAACTGCCACCTCCAGTCATTCGACCGAAGACAAGTAAGAAAAAGGAGAAACTATAGGGTGCAGTGGTGACTGTAGTTTAAAAAATAAAAACACCTGCCTTAAAGTGACAGGGCGGGCCGTGTACACCACAAGAGAAAGAAATTTATCAGGTAAGCATAAATTTTGTTATCTCTTGTAAGGTGTATCCAGTCCACGGGTTCATCCATTACTTGTGGGATACCAATACAAAAGCTTTAGGACACGGATGAAGGGAGGGACAAGGCAGGTACTTAAACAGAAGGCACCACTGCCTGTAAGACCTTTCTCCCAAAAATAGCCTCTGAGGAAGCAAAAGTATCAAATTTGAAGAATTTAGAAAAAGTATGAAGCGAAGACCAAGTCGCCGCCTTACAAATCTGTTTCAACAGAGGCCTCATGTTTAAAGGCCCATGTGGAAGCTACCGCTCTAGTAGAATGAGCTGTAATTCTTTCAGGAGGCTGCTGGCCAGCAGTCTCATAGGCTAAACGAATTATGCTTCTTAGCCAAAAAGAAAGAGAAGTTGCCGAAGCCTTTTGGCCTCTCCTCTTTCCAGAGTAGACAACAAAAAATGCAGATGTTTGACGAAAATCCTTAGTAGCTTGCAAAAAAAACTTTAAAGCACGAACCACGTCAAGATTGTGTAACAGACGTTCCTTCTTTGAAGAAGGATTAGGACACAGTGACGGAACAACAATTTCCTGATTGATATTCCTATTAGATACTACCTTAGGAAGAAACCAAGGTTTGGTACGCAAAACTATCTTATCTGCATGGAAGATCAGATAAGGGGAATCACACTGCAAGGCAGATAACTCTGAAACTCTTCGAGCCGAAGAGATAGCTACTAAAAACAGAACTTTCCAAGATAAAAGCTTGATATCTATGGAATGCAAGGGTTCAAACGGAACCCCTTGAAGAACCTTAAGAACTAAATTTAAACTCCATGGCGGAGCAACAGGTTTAAACACAGGCCTGATTCTAACCAAAGCCTGACAAAACGCCTGAACGTCTGGAACATCAGCCAGACGCTTGTGCAAAAGAATAGGCAGAGCAGAAATCTGTCCCTTTAAGGAACTAGCCGATAATACCTTTTCCAATCCTTCTTGGAGAAAAGATAGTATCCTGGGAATCCTGACCTTACTCCACGAGTAACCCTTGGATTCACACCAATGAAGATATTTACACCATATCTTATGATAGATTTTCCTGGTGACAGGCTTTCGAGCTGATGGCCGAGAAGTGGAATGAAGAACACGGCAGGAAGTTAGAAGCTTTGATATCCTGACCTCCGTCAGAAAAATCTTCATTTCTACTGAATCTATCAGAGTTCCTAGGAAGGAGACTATTGTGAAGGGAGAAAGAGAACTCTTTTCTCTGTTCACTTTCCACCCGTGAGACCTCAGAAAGGCCAGAACAATGTCCGTATGGGACTTGGTGATTTGAAAAGTCGACGCCTGAATCAGAATGGCGCCGTGGCTAACCCGAAGGGAAGAGCCACAAACTGGTAATGCCTGTCTAGGAAGGCGAACCTTAGGGACTGATGATGCTCTCTGTGAATCGGAATGTGTAGATAAGCATCCTTTAAGTCTACGGTAGTCATATATTGACCCTCCTGGATCATCGGGAGGATGGTTCGATTTGTCTCCATTTTGAAGGATGGGACCCTGAGAAATTTGTTTAGGATTTTGAGATCCAAGATTGGTCTGAAATTTCCCTCTTTTTTGGGAACTATAAACAGGTTTGAATAAAAACCCTGCCCCTGTTCCTATCTTGGAACTGAGTGGATCACTCCCATAACCAGTAGGTCTTGAACGCAACTTAAGAATGCCTCTCACTTTATCTGGTTTGCAGATAATTGCGAGAGATGAAATCTCCCCTTTGGAGATGAACCTTTAAATTCCAGAAGATAACCCTGGGAAACAATCTCTAGTGCCCAGGGATCCTGGACGTCTCTTGCCCAAGCCTGGGCGAAGAGAGAAAGTCTGCCCCCTACTAGATCCAGTCCCGGATCGGGGGCTACCCCTTCATGCTGTCTTAGAGGCAGCAGCAGGCTTCTTGGCCTGCTTCCCTTTGTTCCAAGTCTGGTAAGGTCTCCAGACTGGTTTGGACTGGGTGAAATTTCCCTCTTGTTTTGCATTAGAGGAAACTGAAGCTGCGACACTCTTGAAGTTTCGAAAGGAACGAAAAGTATTCTGCTTGGTCCTTAATTTGCTGGACCTATCCTGAGGAAGGGCATGACCCTTTCCTCCAGTAATGTCAGAGATGATCTCCTTCAGACCAGGCCCGAATAGGGTCTGTCCCTTGAAGGGGATGTTAAGAAGCTTAGACTTTTAAGTAACGTCTGCTGACCAGGACTTAAGCCATAGCGCTCTGCGCGCCAGAATGGCAAAACCTGAATTCTTAGCCGTCAGCTTGGTTAAATAAAAAACTGCGTCAGAAATAAAGGAATTAGCTAACTTAAGAGCTTTAATCCTGTCTAAAATATCATCTAACGGGGTCTCCACCTGTAGAGCCTCCTCAAGAGACTCGAACCAGAAAGCCGCTGCAGCAGTAACTGGGGCAATGCATGCAAGAGGCTGGAGAATAGGATCTAGGAAAGCACAACTGTCCTCGACGGGGATAGTTGTACGCTTCGCTAGGGTAGAGACTGCTCCCTCCACCTTAGGGACCGTCTGCCACGAGTCCCGTATGGCGGCATCTATGGGAAACATCTTTTTAAAAGCAGGAGGGGGAGAGAACGGCACACCTGGTCTATCCCATTCCTTAGTAATAATTTCCGAAAACCTCTTAGGGACTAAAAAAAACATCAGTGTAAACAGGCACTGCAAAGTACTTGTCCATCTTACACAATTTCTCTGGAACTACAATGGGTTCACAGTCATCCAGAGTCGCTAAAACCTCCCTAAGCAATAAGCGGAGGTGTTCGAGCTTAACTTTAAACGCTATCATTTCAGAATCAAACTGAAGCAACGCCTTCCCTGAATCTGAAATGTCACCCACAGATAGAAGCTCTCCTGCCTCAGCTTCTGAGTATTGTGAGGGTATATCGGACACATGTATTAAAGCGTCAGAAAGCTCTGTATTAGTTCTGGCCCCAGAGCTGTCTCGCTTTCCTTGTAACCCTGGCAGTTTGGACAATACCTCTGTAAGGGTATTAGTCATAACTGCCGCCATGTCCTGTAAGGTAAAAGAATTAGACGCGCTAGATGTACTTGGCGTCACTTGAGCGGGAGTTATAGGTTCTGACACATGGGGAGAGCTAGATGGCATAATCTCCCTTTTTCAGTCAGAGAATCCTCTGGAGATAAATCTTTAAGCGCCATAATATGGTCTTTATAGTTTATAGAAATTTCAGTACATTTGGTACACATTCTAAGAGGGGGTTCCACCATGGCTTCCAAACATATTGAACAAGGAGTTTCCTCTATGTCAGACATGTTTAACAGACTAGTAATGAGACAAGTAAGCCTGGAAAACACTTTAATAAAGGTGAAACAGTAATTAAACAAAAACGTTACTGTGCCTTTAAGAGAAAAAAACTAGCACTTAAACTGCAAAACAGTGTAAAAGTATAGTAAAGTCTTCGAAATTTTTACAGTGTGTGTAAGGGACTAAAGCAACATTGCACCCACTTGCAAATGGATGAATAACCCCTTAGCCCCCAAACCGGATTCAAAAACGTCAACCACTGGTAAAAAAAACAGTTGAGCAACTGCCACAGCTCTGCTGAGGCTCCTACCTGCCCTCAAATACAATTTGATGAAGGAATAAACCCCTTTTAATGGTCCTCAGATGCCAAAGGACTCTTCTAGGGAAGCTGGATGTCTCAGTCTGAATTAAAACTGCACAGCAATAGCGCTAAAATAGGCCCCTCCCACCATGTACTGGATGTCAGAGGGGCCTTAAGAAAATACTCCTAGGAGTATCTGACTAGCCATGTGGAAAACTAGGCCCCAAATAAAGATTTATCTCCCTCAGAGAAAAAACGTTCTATTTAAGAAAACATGTAAACGTTTTGACACTGGATATTATTAACATGAGTATTACCCTGTTTTGTAAGCATGATCCCAGTCGCTGTTAAATCACTGCATCAGGCTTACCTCAAATACACAAGGCTCTGTCAGCATTTTCTAGAACTTATTTAATCTCTCTAGAAATAAAAATACTGAACATACTTCAAAGCAGGTAATCTGCAGACCGTTCCCCCAACTGAAGCTTTCTTCCATACTCTTCAGTTATGTGTGAGAACAGCAATGGACCTTAGTTACAAACCGCTAAGATCATCAACCTCCAGGCAGAATTCTTCATCTAATTTCTGCCTGAGAGTAAAAACAGTACAACGCCGGTACCGTTTAAAAATAACAAACTTTTGATTGAAGATAACACTACACTAAGTCACCACTTATCTCTAGATACTTTCCTTGTCGAGAGTTGCAAGAGAATAACTGGAGGTGGCAGTTAGGGGAGGAGCTATATAGACAGCTCTGCTGTGGGTGTCCTCTTGCAACTTCCTGTTGGGAAGGAGAATATCCCACAAGTAATGGATGAACCCGTGGACTGGATACACCTTACAAGAGAAATAAAAATACATTTATGCTTACCTAATAAATTAATTAATCTCATGGTGGTGAGAGCCCACAAGCCATTCATTACCTGTGGGACTCAACTCCTGACCACTAGGAGAAGGCAAAGATACCCAATATTCCACAAGCTTTTAATCCCTCTCATCTCTTTGATATTCTAACATATAGCCAAGAAAAACAGAAACTTGAGAAGAAGGAAAGGACAAAGAAGGGTAAATTAAGTGCACACAATCATGTCTGCTCGACATCGCTAAATGCAGATAGCATACGCTATCTGCATTTAACATTGCGCAAGCATTTCTTGTGAAATGCTTGTGCAATTCCGCCCCTTGCACATTTGTGGCCAATTGGCTGCTAGCAGGGGTGTCAATCATACCGATCGCATCTGATCGGGATGATTGCAGTCCGCCACCTTGAAGTTAAGGAGCAGCGATATCAGCATCTGCTGCTTAATAAATCTACCCATAGAACTGCCATGAATTGAAATTTCGTTTTTTTTTTCATAAGGTAGTGAGAGTCCACAAGCCATTAACTGTGAGATCTAAAACCCAAGTCCACAAGAAAATGGGGGGACCACATTTTTGCTGAATGATCTACATAACAGAACTCCTCTTTAAAGCCCCACAAAGTGGAACTAATTTAGACAAATGGACTGTACAAAATTTAGAAGAATTTTTCCTGCTATCAATAGCCATTGCTTAATGAAAGCTTTAAATAGGAAGCTGAAAATCAACTGACGTCCTTTGCCTCATAAGTAGACAAATGATGATTAAATTGTATGAAGAGAGTATAAAATGCTCTTTATAGTTTAAAATGTTCTTTAACATTTAAATAGGAAAAAGAAAGGGAACTATAAAGTCCTCAATTAAATTATTTGTAAAAATAGAAAAAAATCCAGTAGATTCTAAGAAATATTGATAAAAAAAAGGAAAGAGAAAAATTAAAACTTGTGATAGGAATACTGAACCTCCAAATAAGATCTGCATAACCATAGCAGAAAATGACTTATTAACAAAAAAAGGAAAGTGAAATGAAAATAGCTTTAGGAGCCCACAGAAACTGAATCAAGTATCCCTGGTTCTGGTAAAGAATCTGGAATTAAACAGATTTACACAAAAGTCATACAATCACAAACTGCTACAAAACCCCTCCCAGTTGAAGAAATTGTGAACTGAAGCAATTTGCCTCCTAAAATTTGCTCAAAGGATGAGGAATGCAGAAAAGGAACAGCACTCAGTTCAAGGTAAGTAATTTCCAAAATTAAAATGGAAACTAGAGGATCCCCTCAACAATATCTACCACAGCTGTGATATCGTCAGAATGGAAAAAAGGAGTCAAGCATCTCATAGAAGAAAAGAACAAATCTGAGACGAGGACTGCATAAAGTAGAATGATATTTATAGGTAACCTCGCCTCCTGAGGAAACCAACTCCATGCATTCACCTCTAATCTCAGACTATACGCCAATTTAAGAGACTGGTGTTAGTAACAATGAAATTCCAAAAAGAGATTAAAGGGACAGTACACTGTAAAATTGTTTTTCCATAAATGTATTTTAAATGGGGACTTCCGGTAGGCGGGCTAACGAGGCGGCTGCGTCTGAACAGAGCTCCGAGCAGCAGAAACAGCTTAGCCATAATTCCACCCTAAATTATCGCCTTGCCCCACACTCCAAAGGTTTGTCGGGAGGTACATATCCTCGCCGACTTTGAGCAGCAGTGTGCAGACCCCCTCCATCGGATCTGGCGACCGGGAGCTCCCGAACAGTAATTGGAGCAGACGCCATTTTGGCTGCCTCCGCAGCAAGCCGGTGGCCCTGATCGGAATCCCACCAAACAGAATCAGGTAACCCACCTAAAACACACACAGCTCCATCACAGAGACACCGGTCTGGGCATTGTTTATCCTGACCCAGGCTGGAAAGAGCAAAGACAGGGAATTCCCGGTGAACATAGCGAACACCGGTGCCACGCTAAGACTCTATTAAAATACCATTGCGGTAATACTCAGTCTGCCCTATAACAATACAGGCATCCTCTGACTGACTGTTAAACACATCTGGAATAAAATCCGGCATAGCGGACATTACAGCGTTTGCCAAAAACTACCTAGTCCACTCACAAAGTGCAGCAGCGTGCCACGAGGTCAAAACCCAGCTTAAGCACCTTAGAACAGGCACAAACAATAAGCACGCAGCACAGGACATCAAAGAGACTTTAGACCCTTCCTATACTACAACTAACAGTGTCTCCCCAATCTAATATTGGCAAACAATTTAAAAACAGTAGCAGAGCCGCAGAGAGCACTCACAATTCTAACTACCGGAGAAAATAAGGCTGCCACTGCATCACACTGTGATACCTGCCCCACTAAGTCCTCACGCACTTGTACAATTACCCTATGCCAACCTTACTGAGACTGCTGGAGTCCACTGATACATAAAAGGAAGACACAACTGTGGAAAACCAACCCCAAAAGGATAAAGGGAATTGATGAAAGTAGATAAATTCTTTTACAAACTCTCACCCAAACCGGCAGAAATGTCGCACAGAACAAAAAACACAGACAATAAAAAGCAACAAAAGAACCCCATGGAAACTCACTTTGACTCCCCTGACACGGCTGATCAGATGGCCCCTCCAGGATTAGATCATAAGTCCCTACTACATGAACTGAAGTCATTTTTCCTCCCAAAAATGGACTCCCTACAGACGGGAGTAGACACATTAACTTGTGAGGTGCGTCAGTTTGCATCCAGAATCACTGCAGCAGAAACTCGAATCTCGGATGTGGAGGACAGGCAAGCGACAGCAGATACCACCATTAAACAGCTGGTAAAAAAATCACAACTACTTCAAGACCGCATTGACGACCTGGAAAACAGGAGCCGTCGCAACAACCTGCGTATAGTAGGCATCCCAGAATCCGTCAAAGGTAAAGGCCTGCTGGAGTTCACGGCGCTCACCTTCCCCAAACTGCTGGGCATACACCCAGATATATTGCCTATAGATGTAGAGAGGGCCCATCGTATAGGTCCGGAAAGAGGCCTAGAGCAAAGCAATTCCAGACCACGGCAGGTTATCTTCAGATGCCTGAACTTCCAAGAGAAACTCAAACTTCTAAGAGCTTACCGGGCTCGTAAAGAGATATTGTATGAAGGATCAAAACTCCTACTTTTTCAAGATTTTTCCTTGGATGTTACAAGACAAAGAAAAGAACTCGCACCTCTATGCTCTCGGTTGCACGAGCAGGGGAGACAGGTGGCTTTGTTGTTCCCAGCAAAACTAAGGCTACAGACCCCGCATGGACCCAAGTTTTTCCACACTCCCCAGGCTTTGAGAAGCTACCTTGCCACGGAACAGAACTCACAGCCAGAATGAGAACGTTCACCCCTACTCATGTTCGGCTTGATTTCACCCATTATGGAATGGGCAGTCATCCGTTTAACATCTGAACTAACTAATTAAATATTAAGGGACACTATTTACAGATTGAAAGAGGTCCGTGGACCATAAGGATGGACTACTGTGAGGAGAGGTCACCTCTGACCTCCAGGGTAATGTTACACAAATGTAAAGTACCAGATACATTTAAAGATGTAACTTCTTCTAGTATATGTTCTAATGTTTTATTAAGTTTGAAGGTTTTAATTTGTTTTAACTTGTTTATATTAATAGGGCAGCTAATTAAACCCAATGATGGAAAGAAAAGAGATTACTATACATGCTATTGTTTAGTTAAATGTTTTATACTTGTTTTGAATAAGATGACCAAGAACGGTAACAGATTCAATTGCACTACACTGAATGTTTTCATTTGCTTTAATTTGTCTATATCAACGTACCAACTACTTAAACCTAATGTTTGCTAGAAAAGAGATCTCTGGTAAAACCAAGAAATACATGTACTTCTATTTTGTTAAATGTTCCATGTTTGTTTTGAATAGGATGACCAAGATCGGTAAACTCAATTGCCTAGAAATACCTAAAGGGAAAGGGGAAACAAAAATGTCATTATGGACACACCCTGCATAGTGTGGACAGAACACTCTTACATTCGCACTCACATGCAGCACCCTTCACTCAAACCCCCCGTCCTCTTATATAACACACAGAACCTGCATGATGGATAATCCCGGTTCCCTGACAACTCACACCACTAAAAATGAAGTATACAATGATAAGGATGAAAGGCATGCGCGAAATAGAAAGATACACGCAACAGTAGGGAGACTAACGCTCCCACAAATGACCCACCACACTTATACTGGACAGAAAACAATTCCCAAACCCAGACTATTACTCAGACAAGACTCTCAGAGCGACACAGAGAATCGCTTACACAAAATTGGAAAATATTCTAGTTGTGTTCTGGTCAGCTCATAATTATGAAGAATGCCTGTTATCCTATTTCACTCTCCCCTCCTCTCCCCCACCCCCCCCACCCCCTTTTTCTCTTTTTTTTTTTTTTTTTTTTTTTTCTTTCTTCTCTCCTGCTACACGACATGATTCAAACATGTACAAATGCCTCTTAGAGTGATAACGTGGAACGTGGGGGGTCTTAATACTCCCATCAAACGCAAGGCAGCCCTCAACCACCTTAGAAAATTAGGAGCAGATATCGCAATGTTACAAGAGACGCACCTTACAGACATAGAACACCAGAAATTACAAAGAGAGTGGGTAAATCAGGTAGTTTTCTGCTCCCACACCAGCGCCAGTAGAGGCTTAGCCATAATATTTGGGAAGAGGGTGGTTGTCAATATTAAAAATGTTCACCTAGATCCTAACTGTAGATATATTATAGCTGAGGCAACAGTAGACTCCATAGATTACACATTCTGCAATCTTTATGCGCCAAATCACAGAGATACGAAGTTTTGGCAAGACTTGATAAAGACCTTGGTTCCTCATATGGGATCTAAATTGATAATTGGAGGGGACTTCAATATCTCCCCCACACATACTCTGGACAGGCAGTGGTTGGAACCACTCAGAATTAAAGACCCCCAAAAAAATTACAAAGCCAGATACGAATCTAAGATATTTAACATGTTTCATAGGGACACTAATACATGCGACATATGGAGATTACATAATCCAGAAAGCAAAGAATACACATGTTTATCTAAGGCCAAACATACACTATCTCGGATAGATCTCTTTCTAATAGCCAATAAATTATCAGATGAGGTGCAGGGTTGTAGAATACACGACATACTAATTTCAGACCACGCCCCGGTAGAACTAACACTGAGAACTACCAAACACCAAACTAATAGGAACATACTCCGTTTCCCCACATATCTAGTCAAGTCAGAAGCCTTTGTTAAATTCTTACAGCACTCTTGGACGGATTTTGCAACAGACAATGCGGCACACATAGACAATCCTAAGCTCTTTTGGGAGACAGCTAAAACTGTGCTGGCAGGCAATATAATCTCTTATGTTGCAAAAGTAAAACACAAAACCCAATATAGACATAGAACCTTGCAGGAACAGTTGGGCCAGGCCTACCTCTTATACCTACAAAATGGATCAAGAACAGCATATGACAGATACATAGTTGCCAAAGCAGATCTAGAAGTATTCACAAACCAACAAGCAGCGGCAGGACTGTTAAAGACAGCGGGTAAAATGTATAGATTTGGCGGTAGAGCAGGTAAATTATTGGCGGCTCTGACCAAACCACACTCTGTAAAAACCGGAGTGATCGCTCTGCGCTGGAAAAATAAAACATATAACAACCCTGAACACATAGTGGAATGTTTTAAATCATACTATACACTTCTTTATACTAAACAGGCACCAGCACCAACAGAAACAATGGCTCAATTTTGGAGCTCAATAGAACTACCTCAAATTAGCTCAGACCAAAGAGATGCATTAAACGCCACAATCCCACAAGATGAATTAGTTAACACCATCAAAGGTCTCCCCATAGGTAAGACACCAGGCCCAGATGGACTCCCGTCGGAGTTCTACAAGGCTTTGCAACCGCAATTAACCACGACACTCATTAAAGTATTCAATGCTTTGATGCTGACAGAAACACAACCCTCTAAAGAGTTCACAGCAGCTCATATCACACTGATCCCCAAACCTGGCAAAGACCACTCGCTCCCAGAGTCCTACAGACCGATTTCGCTCCTAAACGTGGACTATAAGTTGTTCACTAAAATTATGGCGAATAGGCTGCGGACGATTCTGCCAGATCTGATACATCCGGATCAAACTGGCTTTGTGTTCAGGCGCACCTCGATGGTAAATCTTCGAAGGGTCTTGCATGTTATAGAACATTACTGGTCAAAAGGGAAGAGCAGTGCCACACACGCCTCATCGGAAGCCTTCCTGCTGTCCTTGGACGCGGAGAAGGCCTTCGACCGAGTAGAATGGCCGCACCTGATGGATTCTCTGCGTAAGTTCGGCTTTGATGGCCCATTTCTAAATGTATTAAGTAAGATTTACGATAAACCGGTGGCACGGGTCCTTTCCAATGGGCTTTTCTCGGGGGATTTCCCTCTTCAGCGAGGTACTAGGCAGGGATGCCCCCTGTCCCCGCTGCTGTTCAATTTGGCGTTGGAGCCATTGGCAATAAAGCTTAGACACACTTTCCCAGGAATCAAAGTTAAAGGAATCCCCCTACACCTCGCGCTGTACGCGGATGATATGCTGCTATTTGTAGATTCCCCGCGAACCCATATACCCAATATCCTCCGAACGATAGCTGACTTCGGCAGCTTCTCCGGGTACAAAATAAACGCCTCCAAATCGGAGGTAATGTGGCTCAATAAACACCCTCAATCCACACATGACTTCCCATTTGTTGAGGTGACGGAAAAACTGACTTATCTAGGTATACACCTACATAGGGATCCCTCAAACATTTACAAACTGAATATTTCGGAAAAAAGTGCCCAAATCATATCCCAACTATCCAATTGGCTCAATCTCCCTCTGGGACTGTCAGGCAGGGTCAATCTGATCAAGATGACAATATTACCCAAGATACTCTACCCCCTGCTCATGCTGCCATTCCTCATGACCAAAGCAGATACACAGTCGCTTGATCAGGCAGTATCTCAGTTCATTTGGAAAAAGGGCAAACCGAGAATAGCAATGGAGAAGCATCAGCTTCCATACTCAGCGGGAGGGCTAGGCCTTCCAAATCTTAGACTGTATAACTGGGCGACACTAGCCCGCCTTGTCATAGATTGGCAATTGAACACAGGACATTTCTGTGATGCCAGCCTTGAAAGGGCAGTACTGGCTCCTATGGCACCGTCCTACCTACCCTATGGAGACCAAAAAACGATCCCACCGGGGATATATAATAATGTACTCTACACAGATCCTCTTAGGGCCTGGCAAGGAATCCATAAACACCTAAAAGCCGACATAACCTCACCAAAATTCATCCCAATAATCGGGAACCCAGACTTCCCTGCGGGGAATGATCAGGAACCGTTCCGAATCTGGAACAACTCTGGCCTAACACTGGTTGGGGATGTCCTGGATCCTTTGCACCACACGGTACGGTCATTTCAAGATTTAAGAGTTAAATACTTAATCCCAAATAAACACTTCTACGCCTACTTACAGCTGCGTCACTATATAACATCACTGCAGTCCTCGAATGTGGGATTTTGGGATACTTCACCCTTTGCAGTCTCCCAAACGCTATTTAGAGCAGGGTCCTTCTCTCTATCTCACATCTACACCCGCCTGATACAACAGAAAGAGTCTCAGATTCTAGAGGACATAGCATCTAGGTATAACAATGTCTGTTTAACAGCAGTGACGACACAAGACATCAGGATGAGCCTAGAACACACACAGCAAGCGACAATGGCAGTAACACACAGGGAGGCACAGGTCAGGATCCTACACATGGACTACATCACGCCCCATAGATTATCGAAGTGGAATAGCTCAATCCAAGATAGATGTGTTAAATGTGGCGCTGCGACCCCATCATTCCATCACTATTTTTACACCTGCTTGAAGATAAGGAGGTTCTGGAGTCAATGTCAATATTGGCTTAAAATTACACTGCAGGTAGAAGTAGTATTTACAGAGGCAGAAATTTTCATGCTGAAATGGGAAACCTCACACAAAAGGTTACACAAATTCCTCACATTATATACTATCCTGGCTAGACAGTGCATTCTTACAAGATGGCTAACTAGAGAAGCTCCAACAATAGCACAATTGAAACATCTACTGCTTAAACAACTTTTGGTGGAACAATATGATGTTCGACTTGACACAAAACAAAGACTGCGCCCCTTCTTGAGAAAGTGGGGGGCATTCCTAGACTCGCTAGACCCAGACATTCGAAATCAGATACTGAAACCTTTTGCTCACTTGGAAACAATGCAACTCATGACACTGGGTGAAGGGGCAGAACATACAGGGCAAAACACACAAAGCCGAGAACCCTTGGAAGTGATGTTATTCTAGGGGGAAGGAAAGGGATTCAGGCCGAATACTCAACCCAGGCTACCACACACACGTACTCATATTTTTTTTTTTTTTTCTTCTTCTCCCCCTCCTCTTACCAACCCCTCCCACCCTCTTCAGCTATCCCTTATTGGAAATGGAAAGATTCACAGTCAAATTGCCTATAAGAACTTGGTCAAAATTCATGTTTATGTAGATAGTTATTTTACATGTTTTCAATGTTTTTTTTTTTAAATGTTTAAAATTAAAATGTTTTAAGGAATGAAATGCGCAACTCTGCGCTGACACCTGAACTATGAACACCACTTCTATGACATGCCACCTCGGCAATGACTTTTAATTGCTCATACCGTACTGCTCACACTTGTGAAATGGAAACCAAACTGCTGTATCACTGTATAACTGTTTATTTGAGGAAATTACTGTCTATACATGCAATGACTATTGTAAAGATGTTGTAAGCGCTTGATTCCTTTAATAAAAACGAATTTAAAAAAAAAAAAAAAAAAAATGTATTTTAAATGACTTGTTATACCAACTGCAGAGTATAAAATATTTGAGAAATTGCATTTTCGGGTTTATTTGTGTATTTGAAGTAGCTGGTTTTGTGCTTTGAAACCACAGCCTATTACAATGGGTTGAGCTTCAGGTAATATCAGATCTCATTATGTTATCACTTTCATGTACACAGACTTGCTTCCTTATCTTATATTTGTCTGGAACACCAAAGCTCAATACATAGAGAGAACAATGGAAAATTATCATTTTATTACTTAACTATCATGCCCCCCACTGAGGGTGTAATTTCTTCTGCTGGTTGTGTTTACTTAGGCTTGTCAATAGCCTATACGCCAGTATCAAAACTTTCAGTATAGGTTGGGAAACCACAAGCTAAATCAGCTATTTCAAATGCTGAAATATGAGTAAAGGAGCTATTTGCAACCAATTTAATACACTCTAGCAGGTAAAAAGTATAATTGGGAATAATTTAAAGGGGAGAAAGTTTTTGGGTGAACTGTCCCTTTAATAAAACGCCTCCAGAAAACTGGAGTGGAGACGAAACTACTAGGACAAAAACAGTTTTACAGAGGAGTCCAAAAGGAATACTAAGGAAACAGATTGTAATCCCTGCACAAAGGAAATAGAAAGCCAAATTGATAGGGTTTATATAAAACTTGCAAAGGGACATATAATGGTGAACTAATTCACTGGAAAGTTCCATACATAGAAAAAATAAAGGAAAACAAACTTTTGAACTTGGATCTGCACTGGTCCGTAAAATAAATCCAATGCTACAGACTATAAAGACTCTCAGAAAGAAAACTCAAAATTGAGAACAAACGTACGGAAAATGAATTATCCCACAATGCCTAAGAAAAACAACAGAAGACTGTTAAAAATGGTTTCTAAAATTAGATCAAAGAAAAAACACTGAGGGCTTGCAACAAACAAAAGTTCCTAGAACCTATGTAAAAGATCTGGGAGATAAAATAAAATCTAACGAAAAGCCACACTCAGAAAATGAAGGACAAAGTTTAAGAACTGATGGTGGTCCATGAGGATAGGAATATGAAGGAGAGCATCCTTCAACTCTATTGAGAACAATAAAGACCAAAATAATAAATAAAGACCAAAATTAACTAGGGTAAAATAGACCAAATATCTTAAAATAAGTGAATTGTGTTAAAAATCTAAGAGTCAAATAGGCCATAAAGGTCACCTTTCCATGAGAACAGGAACAAATTAGACTAAAAATCTAGAGCTTAGTCCAAAACTGGAACAAGGACTATAACTTCCTAGGTTCTAGGACAAGGGCTAGAAGACCACAAAGGAGGATCCTGGCTTAAAAACAGGATCTCTCAGGAAGAAGCCAGAATAACCTTCACTGAAAGCAACATACTGAAAGATAGATCATTATGATTGTAATTCAGGGATTCTGGACATACTGCGAATCGGCCCTATGAAAAAGAACAGATACTATTAACCAGAAATAATCTGGGTTAGGTATTCAAGATAATGGGAAAAGAAAGAAGGCTTCACAGATTGATTGACCTTATTCCAAGCCACACTAGACCTCTAGACAGATCTGTTTGAACTGGCAGATGAAGGTAGAATCAAACTTACAACCTTCTACATACAAGATTGCATTCTTGCCCTTTAAGACATAAGGGTTTTCTAAAATAACAGACTGTTGTAAAAAAAAGAAGTGGAAGAGTTAAATTCCTATATTAAAAAAGGAACGAAAATAGCTATTAAATTCAAAATTTTCCTTTAGACTATGTCTTGAGGAAGAAAACTCCTATATCCTCCAGTTTCATTAGTAAAAAGAATGAAATTTGCTGACTTTGGCATATTTAAAGTATCTCAAACCCTTCAACAGCAGAGGTTTCTGAGAATAAAACAACAGACATATTGTCACACCAAAAAATTGCAATTACCTCAGCAAAGCTGTTGAGAACAGGAGACCTGTTTGTTGAAGACAAGCCCTTTTAAAGTCGCCAGATGGTCATGCGGCATGAGGTGCCTGAACCATTCAAACACACAACCTCTTTCGTGAGATGCAGCTAAGCTAACCACCAACTAAGCCCACTTATGCACTGTGGAAAAGATCCCCAAAGCTCTTCAAAGAGATTGATAAAGGGAACATCCTTTATAAGTTCAAAAAATTAAGTAAAGCTCTGGCGAGGTCTACTCCAAGCCCAAGGAATACATTCTGAAATAGCCTCAAGAAGAGAGAGTATACATTTAGAGATTAGAAAAAGTAATAAAATCAGCTTAAAAACTCTCTTTATCAACGAAGCAAGATTAGACATTTAAAACTTAATACACAGCACTCAGAAACTTGATCAGTAAATATTTTCTGATCATCAGCAAATATCTACTCTAATATGGACATCCTATATTGGACTGATCCTTTAAAATAGAAAACTAGAAGAAGTTACATACCCAATTGTCTTGTGCTTACATGGAGGACACAATGTTGCCACAACTTAATTTATTGTTTAGTTCATGAAATCTTTAAATCCTAGAGCAAGTAGGATTCAGATTCTAGTACTCCTGAATCTGAACCCTTAAAGGGATACTTAAAGGAATATGAAACCCAATTTTTTTTCTTTCAGGATTCAGATAGAGCATGTAATTTTAAGCAACTTTCTAATTTACTCCTATTATCAATTTTTCTTCATTCTCTTGGTATGCTTTGTTGAATGAGCAACAATGCACTTCTGGTTGCTGACTGAACACATGCGTGAGCCAATAACAATCGGTATATATATGCAGGCACCAATCAGCAGCTGGAACCTAGGTTCTTTGCTTCTCCTGAGCTTTTCCTAGATAAATCGTTCAGCAAAGGATAACAAGAGAATGATGCAAATTAAGTAATTGAAATAAATTGGAAAGTTGTTTAAAAATGTATTCTTTATCTGAATCATCAAAGAAAAAATTTGGGTTTCATGTCCCTTTAACCAAATTTTTTTCTCTCATGATTCAGATAGAGCGTGCAATTTTAAGCAACTTCCTAATTTACTCCTACTATCAATTTTTCTTCGTTCTCTTGGAATCTTTATTTGAACAATGAAAAATTGATAATAGGAGTACATTAGAAAGTTGCTTATCTGATGTTTCTGAATCCTGAAGAAAATAAAAAATTGAGTTCAGTATCCCTTTAAAGGTTGTAAACTTTTCCACCGCTGGGCTTTAGCACCGTTAGGACGGCATCAAACGCCCTAGCCGCTTAGCTGTACTGACGCCAATAGTGCTTTGTGAATGAGCTCGCAGTCTGAAGGGTATGCCTAGCGTCATAGGCACGCCCCCCTGACCCGATCCCATCATTGAAATCTCTTGATCACATGCACGATCGCCAGATTTCAATTTGTTTACATCAGAACAATGACAAATTAGCATGGTCATGAAAGGGTTAAAGAGAGGGAAAAAATCATAACTCCAAAAAAAATTATTAAAGGGATATGAAACCCAATTTTTTTCTTTCATGATTCAGATAGAGCATGCAATTTTAAGCAACTTTCAAATTTACTCCTATTTTTGGTTTAGCACCTGGGTTACGCATGCTAATTGATAGCTACATTTAGCCACCAATCAGCAAGCGATACCCAGGTGCTGAACCAAAAATGGGCCTGCTCCTAAGCTTACATTCATGCTTTTCAAATAAAGATACAAAGAGAACGAAGAAAAATTGATAACAGGAGTAAATTAGAAAGTTGCTAAAAATGGCATGCTCTATCTGAATCATGAAATAAAAAAATTTGGTTTCATATCCCTTTAAGTGGGGAAATTTTGTGGCAGCAGAATGACAAAACATAGTGACATAAATTCAGTAAAATAATTTACAAACCTTTTTTTTTATGGAGATGATTGATCCATTTTATTATGTTATTGCTAACCTCATAGCGTACTGAAATGAGTGCTCTTTGAATTGTTATGCTGGCAGCATATGATGTAGAAAATAAGAGAAACTATCTGAAATCTCTTGGTCTATATTAAAGGGGCAGGAAACCCAGATTTTTTCTTTCAAAATTCATATAGACTAAGCAATTTTATAACAAATTTCCAATTTACTTTTATTATCTAATTTGCTTCATTATTTAGGTATTGTTTGTTGATAAGCATGGCTAGGTAGACTCAGCACCTGGATGCCATTTGCTGATTGGTGGCTGCACATTTTATATTTGTAGCTACCAATCAGAAAATAGCACCCGGTGCTTATCTTACCAAGTAATCGGCTAGATTACGAGTTGTGCGTTAGGCTAAAATAGCGGCGTTAAGAGGTCCTAACGCTGCTTTTTTACGCCCGCTGGTATTACGAGTCTTGAAGGTTTAGGGTGACTGCACACTTCTTTGGCCTTACCGCAAAACGACTTACGTAAGCTTCGTAAAGTCTTTTTTCTATGGAACTTCCATAGCGCTGATATTACGAGTCTGTCCTGGGAGGCCAAAAAGTGAGCGGTACACCATACCCTGTCAAGATCCCTAACTCATTTAAAAGACAGTAGTTATGAGTTTTACACTACAACACTGTAGCATAAAACTTATAACTTAAGTGCTAAAAAGTTGCTAACACCCATAAACTACCTATTAGTTACCCCTAAACCGAGGCCCTCCCGCATCGCAAATACTAAAATAAAAATTTTAACCCCTAATCTGCCGCTCCGGACACCGCCGCCACCTACATTATATTTATGAACCCCCTAATCTGCTGCCCCCAACATTGCCGACACCTACATTATATTTATTAACCCCTAATCTGCCGCCCCAATGTTGCCACCACCTACCTACACTTATTAACCCCTAATCTGCCGCCCCAACGTCGCCGCCACTAGAATAAACATATTAACTCCTAAACCGCCGCACTCCCGCTTCGCAAACATTAAATATTATTAACCCCTAATCTGCCGTCCCTAACATCGCCGCCACCTACCTACATTTATAAACCCCTAATCTGCCGCCCCCAACGTCGCCGCCACAATATTAAAGTTATTAACCCCTAAACCTAAGTTTAACCCTAAACCTAACACCCACTAACTTAAATATAATTTAAATAAATCTAAGCTCCCCATTGCCCTGAAACGAGCATTTGGATGGGCATTTCCCTTAAAAGGGCAGTTAGCTCTTTTGCCGCCCAAACCCTAATCTAAAAAATAAAACCCACCCAATACACCCTTAAAAAAAACTAACACTAACCCCCTGAAGATAGACTTACTGGGAGATGTCTTCATCCAAGCCGGGCGAAGTGGTCCTCCAAACGGGCAGAAGTCTTCATCCAAGCTGGGCGAAGTGGTCCTCCAGACGGGCAGAAGTCATCTGGCGATGTTGGGGGCGGCAGACCACTTCTTCCCGGCTTGGATGAAGACTTCTGCCCGTCTGGTGGACCACTTCGCCCGGCTTGGATGAAGACGTTTCCCGGTAAGTCGATCTTCAGGGGGTTAGTGTTAGGTTTTTTTAAGGGTGTATTGGGTGGGTTTTATTTTTAGATTTGGGTTTGGGCGGAAAAAGAGCTAACTGCCCTTTTAAGGGCAATGCCCATCCAAATGCCCTTTTAAGGGCAATGGGGAGCTTA
The DNA here is from genome assembly GCF_027579735.1 of Bombina bombina. Classification (NCBI taxonomy): domain Eukaryota; kingdom Metazoa; phylum Chordata; class Amphibia; order Anura; family Bombinatoridae; genus Bombina; species Bombina bombina. The sequence continues at coordinate 510,520,363 of NC_069503.1, read as the reverse complement.
GGTTTTTTTAGATAGTATTTTATTTGGGGGGTTGGTTGTGTGGGTGGTGGGTTTTACTGTTGGGGGGTTGTTTGTATTTTGTTTTACAGGTAAAAGAGCTGATTACTTTGGGGCAATGCCCCGCAAAAGGCACTTTTAAGGGCTATTGGTAGTTTAGTTTAGGCTAGGGTTTTTTTTATTTTGGGGGGGATTTTTTTATTTTAATAGGGCTATTAGATTAGGTGTAATTAGTTTAAATTTCTGTAATTTGTTTATTATTTTCAGTAATTTAGTTTTTGTTTGTTTTTGTACTTTAGCTAATTTAATTTAGGTAATTGTATTTAATTTAGTTAATTTATTTAATTGTAGTGTTAGGTGTTAGTGTAACTTAGGTTAGGTTTTATTTTACAGGTAAAATTGTATTTATTTTAGCTAGGTAGTTATTAAATAGTTAATAACTATTTGATAACTATTCTACATAGTTAAAATAAATACAAACTTGCCTGTAAAATAAAAATAAATCCTAAACTAGCTACAATGTAACTATTAGTTATATTGTAGCTAGCTTAGGGTTTATTTTACAGGTAAGTATTTAGTTAAATAGGAATAATTTAGTTAATGATAGTAATTTTATTTAGACTTATTTAAATTATATTTAAGTTAGTGGGTGTTAGGTTTAGGGTTAGACTTAGGTTTAGGGGTTAATAACTTTAATATAGTGGCGGCGACGTTGGGGGCAGCAGATTAGGGGTTAATAAGTGTAGGTAGGTGGCGGCGACATTGGGGGCGGCAGATTAGGGGTTGATAAATATAATGTAGGTGGCGGCGATGTTGGGGGCAGCAGATTAGGGGTTCATAAGTATAATGTAGGTGGCAGCGGTGTCCGGAGCAGCAGATTAGTGGTTAATAATATAATGCAGGTGTCGGCGATGTCGGGGGCGGCAGATTAGGGGTTAATAAGTGTAAGATTAGGGGTGTTTAGACTTTGGGTTCATGTTAGGGTGTTAGGTGTAGACATAACTTGTATTTCCCCATAGAAATCAATGGGGCTGCGTTAAGGAGTTTTTTTGCAGGTGTTAGACTTTTTTTCAGCCGGCTCTCCCCGTTGATTCCTATGGGGAAATCGTGCACGAGCACGTTACACCAGCTCACCGCTGACTGAAGCAGCGCTGGTATTGAAGTGCGGTAATGAGCAAAATTTTGCTCAACTCTCACTTCTTGTCTTTAACGACGGGTTTCTGAAAACCTGTAATACCAGCGCTGCATGTAAGTGAGCGGTGAGGGAAAACTGCTTGTTAGCACCGCACAGCTTCTAACGCAAAACTTGTAATCTAGGTGTATGCTTTTCCACAAAGAATACCTAAATAATGAAGCAAATGAGATGATATAGATAGAAACACATTTTAAAGTTGTTTAAAAACAGAATTTATGCTTACCTGATAAATTACTTTCTCCAACGGTGTGTCCGGTCCACGGCGTCATCCATAACTTGTGGGAATATTCTCTTCCCCAACAGGAAATGGCAAAGCGCACAGCAAAAGCTGTCAGTATAGTCCCTCCTAGGCTCCGCCCACCCCAGTCATTCGACTGACGGACAGGAGAAAAAAACAGGAGAAACCATAAGGTGCCGTGGTGACTGTAGTTAAAGAAATAAATTCATCAAACCTGATTAAAAAACCAGGGCGGGCCGTGGACCGGACACACCGTTGGAGAAAGTAATTTATCAGGTAAGCATAAAGTCTGTTTTCTCCAACATTGGTGTGTCCGGTCCACGGCGTCATCCATAACTTGTGGGAACCAATACCAAAGCTTTAGGACACGGATGAAGGGAGGGAGACAATCAGGTAACCTAAACAGAAGGCACCACAGCTTGCAAAACCTTTCTCCCAAAAATAGCCTCCGAAGAAGCAAAAGTATCAAATTTGTAGAATTTGGCAAAAGTGTGCAGGGAAGACCAAGTCGCTGCCTTACATATCTGATCAACAGAAGCCTCATTCTTGAAGGCCCATGTGGAAGCCACAGCCCTAGTAGAGTGAGCTGTGATGCGTTCAGGAGGCTGCCGTCCGGCAGTCTCCTAAGCCAATCGGATGATGCTTTTCAGCCAAAAGGAAAGAGAGGTAGCAGTAGCTTTTTGACCTCTCCTCTTGCCAGAATAAACGACAAACAGAGAAGTCGTTTGTCTGAAATCCTTTGTTGCTTCTAAATAGAACTTTAAAGCACGAACTACATCTAAATTGTGTAACAAACGTTCCTTCTTTGAAACTGGATTCGGACACAAAGAAGGCACAACTATTTCCTGGTTAATATTCTTGTTGGAAACAACCTTTGGAAGGAAACCAGGTTTAGTACGCAAAACAACCTTATCTGAATGGAACACCAGATAGGGCGGATTACACTGCAAAGCAGATAACTCAGAAACTCTTCTAGCAGAAGAAATAGCAACCAAAAACAGAACTTTCCAAGATAACATCTTGATATCTATGGAATGTAGAGGTTCAAACGGAACCCCTTGAAGAACTGAAAGAACTAAATTCAGACTCCAGGGAGGAGTCAAAGGTCTGTAAACAGGCTTGATCCTGACCAAAGCTTGAACATCAGGCACAGCTGCCAGTCATTTGTGTAACAAGACAGATAAAGCAGAAATCTGTCCCTTTAGAGAACTCGCTGATAATCCCTTATCCAAACCTTCTTGGAGAAAGGAAAGGATCCTAGGAATGTTGATCTTACTCCATGAGAATCCCTTGGATTCACACCAACAGATATATCTTTTCCATATTTTATGGTAAATTTTTCTAGTTACAGGTTTTCTGGCTTGTACCAGAGTATCTATTACAGAATCCAAAAACCCACGCTTAGATAAAATCAAGCGTTCAATTTCCAAGCCGTCAGCTGGAGGGAAACTAGATTTGGATGTTCGAATGGACCTTGTACTAGAAGATCCTGTCTCAAAGGTAGCTTCCATGGTGGAGCCAATGACATATTCACCAGGTCTGCATACCAAGTCCTGCATGGCCACGCAGGAGCTATCAAGATTACCGAGGCCCTCTCCTGCTTGATCCTGGCTACCAGCCTGGGAATGAGAGGAAACGGTGGAAACACATAAGCTAGGTTGAAGGTCCAAGGCGCTACTAATGCATCCACTAGAGTCGCCTTGGGATCCCTGGATCTGGACCCCTAGCAAGGAACCTTGAAGTTCTGACGAGACGCCATCAGATCCATGTCTGGAATGCCCCATAATTGAGTCAACTGGGCAAATATCTCCGGGTAGAGTTCCCACTCCCCCGGATGGAATGTCTGACGACTCAGATAATCCGCCTCCCAGTTTTCCACTCCTGGGATGTGGATCGCAGATAGGTGGCAGGAGTGATCCTCCGCCCATTTTATGATTTTGGTCACTTCTCTCATCGCCAGGGAACTCCTTGTTCCCCCCTGATGGTTGATGTAAGCAACAGTCGTCATGTTGTCTGATTGGAATCTTATGAATCTGGCCTTTGCTAGTTGAGGCCAAGCCCTGAGAGTATTGAATATCGCTCTCAGTTCCAGAATGTTTATCGGGAGAAGAGACTCTTCCCGAGACCATAGCCCCTGAGCTTTCAGTGAGTCCCAGACCGCGCCCCAGCCCACTAGACTGGCGTCGGTCGTGACGATGACCCACTCTGGTCTGCGGAAGCTCATTCCCTGGGACAGGTGATCCTGGGTTAGCCACCAACGGAGTGAGTCTCTGGTCTTCTGATCTACTTGAATCACTGGAGACAAGTCTGTATAGTCCCCATTCCACTGTTTCAGCATGCACAGTTGTAATGGTCTTAGATGAATTCGCGCAAAAGGAACTATGTCCATTGCTGCAACCATCAAACCTACTACTTCCATGCACTGAGCTATGGAAGGTCGTGGAACAGAGTGAAGAACTTGACAAGCGTTTAGAAGCTTCGACTTTCTGACATCTGTCAGGAAAATCTTCATTTCTAAAGAATCTATTATTGTCCCCAAGAAAGGATCTCTTGTCGACGGAGACAGGGAACTTTTTTCTATGTTCACATTCCATCCGTGAGATCTGAGAAAGGCCGGAACGATGTCTGTGTGAGCCTTTGCCTTTGAAAGAGACGACGCTTGTATCAGAATGTCGTCCAAGTAAGGTGCCACTGCAATGCCCCTTGGTCTTAGAACCGCTAGAAGGGACCCGAGTACCTTTGTGAAAATCCTTGGAGCAGTGGCTAGCCCGAATGGGAGAGCCACAAACTGGTAATGTTTGTCCAGAAGGCGAACCTTAGGAACTGATGATGATCTTTGTGGATAGGAATATGTAGATACGCATTCTTTAGATCCACGGTAGTCATAAATTGACCCTCCTGGATTGTAGGTAAAATCGTTCGAATAGATTTGAGTAAAACCCCATTCCTTGTTCCACGGTTGGAACTGGGTGTATCACTCCCATTTTTAACAGGTCTTCTACACAATGTAAGAATGCCTGTCTCTTTATTTGGTTTGAAGATAAGTGAGACATGTGGAACCTTCCCCTTGGGGGTAGTTCCTTGAATTCCAGAAGATAACCCTGAGAAACTATTTCTAGTGCCCAGGGATCCTGAACTTCTCTTGCCCAAGCCTGAGCGAAGAGAGAGAGTCTGCTCCCTACTAGATCCGGTCCCGGATCGGGGGCTACTCCTTCATGCTGTTTTGGTAGCAGCAGCAGGCTTCTTGGCCTGCTTACCTTTGTTCCAGCCTTGCATCGGTTTCCAAGCTGGTTTGGTTTGTGAAGCATTACCCTCTTGTCTAGAGGCTGCAGAGTTGGAGGCCGGTCCGTTCCTGAAATTGCGAAAGGAACGAAAAATTAGACTTATTCTTGGCCTTGAAAGGACTATCTTGTCGGAGGGCGTGGCCCTTACCCACAGTGATGTCTGAGATAATCTCTTTCAATTCTGGCCCAAAAAGGGTTTTACCCTTGAAAGGGATATTAAGCAATTTTGTCTTGGAAGATACATCCGCTGACCAAGACTTTAGCCAGAGCGCTCTGCGCGCCACAATTGCAAACTCTGAATTTTTTGCCGCTAATCTAGCTAACTGCAAAGCGGCATCTAAAATAAAGGAATTAGCTACCTGCTCATACGGAGTCTCTCTACTAAGCGACTTTTCTAGTTCCTCGAACCAGAACCACGCTGCTGTAGTGACAGGAATAATGCACGAAATAGGTTGCAGGAGGTAACCTTGCTGTACAAAAATCTTTTTAAGCAAACCCTCCAATTTTTTATCCATAGGATCTTTGAAAGCACAATTATCCTCAATAGGAATAGTAGTGCGCTTGGCTAGTGTAGAAACTGCCCCCTCGACCTTAGGGACTGTCTGCCATAAGTCCTTTCTGGGGTCGACCATAGGAAATAATTTCTTAAATATAGGAGGGGGGACAAAAGGTATGCCGGGCATCTCCCACTCCTTATTCACTATGTCCGCCACCCGCTTGGGTATAGGAAAAGCGTCGGGGTGCACCAGAACCTCTAGGAACTTGTCCATCTTGCACAATTTTTCTGGAATGACCAGGTTGTCACAATCATCCAGAGTAGATAGCACCTCCTTAAGCAGTGCGCGGAGATGCTCTAATTTAAATTTAAATGTCATAACATCAGGTTCTGCCTGTTGAGAAATTCTACCTGAATCAGAAAATTTCCCCATCTGACAAAACCTCCCTCATGGCCACTTCAGATTGGTGTGAGGGTATGACAGAGCAATTATCATCAGCGCCCTCCTGCTCTACAGTGTTTAAAACAGAGCAATCGCGCTTTCTCTGAAATGCAGGCATTTTGGATAAAATATTTGCTATGGAGTTATACATTACTGCCGTCAATTGTTGCATAGTAACAAGCATTGGCGCGCTAGAAGTACTAGGGGTCTCCTGCGTGGGCAAAACTGGTGTAGACACAGAAGGAGATGATGTAGAACTATGTCTACTCCCTTCATCTGATGAATCATCTTGGGCAACTTTACTATCTGTGGCAGTACTGTCCTTACTTTGTTTGGACGCTATGACACAATTATCACACAATTTTGAAGGGGGAGACACATTGGCTTCCATACCTACAGAACATAGTTTATCTGAAGGCACAGACATGTTAAACAGGCTTAAACCTGTCAATAAAGTACAAAAACCGTTTTAAAACAAAACCGTTACTGTCTCTTTAAATTTTAAACAGGGCACACTTTATTACTGAATATGTGAAAAACTATGAAGGAAGTGTTCAAATTTAACCAAATTTTCACCACAGTGTCTTAACGCATTCAAAGCATTGCACTCCAAATTTCAGACCTTTAACCCTTAAAATGACGAAACCGGAGCCGTTTACAGTTTTAACCCCTCTACAGTCCCAGCTACAGCCTTTGCTGCGACTTTACCAAACCCAGGGGGGTATACGATACCAAATGAAGCCTTCTAGGAACCTTTTCAACTACTTTCAGACCCACACACATGCAGCTGCATGTCCTGCTCTCAAAAGTAACTGCACAGTAATGGCGCGAAAATGAGGCTCTGCCTACTACAGAGAAGGCCCTTCCTGACTGGGAAGGTGTCTAAACCAGTGCCTGACGTAAAAAAACGTTCCCCAAAGTTTATAAAGTGTGAATTTCAACATCAAGCTGTATAAAATGCCCAAATAAAGCAAACGATCTAGCCCATAAAAGTGTCTACCAGTTTTATAGCCCATATTAAGCCCTTTATTCTGTTTGAGACTAAGAAAATGGCTTACCGGTCCCCATGAGGGCAAATGACAGCCTTCCAGCATTACACAGTCTTGTTAGAAATATGGCTAGTCATACCTTAAGCAGAAAAGTCTGCCAACTGTTTCCCCCAACTCAAGTTATCTCATCTCAACAGTCCTATGTGGAAACAGCAAACGATTTTAGTTACTGCTGCTAAAATCATACTCCTCTCACAAACAGAACTCTTCATCTTTTTCTGTTTCAGAGTAAATAGTACATACCAGCACTATTTTAAAATAACAAACTCTTGATAGTAGAATAAAAAACTACAACTAAACACCATATACTCTTCACCATCTCTGTGGAGATGCTGCATGTTCAGCGGCAAAGAGAATGACTGGGGTGGGCGGAGCCTAGGAGGGACTATATGGACAGCTTTTGCTGTGCTCTTTGCCATTTCCTGTTGGGGAAGAGAATATTCCCACATGTTATGGATGACGCCGTGGACCGGACACACCAATGTTGGAGAAATTGTATGCTCTATTTGAATCATAAAAAAAAAAAAAATTGGGTTTCCTGTTCCTTTAAGAAATTACACGTAGGCATCATTTCCTACTAACAAACTTAACATTGGGGACAGTAAAGTTAAAATTAGCCTTTGATGATTTGGATAGAAGATGTGATTTTAAACAACTTTCCAATATATTTATCAAATTTGCTTTGTTCTTTTAGTATACTTTGTTGAAGAGAATATCTAGGAAGGCTCAGGAGCGGCAATGCGCTACTGAGAGCTAGCTAGCGATTGGTTACTATACACATATGTCCAAACAGTTGATCATCAATTCAATCAGGTTATTTCTTCCATAAACAGGATTTTACAGGGTAATGGAAAGAGCTGCACTCCACATTGGCAGAATTGTTTTCACTTTCTGCTATTTAAATTTTTGTATTAAATTTTTTTCAGCAGGTGATTTTGAAATGAAATGAAATGCTGTCGGCATTTAACATTGCGCAAGCAGTTCTAATAAAATGCTTGTGCAATGCCGTCCCCTGCAGATTTGTGGCCAATCGGCCGCTAGCAGGGGGTGCCAATCAACCCGATCGTATTCGATTGGGCGGATTGCTGTCCGCCGCCTCAGAGGCGGCGGACGAGTTAAGGAGCAGCGGTCTTAAGACCACTGCGTCTTAACTCCTGTTTCCAGCCAGGTGCATTAGGCACAATACGGGCCATAATAAATCGGCCCCATAGGGTGAAGAAAGTGTGTCAAAAATATTGTATTCCTTTGCCTGATATTTAAATGCATGCACCCTTTTAATGTTCACAAAATAATCCATGTAATCTGTAATATTTAGATATGTCATGTTTGCAAATATTTCCAACACCATTTCAAATTCTCAACAGAGAATCAAAGTGCTAAATTAGGATACAGCAAAAAGTTACAAAATTATATATACATACAAAATCTTAAATAAAATAACCTTGTAAAGAAATGATAATAATTATTATTAATTAACTAATTAAAATTATTAAAATTAACTAATTTTTAGTAGAGTATTGTTATCAGTGAACTATAGTGGTCATTGACATTTTAAGGACAGCTGACATTTTAAGGAAAAGCAGCCTGCAATTGCATTTTCAAGAAAGCATAGTCTGGCTGTAAAGAAAAGCGGTTATCGTGTTGAGCGCATTTTTGTTCTGATATTGGTTAACACCACTTTTCATAATTTAATCAATTTAATGTAAAGTTTGTTAGTACAATCTACCTGTGAGTAGAATATGGGTCAAATCTTTTATTGTGCATTAAAGAGCTTACTTACCAAAAGTAAAAAAGCATGCAGTACTGAAATAAATATATAATAATACAATATATGTAAAGGGGAAGTAAACACCTTGTAATTACAAAATTGTTTGCAGTTTTCCAATAAATTAACATAGAAGCAATGTGAATTATATTAAAACAGATTAACACCTTGCTTGCTGAAATTATTTTTCAGTGGTCAAGCTTCACCCATCCCTTTCATTAACTAGTAATAAAATGAATGTCCACTGTCATAATATTAAGAATACCACCATTGTTTGTTTACACCAGAAAAGATAAGATAAACTGCAAATTGGGGACATACACTCACTCACCACTTTATTAGGTACACCTTGCTAGTACCGGGTTGGACCCCCTTTTGCCTTCAGAAATACCTTAATTCTTCATGGCATAGATTCAACAAGGTGTTGGAAACATTCCTCAGAGATTTTGGTCCATATTGACATGATAGCATCACGCAGTTGCGGCAGATTTGTCAGCTACACATCCATGATGCGAATCTCTGTTTCCACCACATCCCAAAGGTGCTCTATTGGATTGAGATCTGGTGACTGTGGAGGCCATTGGAGTACAGTGAACTCATTGTCATGTTCAAGAAACCAGTTTGAGATGAGATGAGCTGAGCTTTGTGACATGGTGCATTATCCTACTGGAAGTAGCCATCAGAAGATGGGTACACTGTAGTCATAAAGGGATGGACATGGTCAGCAACAATACTCAGGTAGGCTGCAGTGTTTAAACGATGCTCAATTGGTGCTAAGGGACCCAATAAAATATCCCTCACACCATTACACCACCACCACCAGCCTGAACTGTTGATACAAGGCAGGATGGATCCATGCTTTCATGTTGTTTACGCCAAATTCTGATCCTACCATCTGAATGTCGCAGCTGAAATCGAGATTTATCAGACCAGGCAATGTTTTTCCAATCTTCTATTGTCCAATTTTGGTGAATTGTAGCCTCAGTTTCCTGTTCTTAGCTGACAGGAGTGGCACCCGGTATGGTCTTCTGCTGCTGTAGCCCCTCTGCTTCAAGGTTCGACGTGTTGTGCATTCAGAGATGGTATTCTGCATACCTTGGTTGTAACGAGTGGTTATTTGATTTACTGTTGCCTTTCTATCATCTTGAACCAGTCTGCCCATTCTCCTCTGACCTCTGACATCAACAAGGCATTGTTGTCCACACAACTGTCGCTAATTGAATATTTTCTCTTTTTCTGACCATTCTCTGTAAACCCTAGAGATTGTTGTGCGTGAAAATCCCAGTAGCTAAGCAGTTTTTGAAATACTCAGAACAGCCCATCTGGCACCAACAACCAAGTTCATAGTCACTTAAATCCCCTTTTTTCCCCATTTTGGTGCTTGGTTTGAACTCGTCTTCACCACGTCTAGATGCCAAAATGCATTGAGTTCCTGTCATGTGATTGGCTGATTAGCAATTTGTGTTACCAAGCAATTGAACAGTTGTACCTAATAAAGTGGCTGGTGAGTGTATATGTGTGTGTGTGTATATATATATATATATATATATATATACACACACATACATAACAACAAGAAAAACTTGCACTCACTGGTATTTTCAACACAATTTTACTGTGACTGTGTAATGTTTCGGGGATAATATCCCCTTCCGCACATATTATCCCCGAAACGTTACACGGTCACAGTAAAATTGTGTTGAAAATACCAGTGAGTGCAAGTTTTTCTTGTTGTTGTGAATATTCACTAGCACCCTGGCAGATGGTATGAAAGTGAGAGTGCACATCCTTGCTACTTTATATATATATATATATATATATATATATATATATATATATATATATATATATATATATATATATATATATATATATATATATATATATATATATATATATATATGTGTAAAAAATGCAAAAAAAAAATATGTACAATGCTTTGCAAAAGTATTCACCCCCCTTGGCATTTTTCGTGTTTTGTTGCCTCACAACCTGGAATTAACATAGATTGTTTGAGGATTTGCATAATTTAATTTACAGAACATGCCCACAACTTTGAAGATGTTTTTTTTTTTCTATTGTGAAGCAAACAACAAATAGGACAAAATAACAGAAGAAGTCAATGTTCATAACTATTCACCCCCTAAAGTCAATACTTTGTAGAGCCACCTTTTGCGGCAAACACACCTCAAAATCGCTTTGGATAAGTCTCTAGAGCTTGCCACATCTTACCACTGGGATTTTTGCCCATTCCTCCTGGAAAAACTGCTCCAGCTCCTTCAAGTTGGATGGTTTGCGCTTGTGAACAGCAATCTTTAAGTCTGACCACAGATTTTCTATTGGATTGAGGTCTGGGCTTTGACTAGGCCATTCCAACACATTTACATGTTTCCCCTTAAACCACTCAAGTGTGTTTGGGGTCATTGTCCTGCTGGAAGGTGAACCTCCGTCCTAGCCTCAAATCACGCACAGAGTAGTACAGGTTTTGCTCAAGAATATCCCTCTATTTAGCACCATCCATCTTTCCCTCAACTCTGACCAGTTTCCCAGTCCCGGCTGCTGAAAAACATCCCCACAGCATGATGCCGCCACCACCATGTTTCACTGTGGAGATGGTGTTCTTTGGGTGATTTGATGCGCCAGACATAGCGTTTTCTTTGATGGTCGAAAAGTTCAATTTTAGTCTCATCAGACCATAGCAACTTCCTCCATACATTTTGGGAGTCTCCCACATGCCTTTTTGCAAACTCAAAACGTGACATTTAGTTTTTTGCTGAAAGTAAAGGCTTTCTTCTGGCCACTCTGCTATAAAGCCCAACTCTATGGAGCATACGGCTTATTGTCGTCCTATGTACAGATACTCCAGTCTCTGCTGTGGAACTCTGCAGCTCCTCCAGGGTTACCCTAGGTATCTGTGCTGCCTCTCTGATTAATGCCCTCCTTGCCAGGTCCGTGAGTTTTGGTGGGTGGCCGTCTCTTGGCAAGTTTGCTGTTGTGCCATGTTCTTTCCATTTTGTTATGATAGATTTGATGGTGCTCCTGGGGATCAACAAAGATTTGGATATTTTTTTATAACCTAACCCTGACTTGTACTTCTCAACAACATTGTCCCTTACTTGTTTGGAGAGTTCCTTGGTCTTCATGGCAGTGTTTGGTTAGTGGTGCCTCTTGCTTAGTGTTGCAGCCTATGGAGCCTTTCAAAAAGGTGTGTATATGTAATGACAGATCATGTGCGACACTTAGATTGCACACAGGTGGACATTATTTCACTAATTATGTGACTTCTGAAGGTAATTGGCTGCACCAGAGCTTTTTATGGACTTCATAACAAAGGGGGTGAATACATACGCACATGCCAATTTTCTGTTTTCTATTTCTAAAAAATAGTTTTATGTATATATTTTTCTCATTTCACTTCACCAACTTAGACTATTGTGTTCTGATCCATCACATAAAATTCAGATTAATAAAACATTGAACTTAAGGCTGTAATGTAACAAAATAGGTAAAAAGTCAAGGGGGGTGAATACTTTTGCAAGGCATTGTACAAGTGAGAAACGTAAATTTCCATACTACTTTTTATTTTACAATAATTTGCAGTTCAAATCTGTTTCTGTCTCTTCTGCTGCTTCAGACAAGGAAAGATAAACAGAGCTAGAAGGGAAAAAAAGGCAGGAAATTTGCATGCATGGTGAGAAGCAGTGGACTTCCCGGTTCAGAGAGGCTGATGATTGACATGAGGGTAACATCCTTATCCTTATTTTGACTCACTAGCCAAATAGACTTCCTACTTCCCCTCATACTAGGGACATAACTTATACATTATTTTAATAGCATTTTCACGTTTCTAATGATTATTACAGTTTACGTTGCATAGATATCACATCAACTAGATACATTATCATTTACAACATCATATTAAGTCAAGGACCTATATTTTCTGAAATAAGAGGTATCAATAAATAGAAATATATAGATAGATTGCAGTCTTCACAGTGAAGCTGAATCTGTGTAATCATGAAGATGTGTCTCATAGTTGCACAAATCTCTGATTTTAATAGAGTAATTAGAAAAATGTGGAGTGAACATGTGGGCATTAGATAAACACAATGCTCACTAAATATGGGATTTACAAAGAGTGTAACCATTGCAACATATAGACATTAACAAACATAATATAATTAATAAATTCCACTTTAGCTTTTATTACACCGCATTTACACCGACCTTTAAGGGACAGTCTACACCAGAATTTTTATTGTTTTAAAAGCTAGATAATCCCTTTATTGCCGATTCCCCAGTTTTGCATAACCAATACAGTTATATTAACACACTTTTTACCTCTGTTAATACCTTGTATCTAAGCATCTGCAGACAGTCCCCTTATTTCAGTTCATTTGACAGACTTGCATTTTAGCCAATCAGTGCTTACTCCTAGTTAACTAGTTAGCACTGTGTTATCTAAATAACTCACATGAACTAACACCCTCTAGTGGTGAAAATCCTTCAAGGTCTAAGAAATTAGCATATGAACCTCCTAGGTTTAACTTTCAACTAAGGATACCAAGAGAACAAAGCAAAATTGGTGATAAAAGTATATTGGAAAGTTGTTTAAAATACATGCCCTATCTGAATCATGAAAGTTTATTTTGGACTAGATAGTCCGTTTAACTATTCACATAGGTTTCCTACAGTACTAATATCAATGTTTATAACAGCTCCCAAGATAATGCACAATATATCAGGGCAGTGCATTACATTTGTCATCATTTGTCATATTTTTTTTTTTTAGATAAAAAGCAATGGGATATACGGCCCATGACAATTTAAAATATAAGGCATGGTTTTATATATTTTATATGTATATATTTTAAATATCCCAGAGAAAATATGCTTGTGATCACCAAAATATTAATTATGAAATGGACTTAGAAGCAATTTGTTATTATTTAGGTGTCACAAACATTCCTTTACTGTACGCATCTTGGAAGTTGGGATTTGTCTTTAATTAAGGCAATAGTGAACCCTACATCAATGCCGGACATCGCCATCCCCGACGGATACAAGATCTCCCACAAGGACCGCAGCAACCGACCGGGGGGAGGCATCGCCATCGTCCACAAACACTCCCTCCACGTCACAACCAGCTCCGATTACCACTCACCAGGCTTGGAACACCTACACTTCAAGATCCAGGTCAGTCCCAACACTACCCTCCGTGGCACCCTCATCTACAGACCTCACGGACCTCGTCCTGCCTTCTGTGACTCCATCACCGACCTCATCGCACCCCACGCCCTCCCCTCAACAAACTACATCCTCCTCAGTGACCTCAACTTCCACCTAGACAACCCCAATGACCACAACACTGCCAACCTCTTAGAAAACCTTGGAACCATCGGTCTAAAGCAACTCGTCAACTCCCCAACCCACTCAGCCGGACACACACTCGACCCTATCTTCTCTGCAGGCAACCACATCTCAGTCAACCACATCACCGAACTCCATTGGACTGACCACCATTGCATACATTTTTCCTGCAACAAACCCACCGCACACCTCCAGCAGCACCACCCACCCCGCAGAAACTGGAACAACATCACCGAAGACCAACTGCACTCCACCCTGAACAAGTGCCCCCCAGCCACCTCCACAGATGCCAACTCCTCCGCCTGCAACCTCCACCACTGGCTCACAGACTGCGCCAACACCCTCGCCCCTCTCAAGAAACCGTCCAACCGCCAACCCACCAACAAGGCTAGTTGGTTCAACCCTGCCCTCCAGGACTCCAAACGCCACTGCAGGCGATTGGCAAGGACCTGGAGATCCAGCAAGACCCCCTCAAATAAAACAGCTACAAAGAAGCCATCACTACCCACCACCACCTCATCAAAACCACCAAGAAGACAGCCATCCAAGATAGAATCAATGCCAACGTCCCCAACAGCAAGGAGCTGTTCACAGTAATCAAGGAATTCTCCAATCCCAACAGCAACACCAACGACATCCCGCCCTCCCAGGACCTCTGCGATAACCTCGCAATGTACTTCCACCGCAAGATTGTCGACATCTATGACAGCTTCATGCCCCAGAACTCACCCACCACCGCCTACCCATCAACTCCCACGATACCTCACCCAAATACACCACCGCCTACCCCCCACTGACCATCTGGAGCCCCCTCACCACAGAGGACACCATCAGGATCATGAGATCAATCCACTCCGAAGCACCCTCGGACCCATGCCCGCATCACATTTTCAAAAAAGCGGTTGACACCATCGCCCCCGAGCTCTGCAACACCATCAACTACTCCATCAAAACCGGCACCTTCCCGGATGACTGGAAGCACACAGAATTAAAACCCCTACTGAAAAAACCCACGGCTGACCCCAATGATCCGAAGAACTACCGCCCCTTTGCGGCCAAAGTCATCGAGAAGTCCATCAACGCGCAACTCGTTGACTACATTGAAGCCAACCACACCCTGGACCCCTCCCAATCCGGTTTCAGGAGCAACCACAGCACCGAGACCGCCCTCCTCGCAGCCACAGACGACATCCTCGCCCTACTCGACCGAGGAGAGACCGCCGCCCTCATTCTCCTAGACCTCTCAGCAGCATTCAACACTGTCTCCCACCTCACCCTCCGCAACCGACTACACGATGCCGGCATACGCGACAAAGCCCTGGAATGGATCACCTCCTTCCTCACCAGCAGAACCCAGAAAGTTAGACTCCCACCCTTCACCTTCAAGCCCACAGAAAACAGCTGCATTGTACCCCAAGGCTCTTCTCTGAGCCCCACCCTATTCAACATCTACATGGCCCCTCTCTCCGCCATCGCCCGACGACACAACCTCAACATCGTCTCCTACGCCGACGACACCCAGATAATCATCTCACTCACCAGTGACCCCACCACCGCCAAGAGAAACGTCCACGAAGGGCTGACAGCAGTCGCCACCTGGATGAACTAAAACTGCCTAAAGCTGAACGCAGGCAAGACCGAAGTCCTCCTCCTCGGTCCCACCACTTCCGCATGGAATAACTCCTGGTGGCCCACAGCCCTCGGACACCCTCCAACCCCCACCGACCATGCACGAAATCTAGGCGTCATCCTGGACTCATCGCTCTCCATGAACCGGCAAATCAACGCCGTCTCTTCTGCATGCTTCCACACACTTCACCTGCTGCGAAAGATCTTCAAATGGATCCCAACCGAGACCAGGAAGACTGTCACTCACGCCCTCGTAAGCAGCCGAATGGACTATGGTAACGCACTCTACGCCGGCACCACCATCAAGTTCCAAAAGAGACTACAGCGCATCCAGAACTCCTCGGCCAGACTAATCCTTGACATCCCTCGTCAATGCCACATCACCAAATACCTGCGGGACCTGCACTGGCTCCCCATCAACAAAAGAATAACCTCCAAGCTTCTCACCCACGCATTCAAGGCCCTCCACAACATCGGTCCCGAAAACTTGAACCACCGCGTTACCTTTTACACCCCTGCCAGACAACTTCGATCGGCCGACCAAGCCCTCGCTGTCATCCCCCGCATCAGGAAAACCACAGCGGGAGGCAGATCCTTCTCTCACCTGGCTGCCAAGACTTGGAACACCCTCCCGCTGCACCTTAGACAAGCTACCGCCCTAACTAAGTTCAGAAAGGACCTCAAGACCTGGCTCTTCGACTGAACTGCAACACTCAGCACCTTGAGACCCTTACGGGTGAATAGTCGCGCTTTACAAGAACCCAATAGATAGATAGATAGATAGATAGATAGATAGATAGATAGATAGATAGATAGATAGATAGATAGAACGTTATTTATTATATGCTGTTTTTAGAATCAAAATGCAAGCGTATAACTTTTTTTTTAGTCTCAAGGCAAATCAGAAGCCCTATAACCTAAAGATTTATATTAAATACATCTGCATACCACTCCTAATAATGTTCTCCAGCTTGCTGCTTAGGAGATCCTGTAACAATAAGCAGACATGCACAACAGGTCACTTTATAGAGTAGCACTACTGTATGTGCGCACAATTTTACTCCATAGGACAAAATAAGAAAAACTACATGCAATGTAAGCACTACACTATGCTGTGACAGTAGTGTTGCTACATATACAGGGCAGTCCAAGCAGTATGCCCTATGCAGCAAGCTTGAAAATCATACTTAACCATGCCCCTGTACCTGACTGGGAAGTAGACACAGAGCTAAAAGATTCTGGAAAAAAAGCCCAATATGTCCTCCCTAATATACAGGGAGAGACTGTGAGGAAACTGCTAGAACTTAAATTGTCTTTAAGTTTGATTAGTGATGGTTGTTTGGATGAAATAACACATAGGCCCCTATTTAAGAAAGTCTGGCGGACCTGATCCGACAGTGCGGATCAGGTCCGCCAGATCTCGCTGAATACGGCGAGCAATACACTTGCCGTATTCAGCATTGCACCAACAGCTCACAAGAGCTGCTCGTGCAACGCCGCCCCCTGCAGACTCGCGTCCAATGGGCCGCCAGCAGGGGTTGTCAATCAACCCGATCGTACTCGATCGGGTTGATTTCCGGCGATGTCTATCCTCCTGCTCAGAGCAGGCGGACAGGTTATGGAGCAGTGGTCTTTGTGACCGCTACTTCATAACTGCTGTTTCAGGCTCGCCAGAAACACAGGGCATCAAGCTCCATTCGGAGCTTGATAGATAGGCCCCATTGCATGTATAAATAGTGTAATAAATAATAAACTTAGCAGCTAATGTCGACCTACAAACATTGGTAGTAAATGCTATAGTGTCTTTATGTTGTAACATTTACAAGTTCAAAGACAGAAGCCCCAACAATGCTTGCAGTGGAGAATGAGTAAGGTCATATAATGAGAGGTTCATTTCCCATGTGTGTGTGTGTAAATATATATATATACATACATACATACACACACTTTAGGAACAGTTGCAACTCAGGTTGTTTAACTCCAAACAAGTAGAAAGTGAACTGATTGAAACAGGATGGGCAAGGGTATACTGAGCAGTATTCAGCGAGGGATTTCATTGTACTGCAAATAGGGGAACTCTGCCTATACTGAA
The DNA here is from genome assembly GCF_027579735.1 of Bombina bombina. Lineage (NCBI taxonomy): Eukaryota > Metazoa > Chordata > Amphibia > Anura > Bombinatoridae > Bombina > Bombina bombina. The sequence continues at coordinate 510,502,806 of NC_069503.1, read as the reverse complement.
ATTATTTTATAAGAGTTTGCCAGAAGTAACAGCTGTAAAAAAACAAGTCACTAATTAGAATTTGCTTCCACAAGAGACTTTTAATAACTGTCTCACTTTTGCCACGCATGTTGGGTCTACCCATCCTGATTTTAATGCTGAACCGCCTACATAGAAATATCTGGGTCCAACCTAGTGATGATTGTGTTATGAGCAGGAAAAACTGCTGATTTTGTTTACATGTATAACTTCAGTAATGACCATTCATCATACTTACAATATCATACTTCTGTGTGGTGTTCCCCTGAATGTCAAGCAAATATACCTTTCCGCTATGGGTACCCAGTGCCAGAAACTGCAAAAAAAACAAAGTCAAGAATAATTATTGCTAAAATTACATTCCAGCAAAATAAAGGCATTTAGTGATTTAAAGGGACAGTAAACACCTTGAGATTTGTATATATAATGTTTAGTTATGCATAATGAAACAACTTTGCAATATATTTTCATTATTTATTTTGCCCACTTTTGTGTACTTTAGCTCTCAAATTTGATCAATTTATAATTCTCTGAACTTGAAATGTACCCTGCTGACTTCTCAGCTGCTGCCATATAGTGCTCTAGAAATGGGCCAGTTCCTAAGCATACTTCCCTGCTTTCCAACAAAGATATCAATAGGACAAAGAAAAACTTATAATAGAAGTACTGTACATTAAAATGCTGTTTAAAATTGCATACTCCATCTAAACCATGAAAGAAAATTTTTGGGTTTCATATCCATTTAATAGGGTATTTTTATGTCCCACACAGAATAAATCTCCTAGGAACTGTATATTTTTATAATTGTAACTTGTTTGAATGTAAGTCACATAATAAGGCTACAATTAAAGGGATAGAAAGGTGAAAATTTAAATGTGCAAAGGTGCATTTCAGTTTTAAATGGAAGCATTTTAGCAATAAACTTTCATTAGCAAAATGTTTCCAGCAAAAGTTATTACTGTTTTTCAGCGGCATATGCACATATCCTGTGAGGGCCTGTGCATCAGTATTAAAGCTCAGAGAGCTGGCGTTGGTGTATATTATATCTGTGTATATATATATATATCTGTATTATATCTGCCATACAAGCCACTGATGACTCTCTGAGAAGTTGTGGTGTTTGAATACTGGTGCACATACACTCACAGAATATGTGCGTATGCCGCTAAAAAACAGAAATTCATTTTACTCAAAGCATTTTTTGCTAAAGGAAGAATATTGCAAAAATGTTTCTATTTAAAATTGAAACACACTCATGCACAATTTTCAATTTACATTTTGACCTTTCTATCCTTTTAAAGATACTTAAAGGCACATTAAGCACCTCTAGATTTTGTGTAAAAGTTGTGCTTGTGCCATAATACCTAGAGGCAAGAATCAAAATCTGGAACAAAAGATTTCGAATGATGGCTATTTGCCTAAAATGGTTATTTGATTTGCAGCATCTGGAGGTTACAGTATTTGCTTTTGGGCCTTTCTAGGGAGTGTGGAACAAGCACAATTTTTTGCACAAAATCAAGGTGTATAATGTCTCTTTAAGCAATAGTGGCTGATATAGTGAGGTTGATCAATTTCATTAATTTAACTGTCAGTGTAACACATGATCATGTATTCAATAAATCACAGACTATAAGTGACTATGAACATGTAAACTATAAGATGGCAATAGAAGATAGCTTAAAACAAGACTCATCATCTATCCACCAAATATAAGATAGACAGGTGGATAGTGGGTGAGATTGTGGCCATGTCTGAGCGGTCAAAGAGATATTAAAATGTGTATACGAGAGATAAAAACAGAATTTATGTTTACCTGATAAATTACTTTCTCCAACGGTGTGTCCGGTCCACGGCGTCATCCTTACTTGTGGGATATTCTCTTCCCCAACAGGAAATGGCAAAGAGCCCAGCAAAGCTGGTCACATGATCCCTCCTAGGCTCCGCCTACCCCAGTCATTCGACCGACGTTAAGGAGGAATATTTGCATAGGAGAAACCATATGGTACCGTGGTGACTGTAGTTAAAGAAAATAAATTATCAGACCTGATTAAAAAAACCAGGGCGGGCCGTGGACCGGACACACCGTTGGAGAAAGTAATTTATCAGGTAAACATAAATTCTGTTTTCTCCAACATAGGTGTGTCCGGTCCACGGCGTCATCCTTACTTGTGGGAACCAATACCAAAGCTTTAGGACACGGATGAAGGGAGGGAGCAAATCAGGTCACCTAAATGGAAGGCACCACGGCTTGCAAAACCTTTCTCCCAAAAATAGCCTCAGAAGAAGCAAAAGTATCAAACTTGTAAAATTTGGTAAAAGTGTGCAGTGAAGACCAAGTCGCTGCCCTACATATCTGATCAACAGAAGCCTCGTTCTTGAAGGCCCATGTGGAAGCCACAGCCCTAGTGGAATGAGCTGTGATTCTTTCGGGAGGCTGCCGTCCGGCAGTCTCGTAAGCCAATCTGATGATGCTTTTAATCCAAAAAGAGAGAGAGGTAGAAGTTGCTTTTTGACCTCTCCTTTTACCAGAATAAACAACAAACAAGGAAGATGTTTGTCTAAAATCCTTTGTAGCATCTAAATAGAATTTTAGAGCGCGAACAACATCCAAATTGTGCAACAAACGTTCCTTCTTTGAAACTGGTTTCGGACACAGAGAAGGTACGATAATCTCCTGGTTAATGTTTTTGTTAGAAACAACTTTTGGAAGAAAACCAGGTTTAGTACGTAAAACCACCTTATCTGCATGGAACACCAGATAAGGAGGAGAACACTGCAGAGCAGATAATTCTGAAACTCTTCTAGCAGAAGAAATTGCAACTAAAAACAAAACTTTCCAAGATAATAACTTAATATCAACGGAATGCAAGGGTTCAAACGGAACCCCCTGAAGAACTGAAAGAACTAAATTGAGACTCCAAGGAGGAGTCAAAGGTTTGTAAACAGGCTTAATTCTAACCAGAGCCTGAACAAAGGCTTGAACATCTGGCACAGCAGCCAGTTTTTTGTGAAGTAACACCGACAAGGCAGAAATCTGTCCCTTCAGGGAACTTGCAGATAATCCTTTTTCCAATCCTTCTTGAAGGAAGGATAGAATCCTAGGAATCTTAACCTTGTCCCAAGAGAATCTTTTAGATTCACACCAACAGATATATTTTTTCCAAATTTTGTGGTAAATCTTTCTAGTTACAGGCTTTCTGGCCTGAACAAGAGTATCAATAACAGAATCTGAGAACCCTCGCTTCGATAAAATCAAGCGTTCAATCTCCAAGCAGTCAGCTGGAGTGAAACCAGATTCGGATGTTCGAACGGACCCTGAACAAGAAGGTCTCGTCTCAAAGGTAGCTTCCAAGGTGGAGCCGATGACATATTCACCAGATCTGCATACCAAGTCCTGCGTGGCCACGCAGGAGCTATCAAGATCACCGACGCCCTCTCCTGATTGATCCTGGCTACCAGCCTGGGGATGAGAGGAAACGGCGGGAACACATAAGCTAGTTTGAAGGTCCAAGGTGCTACTAGTGCATCCACTAGAGCCGCCTTGGGATCCCTGGATCTGGACCCGTAGCAAGGAACTTTGAAGTTCTGACGAGAGGCCATCAGATCCATGTCTGGAATGCCCCACAGCTGAGTGACTTGGGCAAAGATTTCCGGATGGAGTTCCCACTCCCCCGGATGCAATGTCTGACGACTCAGAAAATCCGCTTCCCAATTTTCCACTCCTGGGATGTGGATAGCAGACAGGTGGCAGGAGTGAGACTCCGCCCATAGAATGATTTTGGTCACTTCTTCCATCGCTAGGGAACTCCTTGTTCCCCCCTGATGGTTGATGTACGCAACAGTTGTCATGTTGTCTGATTGAAACCGTATGAACTTGGCCCTCGCTAGCTGAGGCCAAGCCTTGAGAGCATTGAATATCGCTCTCAGTTCCAGAATATTTATCGGTAGAAGAGATTCTTCCCGAGACCAAAGACCCTGAGCTTTCAGGGATCCCCAGACCGCACCCCAGCCCATCAGACTGGCGTCGGTCGTGACAATGACCCACTCTGGTCTGCGGAATGTCATCCCTTGTGACAGGTTGTCCAGGGACAGCCACCAACGGAGTGAGTCTCTGGTCCTCTGATTTACTTGTATCTTCGGAGACAAGTCTGTATAGTCCCCATTCCACTGACTGAGCATGCACAGTTGTAATGGTCTTAGATGAATGCGCGCAAAAGGAACTATGTCCATTGCCGCTACCATCAACCCGATCACTTCCATGCACTGAGCTATGGAAGGAAGAGGAACGGAATGAAGTATCCGACAAGAGTCTAGAAGCCTTGTTTTTCTGGCCTCTGTCAGAAAAATCCTCATTTCTAAGGAGTCTATTATTGTTCCCAAGAAGGGAACCCTTGTTGACGGGGATAGAGAACTCTTTTCCACGTTCACTTTCCATCCGTGAGATCTGAGAAAGGCCAGGACAATGTCCGTGTGAGCCTTTGCTTGAGGAAGGGACGACGCTTGAATCAGAATGTCGTCCAAGTAAGGTACTACAGCAATGCCCCTTGGTCTTAGCACAGCTAGAAGGGACCCTAGTACCTTTGTGAAAATCCTTGGAGCAGTGGCTAATCCGAAAGGAAGCGCCACGAACTGGTAATGTTTGTCCAGGAATGCGAACCTTAGGAACCGATGATGTTCCTTGTGGATAGGAATATGTAGATACGCATCCTTTAAATCCACCGTGGTCATGAATTGACCTTCCTGGATGGAAGGAAGAATAGTTCGAATGGTTTCCATCTTGAACGATGGAACCTAGAGAAACTTGTTTAAGATCTTGAGATCTAAGATTGGTCTGAACGTTCCCTCTTTTTTGGGAACTATGAACAGATTGGAGTAGAACCCCATCCCTTGTTCTCTTAATGGAACAGGATGAATCACTCCCATTTTTAACAGGTCTTCTACACAATGTAAGAATGCCTGTCTTTTTATGTGGTCTGAAGACAACTGAGACCTGTGGAACCTCCCCCTTGGGGGAAGTCCCTTGAATTCCAGAAGATAACCTTGGGAGACTATTTCTAGCGCCCAAGGATCCAGAACATCTCTTGCCCAAGCCTGAGCGAAGAGAGAGAGTCTGCCCCCCACCAGATCCGGTCCCGGATCGGGGGCCAACATTTCATGCTGTCTTGGTAGCAGTGGCAGGTTTCTTGGCCTGCTTTCCCTTGTTCCAGCCTTGCATTGGTCTCCAAGCTGGCTTGGCTTGAGAAGTATTACCCTCTTGCTTAGAGGACGTAGCACCTTGGGCTGGTCCGTTTCTACGAAAGGGACGAAAATTAGGTTTATTTTTTGCCTTGAAAGGCCGATCCTGAGGAAGGGCGTGGCCCTTACCCCCAGTGATATCAGAGATAATCTCTTTCAAGTCAGGGCCAAACAGCGTTTTCCCCTTGAAAGGAATGTTAAGTAGCTTGTTCTTGGAAGACGCATCAGCCGACCAAGATTTCAACCAAAGCGCTCTGCGCGCCACAATAGCAAACCCAGAATTCTTAGCCGCTAACCTAGCCAATTGCAAAGTGGCGTCTAGGGTGAAAGAATTAGCCAATTTGAGAGCATTGATTCTGTCCATAATCTCCTCCAAAGGAGGAGAATCACTATCGACCGCTCTTATCAGATCATCGAACCAGAAACATGCGGCTGTAGCGACAGGGACAATGCATGAAATTGGTTGTAGAAGGTAACCTTGCTGAACAAACATTTTTTTAAGCAAACCTTCTAATTTTTTATCCATAGGATCTTTGAAAGCACAACTATCCTCTATGGGTATAGTGGTGCGTTTGTTTAAAGTGGAAACCGCTCCCTCGACCTTGGGGACTGTCTGCCATAAGTCCTTTCTGGGGTCGACCATAGGAAACAATTTTTTAAATATGGGGGGAGGGACGAAAGGAATACCGGGCCTTTCCCATTCTTTATTAACAATGTCCGCCACCCGCTTGGGTATAGGAAAAGCTTCTGGGAGCCCCGGCACCTCTAGGAACTTGTCCATTTTACAAAGTTTCTCTGGGATGACCAACTTGTCACAATCATCCAGAGTGGATAATACCTCCTTAAGCAGAATGCGGAGATGTTCCAACTTAAATTTAAATGCAATCACATCAGGTTCAGCCTGTTGAGAAATGTTCCCTGAATCAGTAATTTCTCCCTCAGACAAAACCTCCCTGGCCCCATCAGACTGGGTTAGGGGCCCTTCAGAAATATTATCAGCGTCGTCATGCTCTTCAGTATCTAAAACAGAGCAGCCGCGCTTACGCTGATAAGTGTTCATTTTGGCTAAAATGTTTTTGACAGAATTATCCATTACAGCCGTTAATTGTTGCATAGTAAGGAGTATTGGCGCGCTAGATGTACTAGGGGCCTCCTGAGTGGGCAAGACTCGTGTAGACGAAGGAGGGAATGATGCAGTACCATGCTTACTCCCCTCACTTGAGGAATCATCTTGGGCATCATTGTCATTATCACATAAATCACATTTATTTAAATGAATAGGAATTCTGGCTTCCCCACATTCAGAACACAGTCTATCTGGTAGTTCAGACATGTTAAACAGGCATAAACTTGATAACAAAGTACAAAAAACGTTTTAAAATAAAACCGTTACTGTCACTTTAAATTTTAAACTGAACACACTTTATTACTGCAATTGCGAAAAAACATGAAGGAATTGTTCAAAATTCACCAAATTTTCACCACAGTGTCTTAAAGCCTTAAAAGTATTGCACACCAAATTTGGAAGCTTTAACCCTTAAAATAACGGAACCGGAGCCGTTTTGAACTTTAACCCCTTTACAGTCCCTGGTATCTGCTTTGCTGAGACCCAACCAAGCCCAAAGGGGAATACGATACCAAATGACGCCTTCAGAAAGTCTTTTCTAAGTATCAGAGCTCCTCTCACATGCGACTGCATGCCATGCCTCTCAAAAACAAGTGCGCAACACCGGCGCGAAAATGAGGCTCTGCTTATGCTTTGGGAAAGCCCCTAAAGAATAAGGTGTCTAAACCAGTGCCTGCCGATATTATTATATCAAAATACCCAGATAAAATGATTCCTCAAGGCTAAATATGTGTTAATAATGAATCGATTTAGCCCAAAAAAAGTCTACAGTTTTAATAAGCCCTTGTGAAGCCCTTATTTACGATCGTAATAAACATGGCTTACCGGATCCCATAGGGAAAATGACAGCTTCCAGCATTACATCGTCTTGTTAGAATGTGTCATACCTCAAGCAGCAAGAGACTGCACACTGTTCCCCCAACTGAAGTTAATTGCTCTCAACAGTCCTGTGTGGAACAGCCATGGATTTTAGTGACGGTTGCTAAAATCATTTTCCTCATACAAACAGAAATCTTCATCTCTTTTCTGTTTCTGAGTAAATAGTACATACCAGCACTATTTCAAAATAACAAACTCTTGATTGAATAATAAAAACTACAGTTAAACACTAAAAAACTCTAAGCCATCTCCGTGGAGATGTTGCCTGTACAACGGCAAAGAGAATGACTGGGGTAGGCGGAGCCTAGGAGGGATCATGTGACCAGCTTTGCTGGGCTCTTTGCCATTTCCTGTTGGGGAAGAGAATATCCCACAAGTAAGGATGACGCCGTGGACCGGACACACCTATGTTGGAGAAATAAGGAGGCCTTTGAAGAAAGAGAAAGTGATGAGAGAAAGTGAAAAGATAGAGATAAAATAATTAAATATGCTCTCCCTGCAAGCTCAGTCCCTTTGATTGGGTTATGGTTTCTATAAACAGAAGAGGACTATTTAATGTACAAAAATAAGCTTAAATGAGTATTGCCCCATACATTTTGTATAACAACTCACTGGGAACCAATTTTACAGTATAGTGTTCCTTTAACTGAAGTGCATATGATCTCCAACTCTATATTACCTATGCAAAGAAATGTTTTATAGATTAACTAGGCGATAAGCCTGCCCAGAGGGCAGTCTAAGTTTAAAAGATAAAAACCCCCAAGCTAAAGTTACAAAAAATAAAAAAGTTAAATTACAGAAAAAAAATAAGAAAGAAACAAAGCTATCCAAAATAAAAAAACTAATAACCCTATAAAAATAAAAACACCCCCTTATCTAATACTAAACTACCAATAGCCCTTAAAAGGGCCTTTTGTAGGGCATTGCCCTAAGTCAAAAAGCTCTTTAACCTCTAAAAAATACTAAGTCCTCACTAACAGTAAGATCCCCCAAAATAAAAAACTAACACTAAAAAAAACAAACTACCCATTGCCCCTAAAGGGGCATTTGTATGGGCATTGCCCTTAAAAGGGCATTCAGCTCTTTTACTGCCCTTAAAAGGGCAATCAGCTCTTTTTCAAGCCCAAAAATAATCCTAACCCAAATAAAAAAAACAGAATTTATGTTTACCTGATAAATTACTTTCTCCAACGGTGTGTCCGGTCCACGGCGTCATCCTTACTTGTGGGATATTCTCTTCCCCAACAGGAAATGGCAAAGAGCCCAGCAAAGCTGGTCACATGATCCCTCCTAGGCTCCGCCTACCCCAGTCATTCGACCGACGTTAAGGAGGAATATTTGCATAGGAGAAACCATATAATACCGTGGTGACTGTAGTTAAAGAAAATAAATCATCAGACCTGATTAAAAAACCAGGGCGGGCCGTGGACCGGACACACCGTTGGAGAAAGTAATTTATCAGGTAAACATAAATTCTGTTTTCTCCAACATAGGTGTGTCCGGTCCACGGCGTCATCCTTACTTGTGGGAACCAATACCAAAGCTTTAGGACACGGATGAAGGGAGGGAGCAAATCAGGTCACCTAAATGGAAGGCACCACGGCTTGCAAAACCTTTCTCCCAAAAAATAGCCTCAGAAGAAGCAAAAGTATCAAACTTGTAAAATTTGGTAAAAAGTGTGCAGTGAAGACCAAGTCGCTGCCCTACATATCTGATCAACAGAAGCCTCGTTCTTGAAGGCCCATGTGGAAGCCACAGCCCTAGTGGAATGAGCTGTGATTCTTTCAGGAGGCTGCCGTCCGGCAGTCTCGTAAGCCAATCTGATGATGCTTTTAATCCAAAAAGAGAGAGAGGTAGAAGTTGCTTTTTGACCTCTCCTGTTACCAGAATAAACAACAAACAAGGAAGATGTTTGTCTAAAATCCTTTGTAGCATCTAAATAGAATTTTAGAGCGCGAACAACAGCCAAATTGTGCAACAAACGTTCCTTCTTCGAAACTGGTTTCGGACCCAAAGAAGGAACGACTATCTCCTGGTTAATGTTTTTGTTAGAAACAACTTTTGGAAGAAAATCAGGTTTAGTACGTAAAACCACCTTATCTGCATGGAACACCAGATAAGGAGGAGAACACTGCAGAGCAGATAATTCTGAAACTCTTCTAGCGGAAGAAATTGCAGCCAAAAACAAAACTTTCCAAGATGATAACTTAATATCAACGAAATGTAAGGGTTCAAACGGAACCCCCTGAAGAACTGAAAGAACTAAGTTGAGACTCCAAGGAGGAGTCAAAGGTTTGTAAACAGGCTTGATTCTAACCAGAGCCTGAACAAAGGCTTGAACATCTGGCACAGCTGCCAGCTCTTTGTGAAGTAACACAGACAAGGCAGAAATCTGTCCCTTCAAGGAACTTGCAGATAATCCTTTCTCCAATCCTTCTTGAAGAAAGGATAGAATCCTAGGAATCTTTACCTTGTCCCAAGGGAATCCTTTAGATTCACACCAACAGATATATTTTTTCCATATTTTGTGGTAAATTTTTCTAGTTACAGGCTTTCTGGCCTGAACAAGAGTATCAATAACAGAATCTGAGAACCCTCGCTTTGATAAGATCAAGCGTTCAATCTCCAAGCAGTCAGCTGGAGTAGGACCAGATTCGGATGTTCGAACGGACCTTGAACAAGAAGGTCTCGTCTCAAAGGTAGCTTCCATGGTGAAGCCGATGACATATTCACCAGATCTGCCTACCAAGTCCTGCGTGGTTACGCAGGAGCTATCAAGATCACCTACGCCCTCTCCTGATTGATCCTGGCTACCAGCCTGGGGATGAGAGGAAACGGCGGGAATACATAAGCTAGGTTGAAGGTCCAAGGTGCTACTAGTGCATCTACTAGAGTCGCCTTGGGATCCCTGGATCTGGACCCGTAGCAAGGAACCTTGAAGTTCTGACGAGAGGCCATCAGATCCATGTCTGGAATGCCCCACAGTTGAGTGATTTGGGCAAAGATTTCCGGATGGAGTTCCCACACCCCCGGATGCAATGTCTGACGAATCAGAAAATCCGCTTCCCAAGTTTCCACTCCTGGGATGTGGATTGCAGACAGGTGGCAGGAGCGAGTCTCCGCCCATTGAATGATTTTGGTCACTTCTTCCATCGCCAGGGAACTCCTTGTTCCCCCCTGATGGTTGATGTACGCAACAGTCGTCATGTTGTCTGATTGAAACCGTATGAACTTGGCCCTCGCTAGCTGAGGCCAAGCCTTGAGAGCATTGAATATCGCTCTCAGTTCCAGAATATTTATCGGTAGAAGAGATTCTTCCCGAGACCAAAGACCCTGAGCTTTCAGGGATCCCCAGACCGCGCCCCAGCCCATCAGACTGGCGTCGGTCGTGACAATGACCCACTCTGGTCTGCGGGAGGTCACCCCTAGCGACAGGTTGTCCAGGGACAGCCACCAACGGAGTGAGTCTCTGGTCCTCTGATTTACTTGTATCTTCGGAGACAAGTCTGTATAGTCCCCATTCCACTGACTGAGCATACACAATTGAAATGGTCTTAGATGAATGCGCGCAAAAGGAACTATGTCCAATGCCGCTACCATCAAACCTATCACTTCCATGCACTGTGCTATGGAAGGAAGAGGAACGGAAGGAAGTATCCGACAAGAGTTTAGAAGTTTTGTTTTTCTGGTCTCTGTCAGAAAAATCCTCATTTCTAAGGAGTCTATTATTGTTCCCAAGAAGGGAACTCTTGTCGACGGAGATAGAGAACTCTTTTCCACGTTCACTTACCATCCGTGAGATCTGAGAAAGGCCAGGACTATGTCCGTGTGAGCCTTTGCTTGAGGAAGGGACGACGCTTGAATCAGAATGTCGTCCAAGTAAGGTACTACAGCAATGCCCCTTGGTCTTAGCACCGCCAGAAGGGACCCTAGTACCTTTGTGAAAATCCTTGGAACAGTGGCTAATCCGAAAGGAAGCGCCACGAACTGGTAATGCTTGTCCAGGAATGCGAACCTTAGGAACCGATGATGTTCCTTGTGGACAGGAATATGTAGATACGCATCCTTTAAATCCACCGTGGTCAAGAATTGACCTTTCTGGATGGAAGGATTGTTCGAATGGTTTCCATTTTGGACGATGGAACCTTGAGAAACTTGTTTAGGATCTTGAGATCTAAGATTGGTCTGAACGTTCCCTCTTTTTTGGGAACTACGAACAGATTGGAGTAGAACCCCATCCCTCGTTCTTTTAATGGAACAGGATGAATCACTTCCAGAAGATAACCTTGGAAGACTATTTCTAGCGCCCAAGGATCCAGAACATCTCTTGCCCAAGCCTGAGTGAAGAGAGAGAGTCTGCCCCCCACCAAATCCGGTCCCGGATCGGGGGCCCGCATCTCATGCTGTCTTGGGAGCAGTGGCAGGTTTCTTGGCCTGCTTTCCTTTGTTCCAGCCTTGCCTTGGTCTCCAGGCTGGATTGGCTTGAGAAGTATTACCCTCCTGCTTAGAGGACGTAGCACTTGGGGCTGGTCCGTTTCTGCGAAAGGGACGAAAATTAGGTTTATTTTTGGCCTTGAAAGACCTATTCTGAGGAAGGGCGTGGCCCTTGCCCCCAGTGATATCAGAGATAAACTCTTTCAAGTCAGGGCCAAACAGTGTTTTCCCCTTGAAAGGAATGTCAAACAATTTGTTCTTGGATTTTAACCAAAGCGCTCTGCGCGCCACAATAGCAAACCCAGAATTTTTCGCCGCTAACCTAGCCAATTGCCAGGTGGCGACTAGGGTGAAAGAATTAGCCAATTTAAGAGCACGAATTCTGTCCATAATCTCCTCATAAGAAGAAGAATTACTAATAATCGCCTTTTCTAGCTCATCGCACCAGAAACACGCGGCTGTAGTGACAGGGACAATGCATGCAATTGGTTGTAGAAGGTAACCTTGCTGAACAAACATCTTTTTTAGCAAATCTTCTAATTTTTTATCCATAGGATCTTGGAAAGCACAACTATCTTCTATGGGTATAGTGGTGCGCTTGTTTAGAGTAGAAACCGCCCCCTCGACCTTGGGGACTGTCTGCCATAAGTCCTTTCTGGGGTCGACTATAGGAAACAATTTTTTAAATATGGGGGGAGGTACGAAAGGTACACCGGGCCTGTCCCATTCTTTATTAACAATGTACGCCACCCGCTTGAGTATAGGAAAAGCTTCGGGGGGCCCCGGGGCCTCTAGGAACTTGTCCATTTTACATAGTGTTTCTGGAATGACCAGATAATCACAATCATCCAAATTGGATAACACCTCCTTAAGCAGAGCGCGGAGATGTTCCAACTTAAATTTAAAAGTAATCACATCAGGTTCAGCTTGTTGAGAAATTTTTCCTGAATCTGAAATTTCTCCCTCAGACAAAACCTCCCTGGCCCCCTCAGACTGGTGTAGGGGCCCTTCAGAAACAATATCATCAGCGGCCTCATGCTCTTCAGTATTTTCTAAAACAGAGCAGTCGCGCTTTCGCTGATAAGTGGGCATATTGGCTAAAATGTTTTTGATAGAATTATCCATTACAGCCGTTAATTGTTGCATAGTAAGGAGTATTGGCGCGCTAGATGTACTAGGGGCCTCCTGTATGGGCAAAACTGGTGTAGACGAAGGAGGGGATGATGCAGTACCATGCTTACTCCCCTCACTTGAGGAATCATCTTGGGCATCATTTTTACTAAATTTATTATGACATAAATCACATCTATTTAAATGAGAAGGAACCTTGGCTTCCCCACAGTCAGAACACAATCTATCTGGTAGTTCAGACATGTTAAACAGGCATAAACTTGATAACAAAGCACAAAAAACGTTTTAAAATAAAACCGTTACTGTCACTTTAAATTTTAAACTGAACACACTTTATTACTGCAATTGCGAAAAAGTATGAAGGAATTGTTCAAAATTCACCAAAATTTCACCACAGTGTCTTAAAGCCTTAAAAGTATTGCACACCAAATTTGGAAGCTTTAACCCTTAAAATAACGGAACCGGAGCCGTTTTTATATTTAACCCCTTTACAGTCCCTGGAATCTGCTTTGCTGAGACCCAACCAAGCCCAAAGGGGAATACGATACCAAATAATGCCTTCAGAAAGACTTTTCTATGTATCAGAGCTCCACACACATGCAGCTGCATGTCATGCTGTTCTCAAAAACAAGTGCGCCATACCGGCGCGAAAATGAGGCTCTGACTATGATTAGGGAAAGCCCCAATAGAATAAAGTGTCTAAAACAGTGCCTGCCGATATTATTTTACAAAAAATACCCAGATTAAATGATTCCTCAAGGCTAAATATGTGTAAATATGATCGATTTAGCCCAGAAAATGTCTACAGTCTTAATAAGCCCTTGTGAAGCCCTTATTTACTGTGTGAATAAAAATGGCTTACCGGATCCCATAGGGAAAATGACAGCTTCCAGCATTACATCGTCTTGTTAGAATGTGTCATACCTCAAGCAGCAAAAGACTGCTCACTGTTCCCCCAACTGAAGTTAATTCCTCTCAACAGTCCTGTGTGGAACAGCCATGGATTTTAGTAACGGTTGCTAAAATCATTTTCCTCATACAAACAGAAATCTTCATCTCTTTTCTGTTTCAGAGTAAATAGTACATACCAGCACTATTTTAAAATAACAAACTCTTGATTGAATAATAAAAACTACAGTTAAACACTAAAAAACTCTAAGCCATCTCCGTGGAGATGTTGCCTGTACAACGGCAAAGAGAATGACTGGGGTAGGCGGAGCCTAGGAGGGATCATGTGACCAGCTTTGCTGGGCTCTTTGCCATTTCCTGTTGGGGAAGAGAATATCCCACAAGTAAGGATGACGCCGTGGACCGGACACACCTATGTTGGAGAAAAACACCCCAAAAATTAAACAAAAAAAGCCTAAACCTAAGCCCCAAATAGGTACTCACTGTTCCTGAAGTCAGACGGAGAAGGTCTTCTTCCAGACGGATCCATCATCTTCTATCTTTATCTGGAGTGAATGGGGCGCGGAGTGGAGATGCGGATACTCAGCGGCGGTGGTCCTCGGCGGCAGCATGGAGGCTCCTCTTTATCTGATGTCTGTCATAGACTGAAGATTGAATGCAATGTACCGCAATCAATTTGGGGTACCTTGCATTTATATTGGCTGAAATTTTGAAATCAGCCAATAGGATTAGAGCTACTGAAATCCTATTGGCTGTTCAAATCAGCCAATAAGATTTAAGTAGCTCTCATCCTGTTGGCTGATTTCAAAATTTCAGCCAATAGGAATGCAAGGTACCCCAATAAATATGGGGTACCGTGCATTCAATCTTCAGTGTGCGACAGAAGATCGCATGAAGAGGAGCCTCCACGCCGCAGAAGACCACAGCCATTGAGGATCCAGGCAGTAAAAGAGCTAATGCCCACACAAATTCCCCTTTAGGGGCAATGGGTAGTTAAGTTTTTTTAGTGTTAGGTTTTTTTATTTAGGTGGTTGGGGTTTTTTTACTGTTAGGGGGGACTTATTATTTTTTAGAGGTAAAATTGCTGTTTAACTTAGGGCAATGCCCTACAAAAGGCCCTTTTGGGGGGGCTTTTTTATTTTCATTTTTGATCATTTTGTTTATTTTTTTTCTCTGTAATGTTAGACTTTATTATTTTTTTGTAATTTAATGTTAGTTTTTTTGTTTGTTTTTTAATTGTAATTTAGTAGTAATTGGGGTTAATTTAGGGGGTGTTAGGTTAGGAGGCTTAGTAATTAAATTAGTTATTTGCGTTGTGGGGGGTTGGCGGTATAGGGGTTAATATATTAATTAGGTTTATTGCGATTAGGGGATTAGGTGATTTAGGGGTTAATAGGTTCATTAAGGTTATTGTGATGTGGGGGTTTGGAGGTTTAGGGGTTAATAGGTTAATTAGGTTTATTGCGATGTGGGGGTTGGCGGTTTAAGAGTTAATAGGTTAAATGGGTTTATTGCGATGTGGGGGGTTGGCAGTTTAGGGGTTAATATTTTAATTATGTTATTTGCAGTTTAGGGGTTATTAACACGGTTTAGGTGTTTGTTATACTTCGTGCGGGCTGTTACGTGTTTTTATTTCTATTTCTTGTGGGGGGTTACTTTTTTTAAGTTATTTTGTGCGGGCAGTTGTGTGTGTGTTTTTTTAGGGCTTCGGGCTTGCCTACGCTGCATCCAGGTGGATTCCGAAAATGGCAGGGTGGTGAAAGAATTTTCGGAAACCACCTGGATGCAGCGATTGTTTTGGCTGCCACGTGCAGCCAACATTCCTTCTGCGGATGCGTGCGCAACTAGCGACGGATGCGTTACAAACGCGATTATAGTATAGATATTATTCAAAACACAAACATCAAAAATGTATTATAGAAAATGTGATCAAATCAGTACTAAATTATATAAAAATATAAATAATATATCTATATATAAATGTCAGCCTAGTATCTATCTTTTCATTTATAATAATTCTTGAGATCATTCTGCATGCTGTTTTCTGTGGTTGTGGTTCAAATAGATGGGTAACCAAACATTAAAAAAGGAAACAGATCTTGACCAACAGGGATTCTCCCTATGGGCATATCTCTATAAATCATCTGCTACTGCCCTCATAGATAATCCTCCCCTCCAGAGACAGACACTCACAATAATAGAAAATGCTTTTTTATATGGTCGCCAAACAAGATAAGATCTATATAATGTTTTGTACATACAATTAATAATGTCACATCTTATTTGTAAACAATAAAAAGTATTCCAAATTAGCTTCAGCATATAGGTGATAGTATATTAAATATGTGTGTGTGCATATATATATATATATATATATATATATATATATATATATATATATATATATATATATATATATATATATATATATATATATATATAAAACTCTCTATCTTGTTTAATGTGTATTGTGTATCCAGACCTACCCAGGTCCATCCTTACAAATTACTTTTATTCCATTGACTTCAAGCATGGTTCATTGCAGCCTATAATGAATTGCTCAAAGTCTACAGACAACTGCTAAGTGTGTCAGCCTGTTTTAAACATAGATAAATAAATGACCTTCCAAACGTGTGGTATTTATCTAAGTAGACTTTTTTTATAAAGTCGTTTTCTGCTAAACTATGTAACTACAATATATACATATATATATATATATATGTATATAAAAGCATATTAATAATTATAATATAATCATATAATAATCATATAATAATAATTATACAACAAACAAAAAAAGAAAACAGCTCATTATCAATTCATCTCTTAGATTGCCTTTACTCCTGCAAGGTTGCCCTTTTTTTCGAGAAAGAAAAAAAAAAAGTCCCCCGGGTAAAAAAAATCAATAGTGGTTAATAAAACATCAGGTGTGCTGACATAACTAGGTATGACTATTCCACTGCACAGGCCTGCTTGAATGCACCAGGTGCCATGACGATTAGTCATCCAGAGCAGACAGCCGGCCTGGTAAAAATATGATGCTTTAGCGCTTAAAGGAGGGGGGGGTGAGTGGTTTAACAAAAAAAATAGGGATAATGAGAATTCTAATAGAAAATGAGAAACCCTGAAAAAAAAGTATAAGAATGAGATGCAACAACCATTAAGACATAATCATTTTATTATATAATGTTTTATTCAAGTAATGCATATTCCACTTTCAAACCATGTAATTACAATTTACACACAAATATGTTATTTATGTATATTTATTTAGGTACAAAGATAGATAGATAGATAGATAGATAGATAGATAGATAGATAGATAGATAGATAGATAGATAGATAGATAGATAGATAAATAGATAGATAGAGCGATAGACAGACAGATAGTCCAATAAAAATGTAATTTATCAAACATTTTGTTTTTTAAAAAAAAAAGCTTTCAAGACTTTCTGGTTTTCCACTGGTAGCAGCAATTCTGATTTATATAACAGAATTTATATATTGTAACTTAAAGGGATAGTAAACCTAAGAAAGATCCCTTGATTTTTAAAACATTGTGTTGCTATTTGCTGTGAAATCTTTATTTAAAGCTGTTAAAAATTGCTTCCAACGCTTACTGTATGGGAGTGTCAGCTGGCTGGCTCATAGCTTTGGCTGTTTTTTTTTAACCCTACTTTTTTATGGCCAGTCAATTAGATGAATAGTAATCACTCTGTGCTGCTGCTTTCAGACTCTTGATTCCTTCACTCTGTCTGGCTTTGCAGAGCAGTGATCTGGCGCATGCGCTATTTTTCTTTGTTATCACACTCCCTGTCTGAGGCTCCAGCTGCTCTATAGCACCGGCTGACACAGGTGTGCTCTCTACTACAGGAGACGAGCGACCAGCAAGTACTGAGAGTGCATTTGCATGGGGGGATACAAGGGCATTACCATGATTGTGGGCTTACAGGGATATGAAACCCAATTTTTTTTCTTTCATGATTCAGATAGAACAGGCAATTATAAGCAACTTTCTAATTTACTCCTATTATTAACTTTTCTTCATTTTCTTGCTATCTTTATTTGAAAAGCATGGATGAAAAGCTTAGAAGCTGGCCAATTTCTGAATCATGAAAGAAAAAAATTTGGGTTTCATATCCCTTTAAAAAAAAATCTCTTATATACACTCTCTTGAATGCAGTGGCTTAGGATGTCAAGTGGAAAATGAAGTTTTAACGGATCGGATCATAACAACTAAGGGAAAAAAATATTAACATAAAAAAATAATTTCTTTATTTATATTGCATATTATATATACTTATATTAAATAACGGCTAGATTACAAGTTTTTGTCGGTAAGGCTGTGTGGTGCTAACAAGCCTTTTTTTCTCACTGCTCCCTTAAGACAACGCTGGTATTACGAGTTTTTTTTCAAGCCGGCGTTAGCCTCAGAAAAGTGAACGTTGAGCAAAATTTAGCTCCACATCTCACTGTAATACCAGTGCTGCTTACGGTAGCGGTGAGCTGGCTAAACGTGCTCGTGCATGATTTCCCCATTGGAAACAATGGAGCTGAGCTGGCTGCAAAAAAGCAGCGTTCAGCTCCTAACGCAGCCCCATTGATTCCTAAGGGGGAAAGGAATTTTATGTCTACACCTAACACCCGAACATGAACCCTGAGTCTAAACACCCCTAATCTTACACTTATTAACCCCTAATCTGCCGTCCCCGACATCGCCGCAACATAACTACACTTATTAACCCCTACTCTGCCGCTCCGGACACCGCCGCCACCTACATTATATTTGTTAACCCCTAATCTGCCCCACACAACGTCACGGCAACTATATTAAATTTATTAACCCCTAATCTGCCGTCGCCAACGTCGCAGCCACTATAATAAATTTATTAACCCCTAAACCTAAGTCTAACCCTAACACCCCCCTAACTTAAATATAATTTAAATACATCTAAATAAATTTACTATAATTAACTAAATTATTCCTATTTAAAACTAAATACTTACCTATAAAATAAACCATAAGATAGCTACAATATAACTAATAGTTACATTGTAGCTATCTTAGGATTTATTTTTATTTTACAGGCAACTTTGTATTTATTTTCACTAGGTACAATAGTTATTAAATAGTTATTAACTATTTAATAACTACCTAGTTAAAATAAATACAAATATACATGTAAAATAAATCCTAACCTAAGTTACAATTACACCTAACACTACACTATCATTAAATTAATTACCTAAACTACCTACAATTAATTACAATTAAATTAACTAAACTAAATTACGGAAAAAAACACTAAATTACAGAAAATAAAAAAGAAATTACAATTTTTTTAAACTAATTACACCTACTCTAATCCCCCTAATAAAATAAAAAAAGCCCCCCAAAATAATAAAAATCCCTACCCTATACTAAATTACAAATAGCCCTTAAAAGGGCCTTTTTACGGGACATTGCCCCAAAGTAATCAGCTCTTTTACCTGTAAAAAAAAAATACAATACCCCCCAGCATTAAAACCCACCACCCAGACACCCAAACCTACTCTAAAACCCACCCAATCCCCCCTTAATAAAACCTAACACTACCCCCTTGAAGATCACCCTACCTTGAGCCGTCTTCACCCAGCCGGGCACAAGAGGACCTCCAGAGATGCAGAAGTCTTCATCCGATCCGGCCAGAAGTGGACATCCAGACCGGCATCTTCTATCTTCTTCCATCTGGAGCGGGTCAATCTTGAAGACATCCGACGCGGAGCATCCTCTTCCATCCGACGGCGACTGAAGGTTCCTTTAAGTGATGTCATCCAAGATGGCATCACTTCAATTCCGATTGGCTGATAGAATTCTATCAGCTGTTCCAATCAGCCAATAGGATTTCAGTAGCTCTTATCCTATTGGCTGATTTGAACAGCCAATAGGATTTCAGTAGCTCTCATCCGATTGGCTGATTTGAAGGCTCAAATCAGCCAATAGGAATTCAAGGGATGCCATTTTTAATCGCGTACCTTGAATTCCTATTCAGTGTACGGCGGAGATCGTATGAAGAGGATCCTCCACGCTCCATGGCGCCGTGGTCACCGGTCTTCAGTTCCAGAGTCGCCGGTCTTCAACTCCACCCTCCGCTCCGCGCCGACTGGTTCCTGGAAGAAAGAAGAGGTCGCTGCTTGGAAGAAGACTTCACCACCTGGAACAGGACCTCCGCTGAACTTCAGGACAGGTGAGGACCACTTGGGGGTTAGACATGGTTTTTTAAGGGGTTTTTGGGGGGATTTATTTTATTTAGATAGGGGGGCAGCAAAAGAGCTGAATGCCTTTTTAAGGCCAATGCTCAACAAATGCCAGTTTCAGGGCAATGGGTAGTTTAGCATTTTTAGTGTTAGTATTTTTTTTGTGGGGGTTTGGTGGGTGGGTGTGCTTACTGGTAGGGGGGCTGTGTGTATTTTTGTGGCAAAAGAGCTGATTATCTTGGGGCAATGCCCTGCAAAAAGTCCTTTTAAGGGATACTGGTAGTTGATTAGATTAGGGGGTGTTTTTATTTTGGGGGGCTTTTTTATTTTCATAGGGATTAGGTGTAATTTATTTAAATTTTTGTAATTTTATTTTTTATTTTCTGTAATCTTATTTTTTTTTATTTTCTGTAATTCTTGCTTAAAGGGACAGTCTACTCCTGAATTTGGATTAGACTGCCCCTTTAATTTATACTTAGTTTATTTTTATTTTAGAAGTAGTGTAAACATTTTTATATTTAATGGTAACTTTAGTATTTTGTGAATTAGCTAATTTTAGTTTATTTAGGGGGGTTAGGTTAGAGGGGTTAGGTTAGGGGTTAGGTTTATTGTGTTGTGGGCTATGGCGGATTAGGGGTTAATAGTTTTAATAGGTAGTTTGCGATGTTGGGGTTGGCGGATTTAGGGGTTAATAATTTAGTTATTACTTGCGGTGTGGGTTTGATGGCGAATATAGGGGTTAATAGTTTAAATAGGCATATTTTGTTGTGGGGGGTTGTCGGTCTAGAGGTTAATACATTTAATATTAGTAATGAGAGGGGGATTGCGGATATAGGGGTTTTACGTGTCGGGCTTATTTTTGGGAGAAGTGTTAGACTTTTACGGGAGATTTGTTATTTTCTTTACTTTTCTTAGGCGCCGGCAGTTTCCAAAGCGCCATAAGTCACTGGCGACTCCAGAAATTTGTATTTACGCTCATTTCTGGACATCGCTAGTTTATCAGACTTACGGCACTTTATGAACTGCCGGCGGGGTTTATGTAATACCCCGATGTGCAAGGTGAAATTACGGGCGGCGCAGGTTCCCACGCTTGCGCCGAAACCTGCGCCGTATATTTGATCACGCCCTATGTGTTTTTAGAGCTCGAATAATGCAAAGAAAACAAGTTCATATTCAATTGTAAACAACACAATACAAATGTTTTAACTTAGCAAGAGTTAAGAAATCAGTATTTGGTGGAATAACCCTGATTTTCATGAGTCTTGGCATGCTCTTCACCAGGGCTTCACATTGTGTTGGGCGACTTTATGCCACTAATGGTTAGACAGAGACCTAGAGAGGCCTATTGGCCACAGTGTCTCGCACCCACTGTGAAATTTGGTGGAGGATCGGTGTAAATAAGGACGGTTTACATTAAAGGGACAGTCTAGGCCAAAATAAACTTTCATGATTCAGATAGAGCATGTAATTTTAAACAATTTTCCAATTTACTTTTATCACCAATTTTGCTTTGTTCTCTTGGTATTCTTAGTTGAAAGCTTAACCTAGGAGGTTCATATGCTAATTTCTTAGACCTTGAAGCCCACCTCTTTCAGATTGCATTTTAACAGTTTTTCACCACTAGAGGGTGTTAGTTCACGTATTTCATATAGATAACACTGTGCTCGTGCACGAGAAGTTATCTGGGAGCAGGCACTGATTGGCTAGACTGCAAGTCTGTCAAAAGAACTGAAAAAAGGGGCAGTTTGCAGAGGCTTAGATACAAGATAATCACAGAGGTTAAAAGTATATTATTATAAATGTGTTAGTTATGCAAAACTGGGAAATGGGTAATAAAGGGATTATCTATCTTTTAAAACAATAGAAATTCTGGTGTAGACTGTCCCTTTAAACTAAGACAAATACAGCAGTATCAGTTTTGTGCTTCTAAGAATAATTTTTTAATAACATTGTGCTGTTTTTCAGACTCCAAAGTGTCAGATGTATACATACGTTTACAAACTCCTGCTGGCTCCTGTTTATGTCATCTGTGTTTTCATATGTTTTCATTGTCTCCAGCAAAGAGATAAAGCTCTAGGGTAGATACTATGTAGCATATGAGGTGTTAAGTACCATCTAGATAAGATTTTATAGTTTAATTCCACAAAAACTGGTGAGATATAGCAGGGCTTGACAAACCCAGGAGCCCGGGAGCAACTGCCTCCTAACTTTTGGGGTTATTCTCCATTTATCTATATATCTACATTGCTTTACGTAAGAGAGTTTACATTTAGGAAAGCTATTTCTCAACGCTCTGTATATAAGTGAGATATGGGCTTTTGTAATATCCGGGGTAGTGCAAAGCTTCTCAAAGGGTGTGAGAGGTCTCATTATTTCTTTTTTTATATTGGCTAGATAGTATACTGTGTCTCGCCTGAAAGTAGAAACACTAGTTATGAAAGGGGGGAACGATTTCCTCACTCAAATCTGCTTGCTTTTTGAATAGGCTGTTGCTTGTCATTAATTAGATAGGACAATTGTGGGATACAACTGATTCATGATGTATAGAACTGGAGCCAGGTGGGAAGAAATGTAAATTATTGTAGATTTCCTTATTCTCCATAAGTATTCTCTGTAAGTAGTTTATCCCATATGTCTAGTGTGCCCGAAATATATTTAGTAATAAGTGTATGAGGTGGTTTATCTTTTTTGGGTAGCCAGGGGAGATTAGATAGGTTTGGGACATCAGCCATATGGGTCTCTAAATTAATTCATGGTTTAGAGGGGCTCTTGTGGTTCCATGCCACAATACAGGCTAGGTGAACTGTCTGAAAGTAGTTTTTCAGGATTGAGGCACTAAGTCTGCCATCCTTCTGACTAAGATAGAGGCATCTATTTATCAAGCCGTCAACCACAAATACGCTGGAATTACGCAGCGTATTTGTGGCGAGCCTAATTCGCCTTAGTTATCAAACCCTACAAACCGGCAAAAGTAGAATTTGGTGACGTAACATACGATTCGCCGGACTCAGTCCGACACAGATCGATGCTTACGTCACTACAGATGTTCCGAATGCAAGTTCCGCACAATCTGACTACTTTTGTAAGTTATCAAACTACTACCAGATACGCTCGCCACTATTCCGGCCCAGAGTACCTGGTTTTCAATCCGCCGCCTCCATAGGAATCAATGGGAGTCGGAAAGCAGCGAAAGCTCATGTTCGCTGCTGCCCGATATCCCATTGATTTCTATGGGAATGTTTACACCTAACACCCGAACATGTACCCCGAGTCTAAACACCCCTAATCTGCCCCCCCTACACCGTCGCCACCTACATTATACTTATTAACCCCTAATCTTCCGCCACCTACATCATTTTAACCCATAATCTGCCCCCCTACACCACCGCCACCTACCTACATTTATTAACCCCTAATCTGCCGCCCCAACGTCGCCACCACTATATTAAATTTATTAACCACTAAATTTAAGTCTAACCCTAACCCTAACACCCCCTAACTTAAATATAATTTAAATAAATCTAAATAAATATTCCTAGCATTAAATAAATTAATCCTATTTAAAAATTAATACTCACCTGTAAAATAAACCCTAAGATAGCTACAATATAACTAATAGTTACATTGTAGCTATCTTGGGGTTTATATTTATTTTACAGGCAACTTTGTATTTATTTTAACTAGGTAGAATAGTTATTAAATA
This sequence comes from Bombina bombina, assembly GCF_027579735.1. Lineage (NCBI taxonomy): Eukaryota > Metazoa > Chordata > Amphibia > Anura > Bombinatoridae > Bombina > Bombina bombina. Next base: position 510,479,134 of record NC_069503.1, on the reverse strand, counting down.
GTTATTAACTATTTAATAACTTCCTAGTTAAAATAAATACAAATATACCTGTAAAATAAAACCTAACCAAAGTTACAATTACACCTAACACTACACTATAATTAAATAAATTACCTAAATTAAATACAATTAAATACAATAAAAAATGTATCTAAAGTACAAAAAAAAAACACTAAATTACAGAAAATAATAAAATAATTACAAGATTTTTAAACTAATTACACCTAATCTAATCCACCTAACAAAATAAAAAAGCCACCCAAAATAAAAAAGCCCTACCCTACACTAAATTACAAATAGCCCTTTAAAGGGCCTTTTGCAGGGCATTGCACCAAAGTAATCAGCTCTTTTACCTGTAAAAAAAAAAAATACAACCCCCCCAACATTAAAACCCACCACCCACACACCCAACCCTACTCTAAAACCCACCCCATCTCCCCTTAAGAAAACCTAACACTAACACCTTGAAGATCACCCTACCTTGAGAAGTCTTCACCCAACCGGGCCGAAGTCCTCAACGAAGCCGGCAGAAGTGGTCCTCCAGACGGGCAGAAGTGGTCCCCAGACGGGCAGAAGTCTTCCTCCAGGCGGCATCTTCTATCTTCATCCTTCCGGCGTGGAGCGGGTCCATCTTCAAGACATCCGACGCGGAGTAGCCTCTTCTGACGACGGCGACTGAAGAATGAAGGTTCCTTTAAGTGACGTCATCCAAGATGGCGTCTCTTCAATTCCGATTGGCTGATAGAATTCTACCAGCCAATCGGAATTAAGGTAGGAAAAATCCTATTGGCTGATGCAATTAGCCAATAGCATTGAGCTTGCATTCTATTGGCTGTTCCAATCAGCCAATAGAATGCGAGCTCAATCCTATTGGCTGATTGGATCAGCCAATAGGATTGAACTTCAATCCTATTGGCTGATTGCATCAGCCAATAGGATTTTTCCTACCTTAATTCCGATTGGCTGATAGAATTCTATCAGCCAATCGGAATTGAAGGGACGCCATCTAGGATGATGTCACTTAAAGGAACCTTCATTCTTCAGTCGCCGTCATTAGAAGAGGATACTCCGCGTCGGATGTCTTGAAGATGGACCTGCTCCACGCCGGAAGGATGAAGATAGAAGATGCCGTCTGGATGAAGACTTCAGCCCGTCTGGAGGACCACTTCTGCCTGTCTGGAGGACCACTTCTGCCGGCTTTGTTGAGGACTTCGGCCCGGTTGGGTGAAGACTTCTCAAGGTAGGGTGATCTTCAAGGGGTTAGTGTTAGTTTTTTTTAAGGGGGGATTGGGTGGGTTTTAGAGTAGGGTTGGTTATGTGGGTGGTGGGTTTTAATGTTGGGGGGGGTTGTAATTTTTTTTTTACAGGTAAAAGAGCTGATTACTTTCGGGCAATGCCCTTTTAAGGGCTATTTGTAATTTAGTGTAGGGTAGGGCTTTTTTTTTTTATTATTTTTTTTATTTGTTAGGGGGATTAGATTAGGTGTAATTAGTTTAAAAATCTTGTAATTATTTTATTATTTTCTGTAATTTAGTGGGGGGTTTTCTACTTTAGATAAAAAAAAAATTATTGTATTTATTGTATTTAGTTTATGGAATTAATTTAATTATAGTGTAGTGTTAGGTGTAATTGTAACTTAGGTTAGGTTTTATTTTACAGGTATATTTGTATTTATTTTAACTAGGAAGTTATTAAATAGTTAATAACTATTGTACCTAGTTAAAATAAATACAAAGTTGCCTGTAAAATAAATATAAACCCTAAGATAGCTACAATGTAACTATTGGTTATATTGTAGCTATCTCAGGGTTTATTTTACATGTGAGTATTTAGTTTTAAATAGGAATAATTTATTTAATGCTAGGAATATTTATTTAGATTTATTTAAATTATATTTAAGTTAGGGGGTGTTGGGGTTAGGGTTAGATTTAGGTTTAGTGGATAATAAATTTAATAAAGTGGCGGCGACTTTGGGGGCGGCAGATTAGGGGTTAATAAATGTAGGTAGGTGGCGGCGGTGTAGGGGGGGCAGATTAGGGGTTTATTAATAAATTATTCCGGTTTAGGGGTTAATAAGTTTATTTAGTTGTGGCGGGGTCCGTGAGCGGAGGTTTAGGGGTTAATAAGTTTATTTAGTTGCGGCTGGGTACGTGAGCGGCGGTTTAGGGGTTAATACATTTATTAGAGTTGCGGTGGGGTCCGGGAGCGGCGGTTTAGGGGGTAAACAGTTTAGTATAGTGTGGGTGTTTAGTGACAGGGTACCAAGAAAGCTGTAAAAAAGCCAAATAGTAGCGAGATCGATGAATGTTAGTTAACAACAGTCAGAGGCTCATCGCACCGTACTGGGTGCGTGGCTTTTTGACAGCTTTTTTGATAATTTTGGAGAACGTATTCAGGTCCGCGGCAGCGATGTTAGGTGATCTTAGGCGAGCGTATTGGTGCTGTTGAATGTAGGTAAGTTGACACTTTGATAAATAGATGCCAAAGTGTTTGTCTTGCTACTCCGGGTCTATGATGGGACCAGATAAATGAGTCAAGTGCTTATTGTTGATAAATAAAAAAGATATTCAGAGAATTATGGGGAGATCTTGAAAAAGAGGTATAAATATTTTGGTATAATCATCATTTTTGCTGTGTTAATTCGAACAAGCCAGGATAAGTGTCCCTGTTTGTGCCAAGTGTTTAAACGTTTCTGAGTTTCAGTTTGTAGTGGAATATAGTTCAGAGCATATAGATCTGAAGGGTTAGCCGGATCACAATTCCCTAAATATTTGAGCTAGTTGAATATTGTGAATACTGTTTGAGTAGATAGAAAGCTAAGATCCTCTGGGTTTATGTTGATATTATGACTGACATCCATATTAATTGAAAAGCTAGAAACCTCTTTGTATTCTTTAAATAGTTGCAACAATGCGGGTATAGATGTGGGAGACTGTATAGTGAAGATAATGTCATCTGCAAAGAGTAAGCATTTCTGTGTAATTGATCCTACGATGATCCCTGTGATCTTGGGGAAATTTCTGACAAGAACAGCTAAAATTTCTACTGTTAGTACAAATAGGAGAGGTGACAGAGGGCATCCTTGGTGTGTGTCGTTTCTAATGGGAAACATGTGGGAGAGAGTACTGTTAACTTGTACTTTTGTCAAAGGGACTGTGTATAGAGCTTGGATTCTGCTGACAAATTTTTAAGAAAAGTCAAATTTCGGCAGGGCAGCCCACATAAAATCCCAATTCACCCTGTCGATGGCCTTCTCAGCATCAGAGTACAAGTAGTGAGGTGTAAGGCAAGGTATGCGGAGTCCATTAGCAGTCTTCTAGGAGTGGACCAAAGAAGCTGTTAACTGCTTCTTTAACAGACAAGGAATCAGGGTTGCGGTCTGCAGGGACGGAGTGGAAAATGCGGCCATAGCTGATGATGTCAGCACAGTAGGAGCTGTGAGCTGAACAGAGAGAGTTACCACAGGATCTAGGAAGCTGGTAAGGTATGCTGAGTCAGTTATTAGCTTTTTCGGAATGGAACAGTTGGTACAACTGGTTTGGTTCTCAGAGAATGATTATAGGAAGGTAGACAAAAGATCAGCTAGGTGATTCGCAGAAAGGCAGTATGCTAGTTACAGAAAATCACTAAGCAAGGTATGGTATGTTAGGAAGGAGGGCCTTATAAGGAGATTTCAATGTGTCGGTAATTGGCCAGAGTATTTTAAGGAACAGTGCTGAAACATGCAGGTGCACCCTGTGGCCTTATGGGTATTGTTGTCCACCGGAGTTTGGTAGGGAGGAAGTGGGCAAAGCACGGGATGTCCCATGTGAGTCAGTTTTGCTACTGATATTGTCTGGTAAGAAACTGTTTTTTTTTCCCCTCACATCATACCTGCTAAAAATAAATAAAAAATTGCAGCTTTAATACCAGTATGTTAAAATAAAACAAAGGAAAGATGCTGTACTCCTTAGTACTGATAAATGTGAAAAAGCCTTTATTCAGTCATTATTATTATTATTATCCTTTATTTATAAAGCGCCAACAGATTCCGCAGCGCTGCCCATGGGTACAAGGATAACAGTACAATGGAGAAACAATACGATAAAAGACTACATTTTACAGACAAAATACAGGGGGAATTGAGGGCCCTATTCCTGTGGGAACTTACAATCTAGATGGGTAGGAGGATGGGAAACAGGAGGTGAGGACTGCAAAGGTGAGAATGATATTAGTGGGAAGATAGAGGGCAGCTGTTAGTTAAGTGAAGTTAGTTTGTTAATAAGTCGGGTGATAAGCTTCCCTGAACAGAAAGGTCTTTAGGAAATGTTTAAAGGAGGAGAGGTTAGGGGCAAGTCTGACTGAGCCATTACAGCTTTAATGGCTGAATAAAGTTTTTTTTCCACATTTCAAATTACTGGTACTAAGGAGTGCAGCATCTTTCCTTTGTTTCATTCTATACTCTTGGGGAAGTGGAAAAGGAACCCCTGGGAGCTGGCACATTGGGACTCATTGCTTACACATTTGTGAGTGCTGGTCTCAGTCACTTGCAAACATTGCAGCATTAGTTTGTTAGGCTTGGTTTGGTTACCTGGTCCCCCTAGTAAAAAAAAAAGTCAGTCTGTGTCTGCAGGTCATCATGTGAGCAGATCTGCATATGCTAATATGCTGCTTATCTCACAGAGTGCCTTTCAGGGGTGTATACATATTCTGAGGTAACAGGCACTTCCAGTAGTCTTACACAAGGAAACCACAAGTTAACATGATTTTAAAACATACCATATCTACCGGTATTAACAGAGTTGCTCTTGATTCAGTTAAAAAATTGTCATACGGTATGTGTGTGCATATATGTGCTTATACTGGTACTTTTTTTTTTGGTTAAACCACTCTGTATCCCTGCTGTTGTCTACCACATATCACATTTTTGCTCAGTGTGGGTAGAGTCCCTATTTTGGATTTTTAAATGTTGGGAGGTATGCATCGCGCTACAGCCATTATTCAGCAGAGAATGGCACCAATGTCAAGGACTCCAGGACACATGCTGCAAATTACCGGTTAACAACTGGGTTAGACCATTTGCAGCATCGTGAAAATCCAGGATAAAGGAATACTAAAACCAATTTTTTTTCTTTCATGATTCAGATAGAGCATACAATTTTAAGCAACTTTCTACCGTAATTTACTCATGAAAAACCTGTACAGATACTGTATTTCTGTTACCGTAATTGATAATGAGGATTTTTGTACAGGAGCTAGCATACAGTAAAATATCGGTACCAATATGGATAATCATGTTGAGATTCGAAATTCTACTAGCCAAGGGAAAAGACGAAGTTACAATTCAAATTTTAAGATTAAAGTCTTAAAATATGCTGAACAAACAAGCAATAGGGAAGCTTCCAGAAAATACAACATAGATGAGAAAAATGTACGTAGATGGAAGCTGATGCAGCAGAAACTAGAAAACTCGGCTTCTACAATGAAATAATTCAGATGGCCTAAGAAAGGCAGGTATTGTGAAGTTGATGCAGCAGTGCTTCCCTTCATTCAAGAGCAAAGAAAAAATGGAATGCCTGTAACCCGCAAAATCATACAAGTGAAGGCATTATAAATTGCCAGTGAATTTTACTGATCCCGAACATTAAATTCTTCACCTTCTTAGAGAATTCACTACCTTTAAGCATCTATCTAACTTTGTTATTAACATGTCCAAATCGGAAAACTTCTACACAGATGGTACCTAACCCCGAGAAAGTTGCACCGTCTTTTTCATACCCAAATCAATAAATGCTGGCGTTACGGCCACGTTAATAGTGACACTGCCCACATGTGGTGGTGGTGTAACAGTATTCAGAACTTTTGGAGGAGTGCTATCTCTGAAATGGAGGCCATACTAAAAATCCAATTCCCGATCGACCCCCTGATATGTTTACTACATAAGCCCCCTACTGCACTTAAATATAAACCCTACATCCACTTGCTCAATATTATGACCAATGGAGTCAAAACATTGATAGCCAAGAACTGGAGGAGTATGGAGGTCCCATCTGTGCGCATGTGGCGCACAAAAGTTTCGGAAATACTAGAATTGGAAGAATACTACTTCCTCAAACACGACAAAATGGACTCCTACGCGGAGTTCTCACAACTCTGGGCCACTTACATCCAAAACAAACATAAGGAAACCAAATAACCACCACAGAACAGTCAGAAAGCTATATACATAACCCACTGACATAAAATGCTGGCAAGGGATCCAATAACATCTCATATCTAAAATAATAATGTCTGAGGCGCGGGCGGACCGGGACCGTCCATTTGTTGTTTTAATGTAAATAGTATTATAAATAACTTTCCTTTAATAAAGGATAGTCATGGTGAAACGTCTTTTGAGCAGAGCCCTCCCAGTTTCTTGCGACCCCATATCCGGACTTTCCCACAGACTTTCAACCTACAACTGATGTCGCAAAATAATCTGACTGCTTACTCTGGGAGGGCCTGCCACTTCAGTGCCTGATGGCACTCTGCATTTCTACTTTATCCTTAAAAACCTACAGCTGTTGTTGTAATTGGCGACCGGGAGCTGCGCCTCCAATCATTTGAAACTTAATATCCTTATTTACAATAAAGCTGTTTCAAAAAAAAAATTGCCAGTGAATTAAATATTCCTAGGCATGAATTTAAAGCAAGCCTTGGATGGTGCCGTAGATTTATGCTCAGAAATGGTCTCTCTCTGAGATGCAGGACAACACTAGCACAAAGACTACCTGTTGACTTTAATGAAAAGCTGCTTGCATTTCAATTGTATGTCAAAGAGCTCAGGAAAAAGCACAACTATCCATTAAGCCATATTGGAAAGCTGATAAAACTCCTGTTTTTCTTTGATATGCAAAGTAATACAACCGTGGATCAAAAAGGAGCAAAATCTATTCTTATGAGGACCACAGGCAATGAACAATTACATATCACAGCAATGTTATCTGTTACAGCTGATGGTCATAAGCTGACATCTTATGTAATCCTAAAAAGGAAAACTATGCCGAAATAAAGTCTTCTGAGAGGCTTAATTGTTAGATACCATGAAAAGGGATGGATGAGAAAGGAGCTGATGAATGAGTTGTTTGGAAGAATAGGCCTGGTGCTCTTCGTGCAAAAAAGCAATGCTGGTATTGGATACCTTTAAAGGACATTTAACACCTGATATAAAAAGTAAGACTGCATCCTTGAAATCAAATCTGGTAGTAATACCAGGAGGTATGACATCCCAACTCCAAATGCTTGATGTTGTGGTCAACAAGCCATTTAAAGATAATCTATGGCAGCAGTATTCTGAATGGCTTGTGGCTGGAAATCATGCCCTCACACCAAGCTGCAAAATTAAGAAACCATCAGTGGCTTTGCTGTTTCCGTGGATTATTTCTGCGTGGGAAATTATTGCTTCAGAATCCATTATAAAAGGATTAAAAAAAGGTTGCATGTCAAATGCATTGGATGGTAGTGAATATGATGTATTGTGGGAAGATCAGTGAGAAGTGGATCAGAAGAATGATGAAGAAAACAGTGGGAGTGATGTAGAAAGCATGGAAAGTAGTGATGAAAACCTGAACAGAAATATTGGTATTGGTGGAGAGACAGGCAGTGAAAGTGACTACAATTTTTCAAAGGGATGACTTAAGAACATTTGCTTATATTGTTGACTGTTGTGCAGGGGAGAGGGTGAGGACTGTTCCCATCAGGGCTGCCATCAGGGGGTAACATGGGTGATTCCTGTCAGGGGTCCACTGGGCCAGGGGGCCCCATGAGGCAAGCACAACTATTTAAAAAAACAAAACAATTTTTTTTTTACATTTTGGCAGCCACCAGCGAGTGCTACAGCAGAGTGCTATTGAGTGCAGGAAATGTCATTACAAGGAGTAAAGCATTAGCATTTAAGAGGATTTCTGAGTATGCACTAAACCACTATGCACAGTGTGAGACAGACTTGGCACAGTTTGTACAGTGTGTGCCTGAGTCACATGGCAGATCAGTTTTATTTGCAGAGGAGATATGACTTACTTAGTAAATATTATTTATTTCTTTTTGCAATTTCGAATTGTAACTTCAGTGTGGTAGTTGTAAGGTGGGGCCAGGGGTCCTTAAAAACACATTTTTTTTTTAGCAATATGCAGCCGTGTATTTATGATTATTTGACAATGCTGTAGAAATTCGAATTTATGTATATATATATATATATATATATATATATATATATTACATTCCAGTTTACTGCCCCTTTATGCAAGGACTTTCCAGATGCCAGAAGGCATTTTATTCATAAGTACAGCTGACAGATGGGAACATTTGTACACCAGATTTGAAGTGATGCTCTTTGTTGGGGAAAATGGGGAGGAAGAACAAACATATGTCAACCTTTCAAAAGCGCTTTTCTTCATCTACCTATTCTGACAGATAATTAATGTACAATTTTTAATTTACAGAAGTATTTTTGTGTGCACATTTACAAATATGATTCTTTAAAAAGTGATCTCTAAATTTCTGCTATTTTGTTATCATGCATGTCACACACTGTTAATTTAGGGGATAGCAATGTGCAGAAATTTTACCTCCCGTGAGTGTTTCTGTGGGTGTCTGTGTTTATGTCTTTGTGCTTTTGTTGGTGTCTCTATGAGTGTGTATGTATTTTTTCTGTGGGTCTCTCTGTGAAAGTGTGTGTGTCTGTCTTTGTGCATTTTCTGTGGATGTCCCTGTGAGGGTGTGTGTGTGTGTGTATGTCTTTGTGTCTTTTCTGTGGATGTCTCTGTGAGGGTGTGTGCGTATGTCTTTGTGCTTTTTCTGTGGGTGTCTCTGTGAGGGTCTGTGCGTATGTCTTTGGGTATTTTCTGTGGATGCCTCTGTGAGGGTGGGTGTGTATGTCTTTGTGTGTTTTCTTTGAATGTTTCTGTGAGGGTGTGCATGTATGTATGCCTGTGTTTTCTGTGGATGTCTCTGTGAGGGTATGTGCATATGTCTTTGTGCATTTTCTGTGGGTGTTTATGTGAGGGTGTGTGTATATGTATGTCTTTGTGTGTTTTCTGTGGGTGCCCCTATGTGTGTGTATGTCTTTGTGTGTTTTCTGTTGGTGTCTCTGTGAGTGTGTATGTCTTTGTGTGTTTTCTGTGGGTGTCTGTGAGTGTGTATGTCTTTGGGTGTTTTCTGAGGCTGTCTCTGTGGGCGTTTCCTTGGGTGTATGTGCAAGTTTGTGTTTGAGTTTGTGTGTGTGTGTGTCTGTCCATTGTCTGTACCTTTTTAGGACATTTTGACCTAACAATTGATTATTCACATCTTTTCTACAGACTTTGAGACTTATGAGACCTTTCCGGAAGTCACCAATCCACCACTTAACCATTAAAATTGTTTTTTAGGCAGTTCAGGACCCTTCCTTTCAGCAACTCTATGCTGTTGTCACCAAATAGTTGGCATCTTCCTTGACAAAAAGATAATCCATATGTTGTCTTGTAAATCTGGTTTCTTGACAAAACTGTAGTCTACCTCATTACTTGTCAGGTCAATGTAAACAAGTGCTGAGTGTCTGTGTCTGAGTGTGTTTGTGTGTTTTTTTGCGTATCTGCTAGAGCAGTGTTTTCAACCAGTGTGCCATGGCACACTAGTGTGCCGTGAGAGATCCTCAGGTGTGCCACGGCAGACTGACAACAGTGTGACATATTTTTTAAACTTTGCTTGTTTTTTACTCCCAGTGCAGGGGTAGTTTGTAGGAGGCATGGCATAACAGCACAATACATACAGTATGTGTGTGTGTTTGTGTGTATGTGTATATATATATATATATATATATATATATATATGCTGTATTAGGCTACAATGTGTGATTTTTTTTAAATTTTGGGATGGTGGTGTGCCACAGGATTTTTTAATGTAAAAAAGTGTGCCACGGCAAAAAAAAAGGTTAAAAATCACTGTGCTAGAGTGTCTATATGTGAATCCTTATGTGTGAGTGTGTGTTTCAGTTTATGAGTGTGTCTGTGTGTTTCTGTGTTTGTGTGTTACTACCTTTACAACATTTCCAAGTTTGACTACACTTAAGAATAAAGTGCATATACGTTTTAGTCACTTGGTTAAAAATTGCACATGTCAATGGGGGGGAGGCCCTGATCAATGGTTAAGTCAAGGACCCCAAAATTTCTAGTGGCCCCTGGTTCCCGTCAGTGTTCATGTTGTTCATTCCTTTTCCCATCTTTATTTATGCTGTCAAAAGCTGGAAAATACCGGTACATGTGTTCCTATTCATTAAATAAAAATACTGTTTTACTGTTCTACTTTAAAATTAAATTTCTTCAAAATGGCACTAAACTTTAAGGGTGCTGCCTATATGCGGAGCTATAGGGTAAATGAGTAGCTGTAACAAGGGGCATATTTCCCATGGCAGACAATAAAATAAAAAAGATTAAACTTACGCCTAGATTTAGAGTTCTGCGTTAGCCGTCAAAACCAGCGTTAGGGGGTCCTAACGCTGGTTTTTACCACCCGCTGGTATTTAGAGTCAGTTAGGAAAGGGTCTAACGCTCACTTTCCAGCTGCGACTTTTCCATACCGCAGATCCCCCTACACCAATTGCGTAGCCTATCTTTTCAATGGGATCTTCTTAACGCCGGTATTTGGAGTCTTGGCTGAAGTGAGCATTAGAAATCTAATGACAAGACTCCAGCCGCAGAGAAAAGTCAGGAGTTAAGAGTTTTATGGGCTAACGCTGGTTTATAAAGCTCTTAACTACTGTGCTCTAAAGTACACTAACACCCATAAACTACCTATGTATCCCTAAACCGAGGTCCCCCCACATCGCCGCCACTCTAATAAATGTTTTTAACCCCTAATCTGCCGACCGCACACCGCCGCCACCTACATTATCCCTATGTACCCCTAATCTGCTGCCGCTAACATCGCCGACACCTACATAATATTTATTACCCCCTAATCTGTCCCCCCCAACGTCGCCGCCACCTACCTACAATTATTAACCCCTAATCTGCCGACCGGACCTCACCGCTACTATAATAAAGTCATTAACCCCTAATCCGCCTCACTCCCGCCTCAAAAACCCTATAATAAATAGTATTAACCCCTAATCTGCCCTCCCTAACATCGCCGACACCTACCTTCAAGTATTAACCCCTAATCTGCCGACCAGACCTCGCCGCTACTCTAATAAATGTATTAACCCCTAAAGCTAAGTCTAACCCTAACACTAACACCCCCCTAAATTAAATATAATTTTATTCTAACGAAATAAATTAAATCTTATTAAATAAATTATTCCTATTTAAAGCTAAATACTTACCTGTAAAATAAACCCTAATATAGCTACAATATAAATAATAATTATATTGTAGCTATTTTAGGATTAATATTTATTTTACAGGCAACTTTGTAATTATTTTAACCAGGTACAATAGCTATTAAATAGTTAATAACTATTTAATAGTTACCTAGTTAAAATAAATACAAAATTACCTGTAAAATAAATCCTAACCTAAGTTACAATTAAACCTAACACTACACTATCATTAAATAAATTAAATAAATTAAATACAAATACCTACAAATAAATACAAATAAATACACTAACTCAAGTACAAAAAATAATAAAAGAACTAAGTTACAAAAAATAAAAAAATAATTTACAAACATTATAAAAAGATTACAACAATTTTAAGCTAATTACACCTACTCTAAGCCCCCTAATAAAATAACAAAGCCCCCCAAAATAAAAAAAATTCCCTACCCTATTCTACATTTAAAAGATACCAGCTCTATTACCTTACCAGCCCTTAAAAGAGCCTTTTGCGGGGCATGCCCCAAAGAATTCTGCTCTTTTGCCTGTAAAATAAAAATACAACCCCCCCCAACATTAAAACCCACCACCCACATACCCCTACTCTAACCCACCCAACCCCCCCTTAAAAAAACCTAACACTACCCCCCTGAAGATCTTCCTACCTTGAGCCGTTTTCACTCAGCCGAGCCGAATTCTTCATCCAAGCGGGGGCTGAAGAGGTCCATCATCCGTCTGAAGTCTTCATCCAAGCGGGGGCTGAAGAGGTCCATCATCCGGCTGAAGACTTCATCCAAGCGGGGGCTGAAGAGGTCCATCATCCAGCTGAAGTCTTCATCCAATCGGGGGCTGAAGAGGTCTTCCATCCGGCTGAAGTCTTCTATCAAGCGGCATCTTCAATCTTCTTTCTTCCGGCTCCATCTTCATCCCGCCGACGCGGAACATCCTTCCTCCACGACGAACTCCCGGCGAATGAAGGTTCCTTTAAGGGACGTCATCCAAGATGGCGTCCCTTCAATTCCGATTGGCTGATAGGATTCTATCAGCCAATCGGAATTAAGGTAGGAAAAATCTGATTGGCTGATTGAATCAGCCAATCAGATTCAAGTTCAATCCGATTGGCTGATCCAATCAGCCAATCAGATTGAGCTCGCATTCTATTGGCTGTTCCGATCAGTTGCCTGTAAAATAAAAATTAATCCTAAAATAGCTACAATATAATTATTATTTATATTGTAGCTATATTAGGATTTATTTTACAGGTAAGTATTTAGCTTTAAATAGGAATAATTTATTTAATAAGATTTAATTTATTTCGTTAGAATAAAATTATATTTAACTGAGGGGGGTGTTAGTGTTAGGGTTAGACTTAGCTTTAGGGGTTAATACATTTATTAGAGTGGCGAGGTCCGGTCGGCAGATTAGGGGTTAATACTTGAAGTTAGGTGTCGGCGATGTTAGGGAGGGCAGATTAGGGGTTAATAATATTTATTATAGGGTTTTTGAGGCGGGAGTGAGGCGGATTAGGGGTTAATAACTTTATTATAGTAGCGGTGAGGTCCGGTCGGCAGATTAGGGGTTAATAAATATAATATAGGGGTCCGCGGTGTTAGGGGCAGCAGATTAGGGGTACATAGCTATAATGTAGGTTGCGGCGGTGTACGGAGCTTAGGTGTAGGTGTTAAAAATAATATGCAGGTGTCAGCGATAGCGGGGGCGGCAGATTAGGGGTTAATAAGTGTAAGATTAGGGGTGTTTAGACTCGGGGTACATGTTAGGGTGTTAGGTGCAGACATAGGAAGTGTTTCCCCATAGGAGACAATGGGGCTGCGTTAGGAGCTGAACGCTGCTTTTTTGCAGGTGTTAGGTTCTTTTTCAGCTCAAACTGCCCCATTGTTTCCTATGGGGGAATCGTGCACGAGCACGTTTTTTAAGCTGGCCACGTCCGTAAGCACCGCTGGTATTAAGAGTTGCAGTGGCGGTAAATTATGCTCTACGCTCCCTTTTTGGAGCTTAACGCAGCCCTTCTGTGAACTCTAAATACCGGAATATGCGGAATTTAAAAGGTGTGGGGGGGAAAATACACGCGTAGCTAACGCACCCCTTTGGCCGCAAAACTCTAAATCTAGCCGTTAATTTTTTAAAAATGCACACAAACAGATATACACACATTAAATCCAAATGCTGAAAGAAGAAATTTATATTTTTTTTCCATAGATGGGCTTAGTGTCTTTAATAAACTAAGCTTGAAAAACAGATCCTTTTGTGTTAAATCACTGCACGTATTTTTAAGGTAAGGCATCCATTTTAAAGCAAAATAAACAAATAGTTGCTTTGAAAATAAAGCTTTTCTATCAGTCAAAAAAAAAACTAAAACAAACTAAAAATGGTTGATTTCAAGGTGACTAAGTATTCTGGAAGACAACTTCTATCACAAAAAATGCTCAGAAGAAATAGAACAGACAGGCTAAAAATATAAAATTAATTTTAAAGCACAAATAGCTAAAGGACGACGGATGAGTATAGCAGACAGAAAAACACAAAGTTTTGAGCAATTCTTTTTTAGATAGACGAGATTTAGGGCCTCTTTCTAAGTCACTGAAAGGCATTTTATCTCTCTTGCTCGCCCAATAAAACAGAACAGTAAGTGACATTCTTCCCACGTCTTCAAAAATGATATCTATCAAATGTTCCAAAACTCACTCAGATAATGTTCTAAAGATTTTGAGGGTTGATTGCATTAAACTCAGTAACGCTACACCATCAATATTTATGGTTTTCAACTGCCATTAATAGAAGTACATGGTTCTTTAATAGAGTGAAAAAGACCCCAAAGTTTTAGGGACTATTCCTTTACTGTCACCTAACCCCTAGGACAAAATGCTTCCCTAAAAAGGTCCTCAACTTCTGGAATCTGCTGCTACACTTCATTAGAGGGACTTTCAGACAAAGTTATTTTTATATTCAGAAAACTTTTCTGATACTATCTTGTAATCAAGAAAGTTAAAGGGACAGTCTGCACCATAATTTTTATTGTTTAAAAAGATAGATAATCCCTTTATTACCCATTCCCCAGTTTTGCATAACCAACACAGCCTCTGCAGACTGCCCCCTTATTTCAGTTCTTTTGACAGACTTGCAAATTAGCCAATCAGTGCTGACTCCTAGGTTACTTCACGTGCATGAGCACAATGTTATCTATGTGGCACACATGAAATAATGCCTTCTAGTTGTGAAAAAATGCATTTAGATGAGAGGTGGCCTTCAAGGGCTGAGAAATTAGCATACAAGCCTCCTACGTTTATCTTTCAAATAAGAATACCAAGAGAACAAAGCAAAATTGATGATAAAAGTAAATTGGAAAGTTGTTTAAAATGACATGCCCTATCTGAATAATGAAAGTTTAATTTTGACTAGACTGTTCCTTTAATGTCTTTGAACATTTTAAACTTGAAGGTCAGTTAGTTAGTATGTATACTCTTATACTCTCTTACATCTAAACAACAGTATAATGAACTACAAAAGCTCAATTCATTTCTGCATATACAATGTACTGTAGATTTAGTAATCCCCACTTTTGTGTACTTATCTTTAATAAGATCATTATTAACATTTTACTCTGATTTAACACCATGACTCATGTCTATGTTGTTTATAAAAATGGGATTGCCTAATGACCAAAGGAAAGAAAATACACAAGCATTAAAAAAAAAACAGAATTTATGCTTACCTGATAAATTACTTTCTCCAACGGTGTGTCCGGTCCACGGCATCATCCATAACTTGTGGGAATATTCTCTTCCCCAACAGGAAATGGCAAAGAGCACAGCAAAAGCTGTCCATATAGTCCCTCCTAGGCTCCGCCCACCCCAGTCATTCGACCGACGGACAGGAGAAAAACAGGAGAAACCATAGGGTGCCGTGATGACTGTAGTTAAAGAAAGAAATTCATCAAACCTGATTAAAAAACCAGGGCGGGCCGTGGACCGGACACACTGTTGGAGAAAGTAATTTATCAGGTAAGCATAAATTCTGTTTTCTCCAACATTGGTGTGTCCGGTCCACGGCGTCATCCATAACTTGTGGGAACCAATACCAAAGCTTTAGGACACGGATGAAGGGAGGGAGCCAATCAGGTTACCTAAACGGAAGGCACCACAGCTTGCAAAACCTTTCTCCCAAAAATAGCCTCAGAAGAAGCAAAAGTATCAAATTTGTAGAATTTGGCAAAAGTGTGCAGGGAAGACCAAGTCGCTGCCTTACATATCTGATCAACAGAAGCCTCGTTCTTGAAGGCTCATGTGGAAGCCACAGCCCTAGTAGAGTGAGCTGTGATGCGTTCGGGAGGCTGCCGTCCCGCAGTCTCATAAGCCAATCGGATGATGCTTTTCAGCCAAAAGGAAAAAGAGGTTGCAGTAGCTTTTTGACCTCTCCTCTTGCCAGAATAAACTACAAACAGAGAAGACATTTGTCTGAAATCCTTTGTTGCATCTAAATAGAACTTTAAAGCACGAACTACATCTAAATTGTGTAACAAACGTTCCTTCTTTGAAACTGGATTCGGACACAAAGAAGGCACAACTATTTCCTGGTTAATATTCTTGTTGGAAACAACCTTTGGAAGGAAACCAGGCTTAGTACGCAAAACAACCTTATCTGAATGGAACACCAGATAGGGCGGATTACACTGCAGAGCAGATAACTCAGAAACTCTTCTAGCAGAAGAAATAGCAACCAAAAACAGAACTTTCCAAGATAACATCTTGATATTTATGGAATGTAGAGGTTCAAACGGAACCCCTTGAAGAACTGAAAGAACTAAATTCAGACTCCAGGGAGGAGTCAAAGGTCTGTAAACAGGCTTGATCCTGACCAAAGCCTGAACAAAAGCTTGAACATCTGGCACAGCTGCCAGTCGTTTGTGTAACAAGACAGATAAAGCAGAAATCTGTCCCTTTAGAGAACTCGCTGATAATCCCTTATCCAAACCTTCTTGAAGAAAAGAAAGGATCTTAGGAATTTTGATCTTACTCCATGAGAATCCCTTGGATTCACACCAACAGATATATCTTTTCCATATTTTATGGTAAATTTTTCTAGTTACAGGTTTTCTGGCTTGTACCAGAGTACCAATCACAGAATCCGAAAACCCACGCTTAGATAAAATCAAGCATTCAATTTCCAAGCCGTCAGCTGGAGAGAAACTAGATTTGGATGTTCGAATGGACCCTGTACTAGAAGATCCTGTCTCAAAGGTAGCTTCCATGGTGGAGCCGATGACATATTCACCAGGTCTGCATACCAAGTCCTGCGTGGCCACGCAGGAGCTATCAAGATCACTGAGGCCCTCTCCTGTTTGATCCTGGCTACCAGCCTGGGAATGAGAGGAAACGGTGGAAACACATAAGCTAGGTTGAAGGCCCAAGGCGCTACTAATGCATCCACTAGAGTCGCCTTGGGATCCCTGGATCTGGACCCGTAGCAAGGAACCTTGAAGTTCTGACGAGACGCCATCAGATCCATGTCTGGAATGCCCCATAATTGAGTCAGCTGGGCAAATATCTCCGGGTGGAGTTCCCACTCCCCCGGATGGAATGTCTGACGACTCAGATAATCCGCCTCCCAATTTTCCACTCCTGGGATGTGGATCGCAGATAGGTGGCAGGAGTGATCCTCCGCCCATTTTATGATTTTGGTCACTTCTCTCATCGCCAGGGAACTCCTTGTTCCCCCCTGATGGTTGATGTAAGCAACAGTCATCATGGTGTCTGATTGGAATCTTATGAATCTGGCCTTTGCTAGTTGAGGCCAAGCCCTGAGAGTATTGAATATCGCTCTCAGTTCCAGAATGTTTATCGGGAGAAGAGACTCTTCCCGAGACCATAGACCTTGAGCTTTCAGGGAGTCCCAGACTGGCGTCGGTCCTGACGATGACCCACTCTGGTCTCGGAAGCTCATTCCCTGGGACAGGTGATCCTGGGTTAGCCACCAATGGAGTGAGTCTCTGGTCTTCTGATCTACTTGAAGTCTGTATAGTCCCCATTTCACTGTTTCAGCATGCACAGTTGTAATGGTCTTAGATGAATTCGCGCAAAAGGAACTATGTCCATTGCTGCAACCATCAACCCTACTACTTCCATGCACTGAGCTATGGAAGGTCGTGGAACAGAGTGAAGAACTTGACAAGCATTTAGAAGTTTTGACTTTCTGACATCTGTCAGAAAAATCTTCATTTCTAAAGAATCTATTATTGTCCCCAAGAAAGGAACTCTTGTCGACGGAGACAGGGAACTCTTTTCTATGTTCACCTTCCACCCGTGAGATCTGAGAAAGGCCAGAACGATGTCTGTGTGAGCCTTTGCCTTTGAAAGAGACAACGCTTGTATCAGAATGTCGTCCAAGTAAGGTGCCACTGCAATGCCCCTTGGTCTTAGAACCTCTAGAAGGGACCCGAGTACCTTTGTGAAAATCCTTGGAGCAGTGGCTAGCCCGAATGGGAGAGCCACAAACTGGTAATGTTTGTCCAGAAAGGCGAACCTTAGGAACTGATGATGATCTTTGTGGATAGGAATATGTAGATACGCATCCTTTAGATCCACGGTAGTCATAAATTGACCCTCCTGGATTGAAGGTAAAATCGTTCGAATAGTTTCCATTTTGAACGATGGCACTCTGAGAAATTTGTTTAGAATCTTTAAATCCAGAATTGGTCTGAAAGTTCCCTCTTTTTTGGGAACTACAAACAGATTTGAGTAAAACCCCATTCCTTGTTCCACAGTTGGAACTGGGTGTATCACTCCCATTTTTAACAGGTCTTCTACACAATGTAAGAATGCCTGTCTCTTTATTTGGTTTGAAGATAAGTGAGACATGTGGAACCTTCCCCTTGGGGGTAGTTCCTTGAATTCCAGAAGATAACCCTGAGAAACTATTTCTAGTGCCCAGGGATCCTGAACATCTCTTGCCCAAGCCTGAGCGAAGAGAGAGAGTCTGCCCCCTACTAGGTCCGGTCCTGGATCGGGGGCTACTCCTTCATGCTGTTTTGGTAGCAGGCTTCTTGGCCTGCTTACCCTTGTTCCAGCCTTGCATCGGTTTCCAAGCTGGTTTGGTTTGCGAAGCATTACCCTCTTGTCTAGAGGCTGCAGATTTGGAGGCCGGTCCATTCCTGAAATTGCGAAAGGAACGAAAATTAGAATTATTCTTGGCCTTGAAAGGCCTATCTTGTGGGAGGGCGTGGCCCTTACCCCCAGTGATGTCTGAGATAATCTCTTTCAATTCTGGCCCAAAAAGGGTTTTACCCTTGAAAGGGATATTAAGCAACTTTGTCTTGGAAGATACATCCGCTGACCAAGACTTTAGCCAGAGCGCTCTGCGCGCCACAATTGCAAACCCCGAATTTTTCGCCGCTAATCTAGCTAACTGCAAAGCGGCATCTAAAATAAAGGAATTAGCTAACTTAAGTGCGTGAATTCTGTCCATAACCTCCTCATACGGAGTCTCTCTACTGAGCGACTTTTCAAGTTCCTCGAACCAGAACCACGCTGCTGTAGTGACAGGAATAATGCACAAAATAGGTTGCAGGAGGTAACCTTGCTGTACAAAAATCTTTTTAAGCAAACCCTCCAATATTTATCCATAGGATCTTTGAAAGCACAATTATCCTCGATAGGAATAGTAGTGCGCTTAGCTAGTGTAGAAACTGCCCCCTCGACCTTAGGGACTGTCTGCCATAAGTCCTTTCTAGGGTCGACCATAGGAAATAATTTCTTAAATATAGGAGGGGGGACAAAAGGTATGCCGGGCATCTCCCACTCCTTATTCACTATGTCCGCCACCCGCTTGGGTATAGGAAAAGCGTCGGGGTGCACCGGAACCTCTAGGAACTTGTCCATCTTGCACAATTTTTCTGGAATGACCAGGTTGTCACAATCATCCAAAGTAGATAGCACCTCCTTAAGCAGTGCGCGGAGATGCTCTAATTTAAATTTAAATGTCACAACATCAGGTTCTGCCTGTTGAGAAATTCTACCTGAATCAGAAATTTCCCCATCTGACAAAACCTCCCTCATGGCCACTTCAGATTGGTGTGAGGGTATGACAGAGCAATTATCATCAGCGCCCTCCTGCTCTACAGTGTTTAAAACAGAGCAATCGCACTTTCTCTGAAATGCAGGCATTTTGGATAAAATATTTGCTATGGAGTTATCCATTACTGCCGTCAATTGTTGCATAGTAACAAGCATTGGCGCGCTAGAAGTACTAGGGGCCTCCTGCGTGAGCAAAACTGGTGTAGACACAGAAGGAGATGATGTAGAACTATGTCTACTCCCTTCATCTGATGAATCATCTTGGGCAACTTTACTATCTGTGGCAGTACTGTCCTTACTTTGTTTGGACGCTATGGCACAATTATCACACAATTTTGAAGGGGGAGACACATTGGCTTCCATACATACAGAACATAGTTTATCTGAAGGCACAGACATGTTAAACAGGCTTAAACTTGTCAATAAAATACAAAAAACGTTTTAAAACAAAAACGTTACTGTCTCTTAAAATTTTAAACTTTTTTACTGAGTATGTGAAAAACTATGAAGGAATTGTTCAATTTTAACCAAATTTTCACCACAGTGTCTTAAAGCATTCAAAGCATTGCACCCCAAATTTCAGACCTTTAACCCTTAAAATGACGAAAGCGGAGCCGTTTACAATTTTAACAACTCTACAGTCCCAGCTACAGCCTTTGCTGCGACTTTACCAAACCCAGGGGGGTATACGATACCAAATGAATCCTTCTAGGAACCTTTTCAAACACTTCCAGACCCACACACATGCAGCTGCATGTCCTGCTCTCAAAAGTAACTGCGCAGTAATGGCGTGAAAATGAGGCTCTGCCTACTACATAGAAGGCCCTTCCTGACTGGGAAGGTGTCTAAACCAGTGCCTGACGTAAAAAAACGTTCCCCAAAGTTATAAAGTGTGAATTTCAACTTCAAGCTGTATAAAGTGCCCAAATAAAGCAATCGATCTAGCCCATAAAAGTGTCTACCAGTTTTATAGCCCATATTAAGCCCTTTATTCTGTTTGAGACTAAGAAAATGGCTTACCGGTCCCCATGATGGGGAAAATGACAGCCTTCCAGCATTACTCAGTCTTGTTAGAAATATGGCTAGTCATACCTTAAGCAGAAAAGCCTGCCAACTGTTTCCCCCAACTGAAGTTATCTCATCTCAACAGTCCTATGTGGAAACAGCAAACGATTTTAGTTACTGCTGCTAAAATCATATTCCTCTCACAAACAGAACTCTTCATCTTTTTCTGTTTCAGAGTAAATAGTACATACCAGCACTATTTTAAAATAACAAACTCTTGATAGTAGAATAAAAAACTACAACTAAACACCACATACTCTTCACTATCTCCGTGGAGATGCTGCTTGTTCAGCAGGCAAAGAGAATGACTGGGGTGGGCGGAGCCTAGGAGGGACTATATGGACAGCTTTTGCTGTGCTCTTTGCCATTTCCTGTTGGGGAAGAGAATATTCCCACAAGTTATGGATGACGCCGTGGACCGGACACACCAATGTTGGAGAAAGTAGTCATTTAACTTAAAACTTTTTAACTTTTTGCACAGTTTTAACTATGAGTGCATGTTAAATGCTAAAGTTTTTTTTTCTGCCATTGTATATTTCAAAATAATAGTATTTTATTATTATTATTGTTATTATTATCTATAATCAGCATCATCAACACACTACTACTACAACTGATATAATAATAATCATCATAATTCTACTAATAAAATATTTATATTCAATATGTAAATAATACATGATATAGACAAATACTAAATTAACTGAGATTATCATCTGAACCTCCTTAGATATGACCAATAAGTATAATATTAGATATTTAAACATGCTATTGTAATATTGCACTTTAACTTATTGTGCATAACAGTGCTTTTAAATCTTTTGTCTGTATACTTAAAAGGTCATTAAACACTAAATAAATAGAATGATTCGTTCAAAGAGAAAATTAATCTGAGAATAACATGTAGATGTATTTTTTTAAAGTTTCATTAGCTGTTTAAATATTGACAAAATAAGTGTAAAGTTTTAGTGCCTATAAAATAATGGGAGCTGCCATGTTGTAACTTAGTTTGCAACCCATGACCGTGTGGAATATAACAGTGTTCTGCACTTCCATTTCTAAAGCTCACAATTTCAGAATTGAATTACAGGTAAAGGGGACAAAATAAAAAATGAAAGTATATTGCAGGGTTGTTTTTTTTTAATATACAATTTATCAATTTATATTACTATCTCAAAGCGTTTAATGTCCCTTTAACATCTTTTATGTACAGATATTACGTATTAATTGCATATTATATTGAATATTTTTATTATTAGTATAGTAGCAATAGAAGTTGTAGTTGTATGAGTATTATTATTATAAATAATAATAATAAAAATATGCAATGGTTTTAATTTTTGGACACATTTAGAATCTATAGATTGTAAACTACTAAATATATGTAATTTCATATAGCTACATTTAAAACAATTACCACAAAACAAAGACAAATTTAAATAAATCATATGCCAATGTCAAGCATATATAAGCACTTAAAGAGAAGGTAAACTTTGATGAATGAAAGCCCGTTTTTTAAAAATACTATTAAAAATAGGGGCACTTTAATTCATCAAAGTTTAGAAAGCAGCCGTTTTGATTAAAAACTTACCTCTGTCCTCTTCACAGCCGGAGCAGCTTCCCCCACCTGGAGATCCTCTCTTCACACGTCATCAATGACTAATCCGGCTTCCTCCAATCACGGCATGGCCTCAGGCAATGACTCCCCTGGGGGGAGAGCCGTGATTGGAGGAAGCCGGATTAGTCATTGATGACGTGTGAAGAGAGGATCTCCGTGTGGGGGAAGCTGCTCTGGCTGTGAAAAGAAGAAAGGTAAGTTTTTAATCAAAACAGCTGCTTTCTAAACTTTGATGAATGAAAGTACCCCAGTTTTTAATAGTATTTTTAAAAAATGGGCTTTCATTCACCAAAGTTTAACTTCACTTTAAGCATCAATTGCTAAGAGCTTCAGACCATGAATGAAATTAAAAGCTACTATTTAAAATGACTGGAATAAAAATACGATGATTAAGATGAGACTTGAAGGCATGTTAAAAACAAACCAATAGAGCAATAAAGATGCATAGAATTGTTCAAGGGACAGTCTACAATAGAATTGTTATTGTTTTAAAAGATAGATAATCCCTTTATTACCCATTCCCCAGGTTTGCAAAGCCAACACACTAATATTAAAGTGAATGTAAATTTAGATGATAAAGTGCCCGTTTTTTAAAAAATTCGATTAAAAATAGGGGCACTTTAATTCATCAAAAATTACATTTCACTTGTGTTGTAAAAATACTTACCTTGTAATCTTGACAGCCGCTGCATCGCTTCTCCCGCCTGTCGCAAAGCCTCTTCCCGGGTCTAAAATGAGGAATCTGGCTTCCTCCAATCACGACGTTGAATCAGATACTGATTCCCCTGGGGGGAAGCCGTGATTGGAGGATGACCGATCCGTCATTTCTGACGTATGAAGAGGCTTGCGACGACCGGGGAATCACAGGAACGGCTTTCAAGATTAAAAGGTATTTTCACAACATGAGTGAAATGTAAATTTTGATAAATTACAGTGACCCTGTTTTTGTTGAGATGTTAACAATACACATGCAGATTTAGAACAAATAATTACTTTAGATTTAAAATCAGAATTTAAATATAAAAATATGAATTTATCATTGCTTAATGTGATTTTAATTGCATATGCATAGAGACATATTAAGGCAACAATAAAATTATACTTCTTATGTGTTACAGAATTTTATTTGTAATCTATTATGTTCCTTTAAAGAGACATAAAACATAAAATTTAAAAGGATATAAAAGTGCAGAAAGAAAATGCTGTTAGAAAAATGTATTACACGACTGCTTGCATATAATTACAGTATGTATTTAGCCCCAACAAAGGGGTTATACACACAGTTAAACTAAGCTTTACAACAGGAATGTAATACTAAGAGCTAGCTGAACACATCTGATGAGCCAATGACAAAAGGCACATGTGTAGCTAACCAATTACCAGTTAGCTACCAGTAGTGTGTTGCTGCGCATTAATCTACTTACGTATGCTTTTAAACAAAAGAAGCCAAGAGAATAAAGTCAGTTCTATAATAGAAGTACATTAAATAGTATCTTAAAATTCGATTTTCTAACTCATCGTTTAATTTGACTTTTATATCACTTTATTTATTATTAAAATATTTTTGCTTTACTTATGCAGGAGCTCCTTTATATCTGCCCCCCAATTAGCCAAAACGCTGAAAATATGATGAAAACACTCAATAGGCATATCAAGGGGTGTGTTCATGGACTGCAATACAATGCAAATTTAGCTAGCAAAATGACAGCATGAAATGCTTTTAAGCATTTATTTAGCACATCTATTGTAATGCAGTGATCCATTATTGATACATGTGGTAAAAGAAATGACTTGAATGTCCCTTTAAATGTTCTCGGTAGGAATTGTTCAACACGCCAAAAATAAGTAATGATCAGCTGTAATTACTTTTTTTTTCTTAAAAGCTGAATACATCACTTGGCACAATACATTTTCTCAGCCACAAAGCTGCTTGTCTGCAAGTTTTTACACCACCCTCGTGTCTGTGAAGAAACACTAAATACATTATGCTAATGAACATAAATCATTCAAGAGTTGAAGATTTTTTTTTTCTGAATTCAGAATCTTATTTAAATTCATAGATATTTGTTACACATCCAACTACAGAATAAATATGGTGACCAGGCTTTCCTTTAGCAATCTCTTTAAGAATAGAAGTGCACCAATGACTAGACTTGTTTTTCGTTATTTGGAGTTTTCAACTGAAAATAACTAACCAATGGCCCTTTTAAATCCTTGTTCTTCTTTAAAAAGGATATTCAAAATATATCAAAAACATAATTTATGCTTACCTGATAAATTCCTTTCTTCTGTAGTGTGATCAGTCCACGGGTCATCATTACTTCTGGGATATTACTCCTCCCCAACAGGAAGTGCAAGAGGATTCACCCAGCAGAGCTGCATATAGCTCCTCCCCTCTACGTCACTCCCAGTCATTCGACCAAGGACCAACGAGAAAGGAAAAGCCAAGGGTGAAGTGGTGACTGGAGTATAAATTAAAAAATATTTACCTGCCTTAAAAACAGGGCGGGCCGTGGACTGATCACACTACAGAAGAAAGGAATTTATCAGGTAAGCATAAATTATGTTTTCTTCTGTTAAGTGTGATCAGTCCACGGGTCATCATTACTTCTGGGATACCAATACCAAAGCAAAAGTACACGGATGACGGGAGGGATAGGCAGGCTCTTTATACAGAAGGAACCACTGCCTGAAGAACCTTTCTCCCAAAAATAGCCTCCGATGAAGCAAAAGTGTCAAATTTGTAAAATTTGGAAAAAGTATGAAGCGAAGACCAAGTTGCAGCCTTGCAAATCTGTTCAACAGAGGCCTCATTCTTGAAGGCCCAAGTGGAAGCCACAGCTCTAGTAGAATGAGCTGTAATTCTTTCAGGAGGCTGCTGTCCAGCAGTCTCATAAGCTAAACGAATTATGCTACGAAGCCAAAAAGAAAGAGAGGTAGCGGAAGCTTTTTGACCTCTCCTCTGCCCAGAGTAAATGACAAACAGAGAAGACGTTTGTCGAAATTCCTTAGTTGCCTGTAAGTAAAATTTTAGAGCACGGACTACATCCAGGTTGTGCAGTAGACGTTCCTTCTTTGAAGAAGGATTTGGGCATAAAGAAGGAACAACAATCTCTTGATTGATATTCCTGTTAGTAACTACCTTAGGTAAGAACCCAGGTTTAGTACGCAGGACTACCTTATCCAAATGAAAAATCAAATAAGGAGAATCACAATGTAAGGCTGATAATTCAGAGACTCTTCGAGCCGAGGAAATAGCCATTAAAAATAGAACTTTCCAAGATAACAACTTTATATCAATGGAATGAAGGGGTTCAAACGGAACGCCCTGTAAAACATTAAGAACAAGGTTTAAACTCCATGGTGGAGCAACAGTTTTAAACACAGGCTTAATTCTGGCCAAAGCCTGACAAAAAGCCTGGACGTCAGGAACTTCTGACAGACGTTTGTGTAACAGAATGGACAGAGCTGAGATCTGTCCCTTTAATGAACTAGCAGATAAACCCTTTTCTAAACCTTCTTGTAGAAAAGACAATATCCTAGGAATCCTAACCTTACTCCAAGAGTAACCTTTGGATTCACACCAATATAGGTATTTACGCCATATCTTATGGTAAATCTTTCTGGTAACAGGTTTCCTAGCCTGTATTAAGGTATCAATAACTGACTCAGAAAATCCACGTCTTGATAAAATCAAGCGTTCAATTTCCAAGCAGTCAGCTTCAGAGAAGTTAGATTTTGATGTTTGAAGGGACCCTGTATCAGAAGGTCCTGTTTCAGAGGTAGAGACCAAGGTGGACAGGATGACATGTCCACCAGGTCTGCATACCAAATCCTGCGTGGCCACGCAGGTGCTATTA
Source organism: Bombina bombina (assembly GCF_027579735.1). NCBI lineage: Eukaryota > Metazoa > Chordata > Amphibia > Anura > Bombinatoridae > Bombina > Bombina bombina. Next base: position 510,453,196 of record NC_069503.1, on the reverse strand, counting down.
GAATCACTGATGCTCTCTCTTGTTTGATTCTGGCAATCAATCGAGGAAGCAACGGGAAGGGTGGAAACACGTAAGCCATCCTGAAGTCCCAAGGTGCTGTCAGAGCATCTATCAGGACTGCTCCTGGATCCCTGGATCTGGACCCGTAACGAGGAAGCTTGGCGTTCTGTCGAGACGCCATGAGATCTATCTCTGGTTTGCCCCAACGTCGAAGTATTTGGGCAAAGACCTCCGGATGAAGTTCCCACTCCCCCGGATGAAAAGTCTGACGACTTAAGAAATCCGCCTCCCAGTTCTCCACTCCCGGGATGTGGATTGCTGACAGGTGGCAAGAGTGAGACTCTGCCCAGCAAATTATCTTTGATACTTCCATCATAGCTAGGGAGCTTCTTGTCCCTCCCTGATGGTTGATGTAAGCTACAGTCGTGATGTTGTCCGACTGAAACCTGATGAACCCCCGAGTTGTCAACTGGGGCCAAGCCAGGAGGGCATTGAGAACTGCTCTCAATTCCAGAATGTTTATTGGCAGGAGACTCTCCTCCTGACTCCATTGTCCCTGAGCCTTCAGAGAATTCCAGACGGCACCCCAACCTAGAAGGCTGGCGTCTGTTGTTACAATTGTCCAGTCTGGTCTGCTGAATGGCATCCCCCTGGACAGATGTGGCCGAGAAAGCCACCATAGAAGAGAATTTCTGGTCTCTTGATCCAGATTCAGAGAAGGGGATAAGTCTGAGTAATCCCCATTCCACTGACTTAGCATGCACAGTTGCAGTGGTCTGAGGTGTAAGCGTGCAAAGGGTACTATGTCCATTGCCGCTACCATTAAGCCGATTACCTCCATGCATTGAGCCACTGACGGGTGTTGAATGGAATGAAGGGTGCGGCAAGCACTTTGAAGTCTTGTTAGCCTGTCCTCTGTCAGGTAAATCTTCATTTCTACAGAATCTATAAGAGTCCCCAGGAAGGGAACTCTTGTGAGTGGAACGAGTGAACTTTTCTTTTCGTTCACCTTCCATCCATGTGACCTTAGAAATGCCAGCACTAACTCTGTATGAGACTTGGCAGTTTGAAAGCTTGAAGCTTGTATCAGAATGTCGTCTAGGTATGGAGCTACCGAGATTCCCCGCGGTCTTAGTACCGCCAGAAGAGCACCCAGAACCTTTGTGAAGATTCTTGGAGCTGTAGCCAATCCGAATGGAAGAGCCACAAACTGGTAATGCCTGTCTAGGAAGGCAAACCTTAGGTACCGATAATGATCTTTGTGAATCGGTATGTGAAGGTAAGCATCTTTTAAATCTACAGTGGTCATGTATTGACCCTCTTGGATCATAGGTAAAATTGTCCGAATAGTCTCCATCTTGAACGATGGAACTCTTAGGAATTTGTTTAGGATCTTTAAGTCCAGGATTGGTCTGAAAGTTCCCTCTTTTTTGGGAACCACAAACAGATTTGAGTAAAACCCCTGTCCCTGTTCCGATCGTGGAACTGGATGGATTACTCCCATTAACAAGAGCTCTTGTACGCAGCGTAGAAACGCCTCTTTCTTTGTCTGGATTGTTGACAATCTTGACAGATGAAATCTCTCTCTTGGAGGAGAGTATTTGAAGTCCAGAAGGTATCCCTGAGATATTATCTCTAGCGCCCAGGGATCCTGAACATCTCTTGCCCAAGCCTGGGCGAAGAGAGAAAGTCTGCCCCCCACTAGATCCGATCCCGGATCGGGGGCCCTCAATTCATGCTGTTTTAGGGGCAGCAGCAGGTTTCCTAGTCTGCTTGCCCTTGTTCCAGGACTGGTTAGGTTTCCAGCCTTGTCTGTAGCGAGCAACAGCTCCTTCCTGTTTTGGTGCAGAGGAAGTTGATGCTGCTCCTGCTTTGAAATTACGAAAGGAACGAAAATTAGACTGTCTAGTCTTGGCTTTGGCTTTGTCCTGAGGCAGGGCATGGCCTTTACCTCCTGTAATGTCAGCGATAATCTCTTTCAACCCGGGCCCGAATAAGGTCTGCCCTTTGAAAGGTATATTAAGCAATTTAGACTTAGAAGTAACATCAGCTGACCAGGATTTTAGCCACAGCGCCCTGCGTGCCTGAATGGCGAATCCTGAATTCTTCGCCGTAAGTTTAGTAAGATGTACTACGGCCTCCGAAATGAATGAATTAGCTAGTTTAAGGACTCTAAGCCTGTCCGTAATGTCGTCCAGAGTAGCTGAACCAATGTTCTCTTCCAGAGACTCAATCCAGAATGCCGCTGCAGCCGTGATCGGCGCAATGCATGCAAGGGGTTGCAATATAAAACCTTGTTGAACAAACATTTTCTTAAGGTAACCCTCTAACTTTTTATCCATTGGATCTGAAAAAGCACAGCTATCCTCCACCGGGATAGTGGTACGCTTAGCTAAGGTAGAAACTGCTCCATCCACCTTAGGGACCGTTTGCCATAAGTCCCTTGTGGTGGCGTCTATTGGAAACATTTTTCTAAATATCGGAAGGGGTGAGAACGGCACACCGGGTCTATCCCACTCCTTAGTAACAATTTCAGTAAGTCTCTTAGGTATAGGAAAAACCTCAGTACTCGTCGGTACCGCAAAATATTTATCCAACCTACACATTTTCTCTGGTATTGCAACTGTGTTACAATCATTCAGAGCCGCTAACACCTCCCCTAGTAATACACGGAGGTTTTCCAGTTTAAATTTAAAATTTGAAATATCTGAATCCAGTCTGTTTGGATCAGAACCGTCACCCACAGAATGAAGTTCTCCGTCCTCATGTTCTGCCACCTGTGACGCAGTGTCTGACATGGCCCTAATATTATCAGCGCACTCTGTTCTCACCCCAGAGTGATCACGCTTACCTCTTAGTTCTGGTAATTTAGCCAAAACCTCAGTCATAACAGTAGCCATATCCTGTAATGTGATTTGTAATGGCCGCCCAGATGTACTCGGCGCTACAATATCACGCACCTCCCTCTGAGCGGGAGATGTAGGTACTGACACGTGAGGCGAGTTAGTCGGCATAACTCTCCCCTCGTTGTTTGGTGAAATTTGTTCAATTTGTACAGATTGACTTTTATTTAAAGTAGCATCAATACAGTTAGTACATAAATTTCTGTTGGGCTCCACTTTGGCATTGCAACAAATGACACAGGTATCATCCTCTGAATCAGACATGTTTAACACACTAGCAAATAAACTTGCAACTTGGAAATACAATTCAATTAGAATAATATTAAAATGTACTGTGCCTTTAAGAAGCACAGAAGATCTATGACAGTTGAAAATTAATAAATTGAAACAGTTATAGCCTCAATCCTTGTAAACAACACAACTTTAGCAAAGGTTTAATCCCATTAGCAAAGATAACAAATTCTGAAAGCAGGAAACAAATTACAGAATAAACGTTTTTTATCTCAGTCAAACTATAATTCTCACAGCTCTGCTGAGAGAAATTACCTCCCTCAAAATAAGTTTTGAAGACCCCTGAGCTCTGTAGAGATGAACCGGATCATGCAGGGAATACAATGAGTTGCTGACTGAAATATTTGATGCATAGAAAAAGCGCCAAAAAACGGCCCCTCCCCCTCACACACAGCAGTGAGGGAGAACAGAAACTGTCAGAAAAACAGATTAAGCAACTGCCAAGTGGAAAAATAGTGCCCAAACATTTATTCACACAGTACCTCAGCAAGATCTTGATAAATATAGAAGATCTTGATAAAGCCAGGGTTGCTGGCGAAACATGTTGATATCTGTGTGAACACCAAGAAAGAAAAAGCCTGTTTTTTTCCTGCGTACAGAAGTACTTAAGTGCAGGAGATTGAGGAACTACAAACACAAAAGCTAACTTGCGCAAGTTACAGAAACAAAAGGATTGTCTACAGTTTGGTGCTGTAATCAGAGCACTTCTACAAAGACCAGTGACAAGGTAACACAAAGAAAATTACCTACCGGAACCCCTTGTCTGAGAGTCAAACTGAGGACACATAGGAACCGCTGGGAAGCCGTGAGTAGTAACAGCTCACAAGAGAGGGTAAGAAAATCACCCCTAAACACTGTTTGGAACATTCCTTTTCTACAAATTAAGCTCACTGAGGATACAAAGAGGTAACTGTGAAACCTTAATATATCACAACATAAATATAAGGATAAAGAACACAGCCCTCAGTAATTTATCTCCAATTACTTACAAATGCTTTGATGAACTTTTTAGATACACAAAATTATAACCAATATAAGTAAACAGCCATTGTGGGGACACCATTTATAATCTTGCATTTAAATTGTTTTAACTAATTGTTAGTTTTTGCTACATATTTGTAATTTTAAAGCTGATGAAAACAGAATTTATGTTTACCTGATAAATTACTTTCTCCAACGGTGTGTCCGGTCCACGGCGTCATCCTTACTTGTGGGATATTCTCTTCCCCAACAGGAAATGGCAAAGAGCCCAGCAAAGCTGGTCACATGATCCCTCCTAGGCTCCGCCTACCCCAGTCATTCGACCGACGTTAAGGAGGAATATTTGCATAGGAGAAACCATATGGTACCGTGGTGACTGTAGTTAAAGAAAATAAATTATCAGACCTGATTAAAAAAACCAGGGCGGGCCGTGGACCGGACACACCGTTGGAGAAAGTAATTTATCAGGTAAACATAAATTCTGTTTTCTCCAACATAGGTGTGTCCGGTCCACGGCGTCATCCTTACTTGTGGGAACCAATACCAAAGCTTTAGGACACGGATGAAGGGAGGGAGCAAATCAGGTCACCTAAATGGAAGGCACCACGGTTTGCAAAACCTTTCTCCCAAAAATAGCCTCAGAAGAAGCAAAAATATCAAACTTGTAAAATTTGGTAAAAGTGTGCAGTGAAGACCAAGTCGCTGCCCTACATATCTGATCAACAGAAGCCTCGTTCTTGAAGGCCCATGTGGAAGCCACAGCCCTAGTGGAATGAGCTGTGATTCTTTCGGAAGGCTGCCGTCCGGCAGTCTCGTAAGCCAATCTGATGATGCTTTTAATCCAAAAAGAGAGAGAGGTAGAAGTTGCTTTTTGACCTCTCCTTTTACCGGAATAAACAACAAACAAGGAAGATGTTTGTCTAAAATCCTTTGTAGCTTCTAAATAGAAATTTAGAGCGCGAACAACATCCAAATTGTGCAACAAACGTTCCTTCTTTGAAACTGGTTTCGGACACAGAGAAGGTACGATAATCTCCTGGTTAATGTTTTTGTTAGAAACAACTTTTGGAAGAAAACCAGGTTTAGTACGTAAAACCACCTTATCTGCATGGAACACCAGATAAGGAGGAGAACACTGCAGAGCAGATAATTCTGAAACTCTTCTAGCAGAAGAAATTGCAACTAAAAACAAAACTTTCCAAGATAATAACTTAATATCAACGGAATGTAAGGGTTCAAACGGAACCCCCTGAAGAACTGAAAGAACTAAATTGAGACTCCAAGGAGGAGTCAAAGGTTTGTAAACAGGCTTAATTCTAACCAGAGCCTGAACAAAGGCTTGAACATCTGGCACAGCTGCCAGCTTTTTGTGAAGTAACACAGACAAGGCAGAAATCTGTCCCTTCAGGGAACTTGCAGATAATCCTTTTTCCAATCCTTCTTGAAGGAAGGATAGAATCTTAGGAATCTTAACCTTGTCCCAAGGGAATCCTTTAGATTCACACCAACAGATATATTTTTTCCAAATTTTGTGGTAAATCTTTCTAGTTACAGGCTTTCTGGCCTGAACAAGAGTATCGATAACAGAATCTGAGAACCCTCGCTTCGATAAGATCAAGCGTTCAATCTCCAAGCAGTCAGCTGGAGTGAAACCAGGTTCGGATGTTCGAACGGACCCTGAACAAGAAGGTCTCGTCTCAAGGTAGCTTCCAAGGTGGAGCCGATGACATATTCACCAGATCTGCATACCAAGTCCTGCGTGGCCACGCAGGAGCTATCAAGATCACCGATGCCCTCTCCTGATTGATCCTGGCTACCAGCCTGGGGATGAGAGGAAACGGCGGGAACACATAAGCTAGTTTGAAGGTCCAAGGTGCTACTAGTGCATCCACTAGAGCCGCCTTGGGATCCCTGGATCTGGACCCGTAGCAAGGAACTTTGAAGTTCTGACGAGAGGCCATCAGATCCATGTCTGGAATGCCCCACAGCTGAGTGACTTGGGCAAAGATTTCCGGATGGAGTTCCCACTCCCCCGGATGCAATGTCTGACGACTCAGAAAATCCGCTTCCCAATTTTCCACTCCTGGGATGTGGATAGCGGACAGGTGGCAGGAGTGAGACTCCGCCCATAGAATGATTTTGGTCACTTCTTCCATCGCTAGGGAACTCCTTGTTCCCCCCTGATGGTTGATGTACGCAACAGTTGTCATGTTGTCTGATTGAAACCGTATGAACTTGGCCCTCGCTAGCTGAGGCCAAGCCTTGAGAGCATTGAATATCGCTCTCAGTTCCAGAATATTTATCGGTAGAAGAGATTCTTCCCGAGACCAAAGGCCCTGAGCTTTCAGGGATCCCCAGACCGCGCCCCAGCCCATCAGACTGGCGTCGGTCGTGACAATGACCCACTCTGGTCTGCGGAATGTCATCCCTTGTGACAGGTTGTCCAGGGACAGCCACCAACGGAGTGAGTCTCTGGTCCTCTGATTTACTTGTATCTTCGGAGACAAGTCTGTATAATCCCCATTCCACTGACTGAGCATGCACAGTTGTAATGGTCTTAGATGAATGCGCGCAAAAGGAACTATGTCCATTGCCGCTACCATCAACCCGATCACTTCCATGCACTGAGCTATGGAAGGAAGAGGAACGGAATGAAGTATCCGACAAGAGTCTAGAAGCTTTGTTTTTCTGGCCTCTGTCAGAAATATCCTCATTTCTAAGGAGTCTATTATTGTTCCCAAGAAGGGAACCCTTGTTGACGGAGATAGAGAACTCTTTTCCACGTTCACTTTCCATCCGTGAGATCTGAGAAAGGCCAGGACTATGTCCGTGTGAGCCTTTGCTTGAGGAAGGGACGACGCTTGAATCAGAATGTCGTCCAAATAAGGTACTACAGCAATGCCCCTTGGTCTTAGCACAGCTAGAAGGGACCCTAGTACCTTTGTGAAAATCCTTGGAGCAGTGGCTAATCCGAAAGGAAGCGCCACAAACTGGTAATGCTTGTCCAGGAATGCGAACCTTAGGAACCGATGATGTTCCTTGTGGATAGGAATATGTAGATACGCATCCTTTAAATCCACCGTGGTCATGAATTGACCTTCCTGGATGGAAGGAAGAATAGTTCGAATGGTTTCCATCTTGAACGATGGAACCTTGAGAAACTTGTTTAAGATCTTGAGATCTAAGATTGGTCTGAACGTTCCCTCTTTTTTGGGAACTATGAACAGATTGGAGTAGAACCCCATCCCTTGTTCTCTTAATGGAACAGGATGAATCACTCCCATTTTTAACAGGTCTTCTACACAATGTAAGAATGCCTGTCTTTTTATGTGGTCTGAAGACAACTGAGACCTGTGGAACCTCCCCCTTGGGGGAAGCCCCTTGAATTCCAGAAGATAACCTTGGGAGACTATTTCTAGCGCCCAAGGATCCAGAACATCTCTTGCCCAAGCCTGAGCGAAGAGAGAGAGTCTGCCCCCCACCAGATCCGGTCCCGGATCGGGGGCCAACATTTCATGCTGTCTTGGTAGCAGTGGCAGGTTTCTTGGCCTGCTTTCCCTTGTTCCAGCCTTGCATTGGTTTCCAAGCTGGCTTGGCTTGAGAAGTATTACCCTCTTGCTTAGAGGACGTAGCACTTTGGGCTGGTCCGTTTCTACGAAAGGGACGAAAATTAGGTTTATTTTTTGCCTTGAAAGGCCGATCCTGAGGAAGGGCGTGGCCCTTACCCCCAGTGATATCAGAGATAATCTCTTTCAAGTCAGGGCCAAACAGCGTTTTCCCCTTGAAAGGAATGTTAAGTAGCTTGTTCTTGGAAGACGCATCAGCCGACCAAGATTTCAACCAAAGCGCTCTGCGCGCCACAATAGCAAACCCAGAATTCTTAGCCGCTAACCTAGCCAATTGCAAAGTGGCGTCTAGGGTAAAAGAATTAGCCAATTTGAGAGCATTGATTCTGTCCATAATCTCCTCATAAGGAGGAGAATCACTATCGACCGCCTTTATCAGCTCATCGAACCAGAAACATGCGGCTGTAGCGACAGGGACAACGCATGAAATTGGTTGTAGAAGGTAACCCTGCTGAACAAACATCTTTTTAAGCAAACCTTCTAATTTTTTATCCATAGGATCTTTGAAAGCACAACTATCCTCTATGGGTATAGTGGTGCGTTTGTTTAAAGTGGAAACCGCTCCCTCGACCTTGGGGACTGTCTGCCATAAGTCCTTTCTGGGGTCGACCATAGGAAACAATTTTTTAAATATGGGGGGAGGGACGAAAGGAATACCGGGCCTTTCCCATTCTTTATTAACAATGTCCACCACCCGCTTGGGTATAGGAAAAGCTTCTGGGAGCCCCGGCACCTCTAGGAACTTGTCCATTTTACATAGTTTCTCTGGGATGACCAACTTGTCACAATCATCCAGAGTGGATAATACCTCCTTAAGCAGAATGCGGAGATGTTCCAACTTAAATTTAAATGTAATCACATCAGGTTCAGCATGTTGAGAAATGTTCCCTGAATCAGTAATTTCTCCCTCAGACAAAACCTCCCTGGCCCCATCAGACTGGGTTAGGGGCCCTTCAGAAACATTATTATCAGCGTTGTCATGCTCTTCAGTATCTAAAACAGAGCAGTCGCGCTTACGCTGATAAGTGTTCATTTTGGCTAAAATGTTTTTGACAGAATTATCCATTACAGCCGTTAATTGTTGCATAGTAAGGAGTATTGGCGCGCTAGATGTACTAGGGGCCTCCTGAGTGGGCAAGACTCGTGTAGACGAAGGAGGGAATGATGCAGTACCATGCTTACTCCCCTCACTTGAGGAATCATCTTGGGCATCATTGTCATTGTCACATAAATCACATTTATTTAAATGAATAGGAATTCTGGCTTCCCCACATTCAGAACACAGTCTATCTGGTAGCTCAGACATGTTAAACAGGCATAAACTTGATAACAAAGTACAAAAAACGTTTTAAAATAAAACCGTTACTGTCACTTTAAATTTTAAACTGAACACACTTTATTACTGCAATTGCGAAAAAACATGAAGGAATTGTTCAAAATTCACCAAATTTTCACCACAGTGTCTTAAAGCCTTAAAAGTATTGCACACCAAATTTGGAAGCTTTAACCCTTAAAATAACGGAACCGGAGCCGTTTTGAACTTTAACCCCTTTACAGTCCCTGGTATCTGCTTTGCTGAGACCCAACCAAGCCCAAAGGGGAATACGATACCAAATGACGCCTTCAGAAAGTCTTTTCTAAGTATCATAGCTCCTCTCACATGCGACTGCATGCCATGCCTCTCAAAAACAAGTGCGCAACACCGGCGCGAAAATGAGGCTCTGCCTATGCTTTGGGAAAGCCCCTAAAGAATAAGGTGTCTAAAACAGTGCCTGCCGATATTATTATATCAAAATACCCAAATAAAATGATTCCTCAAGGCTAAATATGTGTTAATAATGAATCGATTTAGCCCAGAAAAAGTCTACAGTCTTAATAAGCCCTTGTGAAGCCCTTATTTACGATCGTAATAAACATGGCTTACCGGATCCCATAGGGAAAATGACAGCTTCCAGCATTACATCGTCTTGTTAGAATGTGTCATACCTCAAGCAGCAAGAGACTGCTCACTGTTCCCCCAACTGAAGTTAATTGCTCTCAACAGTCCTGTGTGGAACAGCCATGGATTTTAGTGACGGTTGCTAAAATCATTTTCCTCATACAAACAGAAATCTTCATCTCTTTTCTGTTTCTGAGTAAATAGTACATACCAGCACTATTTCAAAATAACAAACTCTTGATTGAATAATAAAAACTACAGTTAAACACTAAAAAACTCTAAGCCATCTCCGTGGAGATGTTGCCTGTACAACGGCAAAGAGAATGACTGGGGTAGGCGGAGCCTAGGAGGGATCATGTGACCAGCTTTGCTGGGCTCTTTGCCATTTCCTGTTGGGGAAGAGAATATCCCACAAGTAAGGATGACGCCGTGGACCGGACACACCTATGTTGGAGAAATATAGATATAAAATATCAAATAGAGACAAATATTATTAATTGTGTTGAAATAAAAGAATATATTCTATCTAAAATCTTTGAACAAAGGATACAAAAGAGCAGATAAATCCTTTTATTTGTGTATGAAACAAATGTATATCTGAATTTTAGAAATTTTATGAATTGATCGATATAGTGTTGCAACACTTAGGGATTGTGATTTATTTTATCTTGGTATTATCATGTTTTTATTTTGAAAATAAATTGTAGAAGAATTTTTCACTTATTCTGTCCAAGGTCCAGTTTTTTCTACATATTTAGCTAACGACCTCCATACACACCTTTATCCCTTTTGCAGATTAAGCGCCTAATCTCCATAACTTTTTCACTTTATACACCTTTCTATCTGGGAAGTAGATAGTAGGAGAATAGGGCAAGGGATATTAACTCTTAAGCGCTAGTTTATTTAACCCCCCTTTTTTTGCTACATATCTATTCCTTATTAGTTTGCAATGGAAAACATAATCCTGATTTCTTTGAAGGCACAGGAAACCCCAAAAAGTTTTTTTTTGTGATTCAGATAGGGCATACAATTTTTAAACAACTTTCCAATGTACTTTTATGATCAATTTTACTCCATTCTCATGGTATCGTTTATTGAAGGAGAAGCAATGCATTACTGGGAGCTAGCTAAACACATAGGTTGAGTCAATGACAACCGGCATATATGTGCAGCCACCAATCAGCAGCTAGCTCCCAGCTCCAAAGCGTACTTAGGTATGCTTTCCAACAAAATATACCAAAAGATCAAAGGAAATTAGATAGTAGAAGTAAATTGGAAAATTGTTTAAAATGATATGTTGTATCTTAATCATGAAAGGATAATTTTGGGTTTCCTTTAAAGGAACATGAAACCCAACTTTTTTCTTTTGTGACGAATACTTAGGTGAGGAGGCGCTAAAAAGCTGGAAGTATAACACAAGTAAAAAGAAAAAAATGTAGAGTAAAGAGTAATATGAATGTAGTAAATTTAATGAGTAAACACTGGTTAAAAACTTGCAGCACACAGGATTATGAAATATAAAACTCTAAAAGACTCAAAAAATACTTAAGTACGGGACGTCTACCTAATAACAACTGGTTAAATAGTGGTGATATCACCCCGAAATATTAATTGCACAGCTTAAAGTGAAGGTAAACTTTGATGAATGAAAGCCAGTTTTTTAAAAATACTATTTAAAACAGGGGCACTTTTATTCATCAAAGTTTAAAAAGCAGCCGTTTTGATTAAAAACTTACCTTTTTTTCTTTTCACAGCCAGAGCAGCTTCCCCTCCTGGAAATCCTCTCTTCACACGTCAGCAATGACTAATCCGGCTTCCTCCAATCACAGCATGGCCTCAGGCAATGACTACCCTGGGGGGAAAGCCGTGATTTTGGTGCATTTGTAATGTCAGGAACTGATATTGAACTTGATATTGGGCTACAAAGTTTGGTTTACTATCAGTGTTCCAATTCATCCCAAAGGTGTTTAAAGGGGTTTGAAGTGAGGGCTCTTTGTATGGCACTCGAGTACCTCCACACCAAATTCATCAAACCATGTCTTCATGGACCTAGGTTTGTGTACATGGGCATAGACATGCTGGAACAGGAAACAGCCTTCCTCAAACTGTTGCCACAAAGTTAGAAGCACCCTTCACTGGAACAAAGAGGCCTAGCCCAAACGCTGAGAAACATCCCCAGACCAGAATTTCCTTAAAAAAACTTTACAGTAAACACTATGTGTTCCAGTAGATAGCATTCTTCTGGCATCTGCCACACCAGATTCTTCCATCAAACTACCAGATAGTGAAGCATAATTCATCAGTCCAGAGAACATGTTTCCACTGCTCCAGAGTCCATGTTGATGTACGGCTTGTGAACAGATGCTCCTCTATATAAACCCATTTCATGAAGAGCTCTACGGACAATTTATAAGCTGATGTTTCCAGAGGCAGTTTGGAACGTCGTAGTGAGTGAAGTAACAGATGACAGGTGATTTTTACGCTATACTTGCTTGGCAACCTTGCTCTGTGAGTTTGTGCCGCCTGACACTTTGAGGCTGGACTGTAGTTGCTCCTAGACACTTCCACATCATATTAATAGCACATTTCACCAGAGCAGATCTAGTATGGCAGAAATGTCACAAACTGACTTGTGGCAAAGGTGGTATCCTATGATAGCACCATGTTTAAAGTCACTGAAGTCTTCAGTATGGCCCATTGTAATGCCAATACTATCTATTTTAAGCACCCGTTAGTAATGAGAGTGGCTGATACCTAAACATAATAATTAGCAGGGGTGTATACTTTAGGCTAGATTCTCCTCCCTATGACTGCAGGTTCTCACAAAAGAATCAAGCAGCAGTCACCTCTTAGGTGGAGAATTTCAATCTCCTAAGTCTTGTCCGACCATGGAGATTGATAGCTCCTGTCCGCGCGTGATTGGCTGTGCGCGTGCAGGGGGCGGGATTGCACGTGAGCGCAAAATAGTGCTCGTGTACAATATTAAATTCCGGCAGCGGATTGCTGCCTGACAGAGGAGAGCTTAAATGATAAATTGTGCCCTTTTAGTCATATTGTGTATGTATCCTGCTCCATTTGAAAACAAGCTTTCAGTGAATTTGTATCTGTATAATGTACATTTGATGTAAACAACTAGTAAATAAAATAACATATGTTTGTTAAAGGAGCAGTAGATATCTGCAGTCTTGCAATAAATAAACATAATGTAAGAGTCTGAAAAAAATGTCAGTGCATTAAATACCTTTGTTTGCTGCAGTTGTTTTTAAATAGATAAACTCTCTCCAACACTTGCCTTATTTGTAGCAGGCAAACCAAACTTGTTACTGGAGTAGGCAAGGCTAGCCAAAGAAGTTATGTTAGGAAAAAAAAAACTATTATTTTGCAGTTCCTTATCTGATAATCTCTGCTGTAGCCAATATGGGAAAGATATGTGGCAGAGTTAGGCCTGTTCTTTCTTCCAGTTTTCAGAATTGGAAAACTCTTCATTTGGGCAACATTTAATTTAATGGGGCAAAATAAACAAAAACAAAAACAAGGAAAATGCAAAATAATTTTACTACACATAATAAAGATATGTGGCAGAGTTAGGCCTGTTCTTTCTTCCAGTTTTCAGAATTGGAAAACTCTTCATTTGGGCAACATTTAATTTAATGGGGCAAAATAAACAAAAACAAAAACAAGGAAAATGCAAAATAATTTTACTACACATAATTAAACGATTTGGGGTTGATTTAACAAACCGTCAACCGGCCCCAATGCATCTGTTTCCACGCGAGCCTTTAGGCTCACCGGAAACAGCAGTTATGAAGCAGCGGTCTTAAGACCGCTGCTCCTTAACTGGTCCGCCTGTTCTGTGGCTGCGGACATCAATCCGCCCAATCCTATATGATAGTGCTGATTGACACCCCCTGCTAGCGGCCACGAATCTGCAGGGGGCGGCATTGCACAAGCATTCACAAGAACTGCATGTGCAATGATAAATGCCGACAGTTTATGCGGATGCTGAGCGGATCATGTCGGACAGACCGATGATAAATCGTCCCCTTTGTATTAAAATATAATTATTTACTGTACTGATAGAGGGATATGAAACCCAAACATTTTCTTTCCTGATTCAGACAGAACATACAATTTTAAACAACTTTCAAATTTACTTCTGTTATCAATTTTTCTTCGTTCTTGCATGTTTTGCAAGCATGCTATCCATCTGCAAGAGCACTAGATGACAGCACTATTTCCTTATGAATAACCAAAAGAGAGGACCGGGCTTGAAAAGGGCTAAAAATGGTGATATCAAGACCAACAGTCTTATATGCAGGAACAGATGGTATACACGTAATTAGTCCGTAGAAATCAGGTATATGGATGAGGATGATGCACAATCCACAGTCGGGCAGTGAAAATAAAGAAAAAAGGGTAAGTACCTTTTAGCTGCAGTGTCTGCAGCTTGCAGCGTCCCCGCTGATGAGATATCCAACATGCAAAGATGTAATCTGCCCAAACCGAGGCAAAAGGATCCCTGTATTCTGCCACCGGGTACAGCGACACTCTCCTTCCTCCAGTCGGGTGGTCTAGATGGAACTCCGTACCAATGTGCAAATCCGGTACCTCCGCTCTCAGTGTGAAAACTGGAAGTTCCACTCTCACCCCTTAGATCCGTGCACTATTTCCTGCCATGTAGTGCTCCAGATGCCTATCTAGGTATCTCTTCAACATAGAATATCATGGGAACGAAGCAAATTTGATAATAGTGTAAATTGGAAACTTGTTTAAAATTGTATGCTCTGTCTGAATCAGAAAATAAATGTTTGGGGTTTTATATCCCTTTAACTGCAAAACAAGTGAGCTTCTCAGTATCCTCAGATTTGATGTATTAATAGGATAAATGAGGGATGGGAGATTTGATTCTATGAAAGTTAAGGAGAATATGGAGAACCATTTTTGAGTGAAACTGAATTAAACATTATTGAACACCACTTGCTTTCTCATTCTAGAAAATCTTCTGTTGACTTACAGCCTTGGTCCAATAACAGATGGAATCCTCAAAATCCTGACTATATGTTCATAAGGATTGTAGTCTTATTTGATCAGATGCTGAGGATATATGGGTTTTGATACAGGAGGACAATAAAGTAAAGCTAGTATATTACAGACCTTTTTTGGGGGGTAAACACAGTGTATTGTTAAAAAAAAAGTGTGCTGTCATCAAAACTAAAATAATATTTAGCTTTATAATATCCAATTGATCTTTGTTATATATTAAAGGGATATAAAACAGGTTTGGATAAAGACAAAATGTAATTAGAGTATACATTAATGATTGCACCTGCAAATTTATACTGCAGTGCCTCACCATTAACCCTTTCTTTTTAGCATCCGAATTTTACAGCTCCACCCCCCCCCACCACACTTTTTCCTTGTATGGCTGTATATATAGCTACCTTTCCTTTGGTAGAACGCCGCCATGTGCACGCTCGCATGTGGACTAGCGCGCAATGATGTCATCAATGGTGCACGACTCACGTAGGTCACGGTCAGAGCAGTGCACAATATAAAATGTATCTTTACACATAGGCATCTGCTAGTTCAGTTTCACGTTTCATAAATTATGACTAATTATAAAGTAAACTGACTGAGTAAGGGATATACCATTATAGTCTGCTGAACTACATAATTACTACAGGGATGCAGCAATAAATAAACCCCACAATAGTGTGAATCTATACATAGTAATTGTGATTATAGGATTGCATAAAGTCAATGCCACATTAGAGCAAATTTGGAAACTTTTCAAATGTGCCCACTGCGTGAATCCAGAGCCAAAAAAGAAGTTATAGTTCTGACTGCAACAAAAACACTGTGGCAGTGTCGGTCACAGAGATATCACACAGAACAAGATATTAATTATTAAAGGGACGCTAAACCCAGATTTATTTTTCTTTAATGATTCAGATATAACATGCAATTTTAAACAATTTTCGAATGTACTCCTATTATCATTTTCTTCTTCATTCTCTTGCTATCTTTGTTTGAAAAGCAGGAATGTAAAGCTTAGGAGCCAGCACATTTTTGGTTCCGCACCTGGGTAGCGCTTGCTGATTGGTGGCTAAATGTAGATACCTAAATGTATGCCTCGTCATTGTCCCACTACACTCTAATGATAAAAGCATTGTGACAATAGCGCTATCTTAAAAAGGGGATCCGTATTGTAATCTATATTGCTTGTGAAATGCTACAAAGGGCTGAAATCAGTGTTTGAAGGCAATCTCGCCAAGGAGCATTTTACTACACTTCTCTGTGTGAGGCGATGCTTCTCTAACCACAATGAAATTATAAAAGCAGCATAGCCATGTGTATTGAAGGTGTAATGTAAATGATACCTTTAGACAGTAGTGAATAGCAATACAATTTACATCAGTCATCCAAAACTCAACCTCTAGTTACAATACAAGAGTGAATCTAGTACATTAATAATACATTATATGAGCTGGGGGGTTGTATATATGTTGTTCACGTGTATGTAGTTTGTAATGTGTATGTATTACACTGCATAATACTACAGTACATTATGTATTTAAAGTAATTTTGTTATTTAAATAAGCGTTCTTTTCTTTTTAGGAATAAGATTTTGTGTATGTGAAAAATAATAACTAACTAAAGAGAGCAGCAAAGCTTTTTATATTTTACCAAAGTGTGCTTTTCAGCTTTAGACTATGTGAAACTTTTTTTGGAACTGATAGCTCTTTTAGTATCTGTATTGTCGCTAAAAGTTTTCACATTACTGTACGTGTTTTAGTTCTAATATAGCGACAGCACTGTACCAAACATAATCAAGTTCCATATTGATAACATGCTTGTTACAGTGTGGTCATAATATAATTAGTAAATCCGTTTCGTAATCTTACTTTGATATGTTTCTAATTTCGCAATTGCACTTTTTAAATTCGAACACTTTGGTATAGTGCGATTATAATAGAAATATATAAAAGTAAGAAATCTACTGAAAGTAAAGGAAAACTTAAATAAAAAGAGAGAAGCGCTCAACCTGGGAACGAACAATAGCATAGTAGCTTGTTCTATAGCTAGTTACCACCCAAGAAGCAGCCTATTTTTGCTCAACATGTGCCTTTCACAGAGAACTTTCCTGAAGCATATCAGTCTGATCCTGACTTAACAGTACAGTCCAGCCACAAAATACCAGGCAATCCATCTCTGAACGAGAGAAACAGCAAAACCCCAGACGTACGTTTCGGCCTATTGTGGGCCTCGTCAGTACTTGCAGCCATATCCCTCTAGGCACACTGAGCAACGGGTCCACGTCTGGATTTCCGCATCACACTTAGGGAGACTTCCCTAAGTGTCATAATTTGCATAAATAAAAAGAGAGAAGTGCTCAACCTGGGGACGAACAATAAAATAATAGTAGACGTGGACCCGCTGCTCAGTGTGCCTAGAGGGATATGGCTGCACCTCACTGACGAGGCCCACAATAGGCCGAAACGTACGTCTGGGGTTTTGCTGTTTCTCTTGTTCAGAGAGGGATTGCCTGGTATTTTGGGGCTGGACTGTACTGTGAAGTCAGGATCAGACTGATATGCTTCAGGAAAGTTCCTCTCTGTGAAAGGCACATGTTGAGCAAAAAGAGGCTGCTTCTTGTGTGGTAACTAGCCATAGAACAAGCTATTATTCTATTGTTCGTTCCCAGGTTGAGCACTTCTCTCTTTTTATGTATGCAAATTATGACACTTAGGGAAGTCTCCCTAAGTGTGATGCGGGAACCTAGACGTGGACCCGTTGCTAAGTGTGCCTAGAGGGATATTACTGCACCTCACTGACGAGGCCCACAACAGGCCGAAACGTACATCTGGGGTTTTGCTGTTTCTCTTATTCAGAGAGGGATTGCCTGGTATTTCGGGGCTGGACTGTACTGTTTAGTCAGGATCAGACTGTTATGCTTCAGGAAAGTTCTTCTCTGTGAAAGGCACATGTTGAGCAAAAAGAGGCTGCTTCTTGGGTGGTAACTAGCCATAGAACAAGCTATTATGCTATTGTTCGTTCCCAGATTGAGCGCTTCTCTCTTTTTATGTAAAGTAAAACTTAGTTTACATTTATATTATTTGAACTATTACTAAACAGAAACCAATTTTACTTTTAGTGAACGCACAGACTATGTTGTATAAAGATGCTTTGAACACAAGCACCCTCCACACTACTGAGATCTACGATCACTGGCGATGTGGGCGGATTGCTGGAAAAACAACAATCCCTATAGTTTCCTATGTAAGGCACATTGTCACTCGTTGGGACAGCACACTTTTTTATTAAATATCATCAGGCGCAAGGATTGCAAGACTGCGAGACAGAAATTGATTCTTTTATCATCAGGCCCTAGATGTCTTCAGCTTGTCCCCAGTAGTGAATTGCTGTACTGCATCTGACTTTGTATCAATTGTGGTGATGCCTCTTGTCATTGGCTTACTGGATATATTTAGCTAGATCCTAGTGGTACATTCTGCAGATGGCTTTAAAGGACCACTAAATACAGTAGAACTGAATATCTGACAAATACACAATCCAAGACAATGCAATAGCACTTAACTTTAAATTTGAAATGAGGAGATTTTTTTTTCCAAATTTCAAAGTTATTCCAATTTTTCCTTCCCCTGTATCAAGTGGCAGCTACAGTATCTCACAAAACTGAGTACACCCCTCACATTTTTGTAAATATTTTATTATATCTTTTCATGTGAAAACACTGATGAAATGACACTTTGCTACAATGTAAAGTAGTGAGTGTACAGCCTGTATAACAGTGTAAATTTGCTGTCCCCTCAAAATAACTCAACACACAGCCATTATATAATACATATAAGGGATCAGCCATATTAATAACAATATCTTTAGAAGTTACCTATATGGACAACCTCAACTTAGACCCAGAATTACTCAGCCTGTTCTGTTCTAAAAGCTGGTTATGATACTCTGCGTAAAGTGCACGACCCCGGCCGCAGGCCATGCACCACCGCACAACAAGTGTATAATACAATAAAGTAAGCATTGAGTAAACATATACTTTGAGGTTAGTGTCACAATGTCAGTAGTTAAAGTTTATGAGGAGAGACATACCCCTGTATGCTAGAGAACAAGTATGAGAAGAGACTATGGCTTATATGCAGTCAGAAGTAAAACAACATAGAGAACCACTGAGAAATTCAGACTGTACCACACATTATAAACACTAAGAATAATAGTAGAAAAACTTGCAAACAAAGCTGGGTAACTGTAAATACAATATTTAGCGTGGTACTGATTAAACACATCAGTTCAGCCAACTCCTGTGCG
Organism: Bombina bombina; assembly: GCF_027579735.1. Lineage (NCBI taxonomy): Eukaryota > Metazoa > Chordata > Amphibia > Anura > Bombinatoridae > Bombina > Bombina bombina. The sequence goes on along the minus strand of NC_069503.1, from coordinate 510,434,114 downwards.
GATCTCCCTGACATAGTCATTTTTATTAGTTGCTCGCCATGTAGCCCAAAGTCTAAGCCCTTCATATGTGATGGCAGCAAGACAGTGTCTCTGTGTCCGAGCAGTGTCCCAATTGAACAGCCGCACATCAGTGCGACCGGGGGTTTTCCCAAATTGTATAATCACTACGGGTCTCCGTGGTTGTGTCCCTTTACCTCTACGATCACGGAGTTGTCGTTTTGCGGGGGCTCTATTGTGTGCATGTTCCCCGATGAAAAGAGAAGCTGACTGGGTCTCACCTGCATTCCCTTTGTCGTAATTTGCAGCGGCTGAATAATCAACGGTAGGCTGTGTGGGTTTTACATCTGCGGAGGCCTCCTCTCCAACTATAGGTCCTGGGGTAATGAGTGGGTTATGCGTCTCAGCCAGGGTAAGTTTATAGTGCTGGGGCCCCAGAGCACTATCACCTAGGTGTGTCACTGAAATAGACCTGGCCGAGGTGGTTTGTTGAGGCGCTATGAAGTCTCCGAAATCATATGCTGCTATCAGCTCTTCTTCCAAGGCCGCATGATGATCGGAGAGGAGTTCACGTAATGCTTGTAAAACAGCATTAAAACTTGTCGTGTCCATATTGATCTCTTATATAGGTCGCAGGTCAGCACATTGGATAGGAGATTACAGATACACTTATAGTGCAAACTAACGACAGGAGCTGTAAAGCAACCTGCCGGGGGGGTATTTCACGTGGCCGATGTTCTGGCCTTCAAAGTAGCTCCGGGCTCTGCAGCTAACAGCGATCTTGGCAAAAATGACCTCGCTAGGTAGGCTTTCAATAGTAGGTTTCAGATATGCCAAACTTAGTATTAGATGCTTCATGTAGAGGGCTATATTTGGTGGTAAGCTCAGGAAAGCTGGAGCAGCTCACAGAAGTGCGACCAGTCATGGCCGCCGCCCGGAAGTCCCCCAATTTCAAACATTTAATATTGCACTTATAATTAGTTAAAAGGATACTAAACACACGTTTTCTTTAATGAGTCAGATAGAGCAGGCAATTTTATGCAACTTTCTAATTTACTTTTTTGTTCTCTTGATATCTTTATTTAAAAATCAGGAATGTAAAGCTTAGGAGCCAACCCCTTTTTGGCTCAGAACCTGGGTTATGTTTGCTAGTGCTATCCATGGTGCTAAACAAAAAATGGGCTGGCTGCTAAGATTTACATTCCTGCTTTTTAAATAAAGATACCAAAAGAACAAATAAATATTGATAATAGGGTTAATTTAGAAAGTTGCTTGAAATTACCTGCTCTATCTGAATCATGAAAGAAAAAAGTTTGGCTTAGTATCCCTTTAATAATTTTTATGTATCTGACAGTTTAATGTCTTTACTCCCACTGTGCCGTAAATGAGAAATAGAATTCCCAGATTTGCAGAAAACTGTTGAATACAAAATGAATATGCAAATAGCCAACAGAAAATAGATAAATGGGTTTTTAAATATTTTCTGTACCTGATAGGGTTGCTACCCAGCCAGTATTTTACCGACACAGACGGTAATTTTAAGCTTCTGGTCAAAGTTGAAAATAAAGATTGAAGGGTCAGTCTAGACCCAATACATCATTTTCATTAGATATTGTTACATACTGGTTCCAGATCTATAAGCTTGTAAGAAGTGCATGAAACATTTAAATATTCATTGTTTGTTAGGAG